>NC_056731.1:170499136-170842022 GCF_019279795.1 Protopterus annectens | reverse complement strand
GGAACAGGCCTATTTTCAGCGGAGGTCTAGGGGGGAAAAACTCCAAAAGATACAAGTAACAAAAATGACAAGGTTGTAACTTATTCAGCAGTAGCATCAACAAAAAGAACACAAACGATACACAACACATATACAAAGTTGTATATAAAAAGGCATATATAAAGGGCCATAACTAGTGCATAAAAATAGTAGAAAAATAAATTGTTTCATGTGTTATACATTTATAATCATGAATTTAGGTAGATGTGACTGTTACTATTTCTAGTATGCAAGACACTGTAAAAGGTGTAAGTGAGGAGTTTGGGAGCAAAGAGGTTATTAGGGTGAGAGTGAAAAGGGTGGACAAAGTATTTAGAGAGAAGTACGGTGATGCCTGTGATAAGTTTACAAGTGAGATAAGTTAGACGTATCAAGTAGACAGAATACATCTGCAGAGAAAGATAGACAAGTTATATACGAGAAAAAGTACAGTTTTGTACCTACCATAAATGTAGATGTTCGAAGATCCACATTGCTGCAGTCCTTACATATGGGTAGTCCGCTGTCCTCGGTCGGCCCGAATACCAAAGTATAAGGCTGACGTCGGTCAAGGCGCTTAAGACTGACATCAGGACGTCAGGGTACAAATGCGCATGACCGACGTCATATCCTCAGTCTTTTCTTGCCCCAGATGTCAGAAGGCCCTAAAAAGAAAGGCCAAAACCAAAAGACAGCAAAAACAACCAACCACCCTGCACTAATCCTATTTACAATATTTACAATATTCACAACCCAAACCACACAACCGCCTCTAACTACAGAGGGGAAGGAGGGAGGGTAAATTGGACTGCAGCAATGTGGATCTTCGAACATCTACATTTAGGTACAAAACTGTACTATGTTCTTCATCTCACATTGCTGCAGTCCTTACATATGGGTAGAATCCCAAAGCAGAGGTAAGGGAGGATGGCAAAACTATAAAGCATTAGGAGCTGCCAAAATGCCCTGTAAAATTACAGTGGCAAAACCAGCCCTAGATTTAGAGTAAAGTGGAAGGTGGTAATGCTTAGAGAAAGTATGCACTGAACTCCAAGTAGCTGCCTCCAAAATATCTTTAGTAGCCACCCCCCTCAAAAAAGCTGTAGAAGTGGCAGTAGCCCTAGTGGAATGAGGCCTAATCCCAGCTGGAATCTACTTACCATGATGGGAATAACAGAAAGCAATACAAAAACCAATCCACTTAGAAATAGTTTGTTTTGAAACAGGCTTGCCCTGAGAACCCAAAGCAAATGAAACAAATAACTGCTGAGACTGCCTGAACCCTTTAGTTCTGCTCAAATAATATCGCAACTGCCTGTGTATATCCAAAGTGTGCAAAATCTTCTCCCCTTTATTTTGGGGTTTGCATAAAAAGTAGGCAAATGAATAGTTTGGTTTAAAGCCACACTAGAAACCACTTTAGGCATAAAGGAAGGATTAGCGCTAAAGATACCCTATCCTTATGGAAAATTAAGAAAGGCTCAACCGCCATAAGGGCCTGTAATTCAGAAACCCTTCTCGCAGAGGTAATGGCCAACAAAAAGCAGTCTTCCATGATAAATATTTCAACTCGGCAGTAGCTGCAGGCTCAAAAGGTTGTAGAGTGAGTTTCTCCAACACAAAATTGAGATCCCAAGCAGGAGTAGGAGCTCTACGGGGGTCTTATATTCTTTGCCCTCTAAGGAATTGCTTAAACAAAGGATGAGAAAACAATGGTGGGTCACAGTCATAGTGAGCAGAAATTGCTGCAGCATGAACCTTAATAGAGGAGAAGGACAAACCTTTGTCCAGTAACTCAGTAAGATATTGAAGAGCCACACTTAAATTAGGCTTAGAAACATCAAATTCCTTTGCTGTACTCCAAAATAAAATCTCCTCCATTTATCTGCATACACTTTCCTTGTACTAGGCCTTCTGGCCTCCAAAATAACATTCAAAACTTGCTGTGGAAGCTGAGACCCTCCAGGGTTTAAAACAGAATATGCCAGGCTGTTAGATGTAGAGAGTGAAGTTTGACATTGAGTAAATGACTGTTCTCCTGGGACAGCAGGTGTGGAATCGAAGGCAAAGGCCATGGAGGCTCCCGTACCAGACTTCTCAGTAATGGGTACCAGTGCTGTCGAGGCCAATCTGGAGCTATTAAAATCATCTTTGGCTTGTCCTGTCTGACCTTCAGGAGTACCTTTGGGAGGAGAGGCAGAGGTGGAAAGGCATACACATGGAGATTGCTCCAATTGAATGAGAGAGCATCCACTTTCCAGGCTGTGGGATGAAACCTTTTTGTGCAAAACTTTGGCAACTGGTAGTTTAGTGGAGAAGCGAACAGTTCTATGTCTGGAGCTCCCCATGACACTGTCAATTTCTGAAATACATGAGGATCCAATTTCCACTCGTGGGGATCCATAATTTGTCTGCTCAACACATCTGCTAAGGAGTTCTGTGCTCCCGGCAGAAACCTTGCCTGAAGATTTAGCTGTAAACTGAGAGCAGTCTCCCACAAAAATAGAAGTTATGTTCTTACCATAACGTTCCATGTTAGTTGTCTTCTTCTCGCCTTCTTCTTGCTAGATGGGTTCGGAGCCGACCTCGGCTCCGACTCGGCCACTCTAAAGCTCGAGAGTTGGTTCCACCGGCTCGAGGCTCCCCTTATATCCCACAATGCTAGGCGAGAGTTACCTCAGATCTCATTTGTAAGCTAACCCCAGCTTATAACAGAAACAGTATAACTGTGAAAAACAGAATCCACCTCTAACAACAGGAAGAAGAAGGGTGACCTACATCCTGAAACAAGAAATATGCATAATAGCATATAGCTAAGAAAGAGGTGGTAGAAAGAGAGGTCACGATCACAACTCCTCTAGGTCTGTCCAGGCCAGGGGGAAGGAGGGTGGAAGAAGAAGAGAAGAAGACAACTAACATGGAACGCTATGGTAAGAACATAACTTCTATATGTTAAGTTGTCTATCTCGCCTTCATTCTTGCTGGATGGGACCGCGTCCCTAGCACCTTGTCCCGGGTGGCCTAACGGAACAGACTCCTGAGAACAGTGGAACCAAAATTAGCTCTATGCCTAGAAGCTAAATCCAACTTATAATGGGAAATAAAAGTGTGAGGAGTAGCCCAAGTAGCCGCTGCACAAATGGTGTCAATAGGCAGTCTGTCTTGAAGGCTAGCGAAGTAGCCAAAGCTCTGGTGGAATGGGCTTTAGGCTTATTAGGCAGTTTTTGTGTCTAATCTCATAAACAAGGGTAATCAGAGATGTTAGCCATCTGGATGAAGATACCTTTGAAACTGGAAGTCCCTTTCTGCTTTCCCATAGGAGACAAACAGCTGATCAGATTTTCTGAATTGTTTCGGTCCTGTCCAAGTAGTACCTTAATTGACGATGAACATCCAGACAGTGTAATTTTTGTTCAGACCTATTTGAATACTCGGGAAAAAGACAGGGAGGTCAATGCATTGGTTTAGATTTGATGTTGAAACCACCTTAGGCAAAAAGGACGGTTAGTTCGTAAGGAAACTCTGTCCTTATGGAACACAAGGTAAGGAGAACGACAACTGAGTGCTTGAAGTTCTGAAATTCTTCTAGCTGATGTGATAGCCACCAGAAAGAGAGTTTTCCATGATAATAACTTTAAGGAACATGAAGCTGCAGGTTCGAAGGGAAAGAATCAAAGAAGCAAGAACTAAATTTAGGTCCCAAGGAGAAGGAGGATTTCTTACAGGAGGTCTGAGAAGAAAACTCCTTTCAAAAAGGCTTTGCAGAGTTTGTGGGACATTAGAGTGATTCAGAAATACCCACATGGAAATTAGAAATAGCTGCCAATTGAACCTTAAGAGTAGATGGAGATGAACCTGCATGGAAGAGTTCAGCAAGAAAATCGAGGACTAGTTGGATGGAAGCGGTGAAAGGATCTATGTCCTTTCCTTGTGCCCAATATGAAAATTGTTTCCACTTACTCAAATAAATCTTTCGAGTGGAAGATTTATGGGAAGCTATCAAAATATCTCTAACAGAGTGAGATAATTGAGGAAGCCTGGCTACGTTTGGAAGTGGAGGAACCAAGCAGTGAGGTTCAGAGAGGGAGGGAGCGATGAAACTGACCCGACTGATGGATCAAAAGATCTGGAACTAGGTCCAGATTCCACGGTCGCCCAAAGAAATCGATGCAGAAAGGGGAACCACACTTGTCGAGGCCAGTAAGGAGCAATGAGGATCAATGAGGCCTTCTGAGCGATAGCTTTCTGTATTACTTGAGAGATCAGTGGGAAAGGAGGAAATGCATACAGAAGTCCCCGGGGCCAAACTTGGACTAGCTGGTCCCTGCTGGGTTGGCCTGGTAAAGGAATAGAGTGAAGTATTTTCTGCACTTGCTGTTTTGGGGAGTAGCTAAAAGATCGCAGCAAGGCTGATCCCACTTGAGAAAAATCTCTCTCACTACAGAGTCTTTCAGAGACCACTCGTGAGGCATGAGAATAGCTCTGCTCAACTTGTCCGCAATGTGATTGGACTTCCGGGATGTCGTTGCTATCAGAAAACGCTGAGAAGAAATCGCCCATTGCCACAGTCTGAGTGCTTCTCGACACAGGGGGTATGATCTGGTTCCGCCTTGTTTGTTGATGTACCACACTACAGACATATTGTCTGTCTGGATTGCAATCGTTCCCAAGGGAAGAGAGTGTTGAAGGGCTTGCAACGCTAAAAGCACTGCTCTCATCTCCAGAACATTTATGTGCAAGTGGCATTCGTTTGGTTGCCATGTGCCCCCCCCACCCGATCAGGGAGGCATCCGTTGTCAGAGTAGCAACCGGAGGAGGTGGAACAAATGGTCTCCCCAACAGGAGCTGGGGGGAAGACATCCACCACATGAGATGCTTTTTGCACGCTTGCGTGATCATAATGGTGTGAGACATTGGAAGTTCCTGGTATGACCATTGAGAAAAGAGCATCCACTGAAGGATCCGCATGTGGTATCTGGCCAATGGAAGGAGGGGTATGGCCGCTGCCATGATTCCCAACACCTTTAGAACTAACCTGGCTTTGGCTCTGTTGTTGTTGAGAAGTAGTGATACCAATTTTTGAATGTCTGATATCCTTTGGTTCGTTAGTGTTGCAGACATGTTTACAGTATCTAAATTTTCGCCTATGTAGGTAATAGTCCGACAAGGCGACAAAACAGACCTTTCCCAATTTATTTAGATACCCAGTTTTGACAGACGAAAAGTGTAATCTCTGGCCATCAGAAGGAGATGCTTGGTGGGAGCTGTGAGGAGCCAGTCGTCCAAATATGGAAACACCTGGAATCCTTTGTCTCAGGTGAGAAGCTACCACTGCCATGCATTTGGTAAACACCGGGGCAGTGGTGAGACCAAAGGGCAGGGCCCTGATTTGAAAATGACTGGTTCCCAGCCTGAAGCGGAGGAATCTTCTGGAGCGCCTGTTCATTTTATGTGATAGTATCGTCCTGAAGGTCTATAGAGCACATCCAGTTTCCTTTTCCCAATAGGGGAAGAATGGATTGCAGCGTGACCATCCGAAATCTTGTTTTCTTGACCGATCTGTTCAAGATACTGAGATCCAAAATTGGTCTCCAGTCCCTGTTTTCTTTGGAACTAAAAGAACCTTGAGTAGATTCCGGATCCTAGTTGGTCTGCTGGCACTGGCTGAATAGCTCTTTTGCAAGCAGTTTTGAAATTTCCAAAGCTGCTAAATCCCTTTGAGGGTGGGACATCTGGAAGGGATTTTTTGACTGATTTGGAAAACGAAGAAAGGGAATAGAATAACCTTCGAAATGATGGACTGTACCCATTTGTCTTGTGTCAAGGATAGCCAGGCTTCTGGGTACAGTGACAATCTTCCCCGACTGCCTCCGAAGATGGGCAGTCGGGCAACACCTCAGGGATGCTGAAAGGGCTTATCGGGAGGCTTCGATTGCCCTGGTTCTGCGGACCCCTCTGCCTCTAGGGCGGCGTCTACCATTGTTGTTCCCCTCTGCCTCTGGCGGGAACCGACTCTGTGCGTCAGGCTAAGTCCCTTGGGATTGTTTACGGAACCACATCTTTCCCCTTCTGGCCTTTGGGGTAAGGCCTAGAAGGAGTAGAAAACGGACTCCGGCGGCAGAAAGGGTCTTGCCATCAGTCTCGCACCTAGTCAGGGTTTCTTTCACTTGTGGACCAAAAGAGATGATCCATCAAAGGGGAGTTCGTGAAAGACGCCTTGAAAGGTTCCATAAATTGCATAGCCGCATCCAGGCGTGCCTACGTAAGGCTACCCCTGTTCCTGCGGCTCTGCTCGCCCCATCGGCCGCATAAGAGAGGAGGCATGGAGGAGTTGGAAATAGAATTAGGATAGCCAGCTGCGTGTTCATTTTCTCTTGAAACCCGCAGCTGTAGGGTCCTTCAGCATTTCACTCGCTTTGATCAAGTCCCTTTGAAGACGAGTGAAATGGCACAAGTAATTCAGCGAACGCATAGTAAATGTCGCTGAGGAGAACATCCGCTTCCGTACCTATCCATGGACCTAGATTCCTTGTTAGGTGGATGGACAGGCACTGAAGGATCAGCCAGTTCCTTCTTTGTGGCAGCTACCACCATAGCATCCACAGAGACTCCTTTTGATAAAAATCCTTGTCTGATGGAGCTGTGATGAATTTGGAGGGTCTCCTGGGAGTGGGGTCCACTGAATCAGGAGCCGTCCATGCCTTTTAGCAACCACCTGCATGAGGGGTCAAGGGGGACACCCAGGAGGTGGAAGGACGAGAGCCAAACGCCTCAAGATACACAGATTCGTCCTCCGAAGGGTTGAGGGCTGGCCAATTTCCCTCTGTTTAAGGATCTCCAGAATGTCTGCAAATGAGACATCTTCAGAAGGGGAACGGGGGAACCCTCAGAATCATCCAGATCTGTGTCGAAGTGATAGACTCAGGTGAGTCAATGTGCTTCCTCTTGCACTTCCTCTTCCGAGGGGCTCTTCTGCCAAATCAGGAGAGGCCTCGGAAGAGGATGAAATCCCAAAGGGAGCTCCTGAGGAGTTGGCTCTCTGCGGTCCGGGATGAGGGAGTGAGTCGATTTACCCTGAGGCAGCATAGAGGGAGGGGCTGACGGAGCCGACTGTGGAGTAGAGCCAGGCTCTAACACACTCCGCATGACCTCGAAGCACCCCTGTCAGGCAGAGCCAGAGGTCCCCGCCCGAGGAGCTAAGGACCCCTCGGCACCGACAGTGATGGCTCGAGGCCGATGTCGGAGCCGAACTCACTAGCGCCAAGCACCGAGGGAGAGGGGGTCGGACAAGGGTCCGATGCCACTCCCCTCGAGCCGACGAGGGAAGTCCGGCGCCGAGATTCCTCCATGGAAGAAAACGGAGCCGGCAGCGGAGCCGAAGACAATTGTCTCGGCTCGAGGTGACCACAGTCTCGGTTCCGACACGACCCGCTCGAACTCAAGAGAGTCGAAGGAGGAAAGAGTTGATGGACCGCAGGCACCGACTGATGAGTCGGGCTCTGAAGCATCTGGGCTAGTGCCTCAGACTTGAGTAGTCGACTCACCACCCTCTGAAGGTCATGATCGGACAGCCTCGATGACCTAGAGGAATGAGACCTTTGGCTCCGTTCAGACAGCAGGGGAGATCCTGGAGCCGAATGAACGGAGCCAAGAGAAGGTGACCTAGACCTCTTTCTGGTTGTCGGCTCAAGATCTTGTCGGAGCCGACACGGGTACTCGATAACCTCGGCCCGGCGAGCCGGGAAGCCACAGAAACTGTGGACTGAGTCTTATCGGCTCCAGCCGAGCCGATAAAGGCAAGGTAGAACAACCTGAGGTCTCGGCTCAGAAGCTGGAGCCGAAGACCTCGATGCCTTGGAGGGCTTCCCTGTTGAGACAGACAGGGAATCCTCAGGCTTCAACAAGCCTCTCAGAATAAGCTTGTTTTTTCTTTCCTGCAGGACCCTGGGGCTGAAGCCATGGCAAACAGCACAGGAGTCCTGCAGGTGCAAAGGCCCCAGACAATAGACACAAGAAGTGTGAGCGTCTGTCAGAGACATTTTGACAGCACGCATCACACTTCTTGAATCGAGACCTTTGCTTCTTTAGACATAGCCTAACTGGTGAACACAAACACACACTCAAACACACCAGTTATACCCTGTCAAAATAACTACTTTAGTAAAAATACTAAAAAATAAAGTACAATAAGTACAATAAACAGCAGTTTAAACTACACAAACACTCCCTAGGGAAGGGAAGGCCGAAGGCCCAAGGGAAGAACTAAAAGTTCTTTTAAACAAAACGGAAAAAATTAGGTCGGGGATAAAGTTCAATGAACTACACTAATTTGATAATAATTAAACTAAAAAAGGGGTAAAAATAGTAACTTTTAATAGAAAAAGCTTAAACTCACCAGGAACCGGTAGAACAACCAACCTCGAAGCTGTAGCGGCAAACGAGATCTGGGGTAACTCTCGCCTAGCATTGTGGGATATAAGGGGAGCCTCGACCCGGTGGAACCAACTCTCGAGCTTTAGAGTGGCCGAGTCGGAGCCGCGGTCGGCTCCGAACCCATCCAGCAAGAATGAAGGCGAGATAGACAACTTAACATTCATTGCTTGTCTGCATAGAGGATAAGAATGCGTTCCCCCTTGCTTGTTGATGTACCACATGACAGTTGTGTTGTCTGTTAGAATCAACACCTGCCCTGGAAGAAGTAAATCCTTGAAAGCTATTAATGCAAATTGGACTGCTAACATCTCCTTCAAGTTGATATGTAGATGTTGAAGTCTGGCAGGCCACGTGTCTTGTACCCACTTTCCATTTAGATGAGCTCCCCAAGCTTTGTCTGAGGCATCTGTCGTTAGAATCTGACTCGCCTCTGGCCGGGTCACAGAGAGTCCCTTGTTTAGGTGACATTCCTGAGCCCACCACAAAAATTCCTTTTGAATGCAAGGTATTATCTGAATGACAGTGTCCATATCTTGGCAGTGCTGTGTCCATACATTTTTGAGATACCATTGTAGCTTCCTCATATGCAGTTTGGCATTGGGAAGTACCAGAATACAAGATGCCATGAACCCCAAGGCTTGAAGGACTGTCCTTGCAGTCAGCCTGGACTGACGAGACAATTGATGGAAGTAAAGAGAAAGATTCTTTTGTTTGTCCGGGGTCAAAAAGGCCATCTGGGATGCTGTATTCAGTCTCACACCCAGAAAGCACATGTCCTGAGAGGGTACTAGACTGGACTTTATTTCTTTCACAGAATACCCCAGGCATCTTAACACTGCTATCACATACTGTAAATGATGAAGAAGTTCGTCCTTTCCTTGGGCCAGAATCAGGCAATCGTCCAAATAAGGATAGATTTGTATTCCTCTTAGCCTGAAGAAAGCTATCACTGGAGCCAGAACCTTCGTGAACACTCTGGGCAGTAGATAAGCCAAAGGGCAATGCAGAGAACTGATAATGAGAAGTCCCAGCCCGAAAAGCAGATACTTTCTGCAACTGAGCCTGATAGGAACATGAAGGTAAGCCTCCTTGAGATCCAGAGTCACCATCCAGTGATCTTTGCCCAGCAGAGGTAAAAGCTGTTGTAACGTCAACATTTTGAACTTGGGAATGTCCAGATATGTGTTGAGGATAGATAAATCCAAGATTGGTCTCCACGTGTTCCCTTTCTTTGGTACTAGGAACAGGCGAGAATAAAATCCTAGGCCCACTTCTGGCAGAGGGACCGGTTGTATGGCCCTTATTTGAAGTAGCAGAGAAATTTGTTTGTGAGCCTCTAGTCTTTGCTGAGGAGGAACGTCCGGCATGCCTTTGAAAGGAGGCAAGGTATGGAAATAAAACTTGTAATATCCAATACCCATTTGTCTTGGGTAATCAAATTCCAATTTTCCTTGAAGAGTGCCAACCTTCCTCCCAAAGGTGCTGCCAGGCAAGAAGGATCTGGCAGCTGAAAAGGTAGGTCATTGGGCCTGTTTACGAAAGGACTGGCCCCTGCCCTCACCCGAAGATTGTGCAGGTGAACTCCCTGTTCTAGGTCTGAAAGAACTCTGCCCCTACCACGTCTAGATCTACCCCTAGACTGAGAATCATAAGAAGGATACGTCCACCCCTTAGCAGGCCAATTCCTACTAAACTTCGGAGGCTGAACTTGCAAAAAATCTTTAACAGCCTGCATAGACTTAGCCTTGTCTTCCATTTTCTTCAAGACTGACTCCACAGGTGAACCAAACAACACATCAGACTGTAAAGGAGCATCCAAAATCCTTGTCTTAACATGGTCAGATAAATTCTGATCCCTCAGCCATGCGTGCCTGCGAAGAACTGAACCAGTGGCAGCCACCCTAGACGAGGCCTGTACAGCATCAAAACCACATTGTAAAGAATGCTTACCCACCTGTTCAGAAACATGCACCAAATCTTGTAATTCTTTACACTCAATGCCTTCCGCCAGAGCATCCACCTTAGACTTCAATTGAGAAAGAAGATAGTTTTGATATTTCAACATATGAAACTGGCAATTCAAAGCCCTCATAGCTAGGGTAGAAGATGTATAGACTTTCTTTCCCCATCTATCCAAAGCTCTGGCCTCTTTATCTGGAGGAACCGGATTTTTTACAACAGAGGCCTTGACACCCTTAGGTCCCTGACTAACAGTTTCTGGGTCCGCCCTAGGACTCTTATAAAGATATTTATGAGCCTCAGGCACCCTGTAATACCTATCCGGTTTAACAGGAGCAGGAGGCAGAGAATCAGGATTAAGTGAAGCCTCTGCAAACACATCTTCCACAACATCCAGAACAGGGGGTATAGCTAAAGGCCTATGCTGGGGTAAAAGCAAAAATTCCCTAAGCCTTTTCCTGGAATCAGAGAAGTCCTGACCTTCCCACTTAAAATGTTCCCTCATGGAATGAAGAGTCTCTGAAAAAGAAAAATCCTTTGGAGGAGAAGCAGAAGGAGTCGAATCATCTGCATCAGAATCAGAATAAGGAGAGTACTCCTGCAAGTCTTCAGCCGAAGACTCAGAAACATCCGAAGCCTGCTCAAAACTCCCCAACTCTGGCTCCACCCTAGGCCTCTTATCAGGAGGGGGCAAAGAACCTCTAATCAGAGTAATCAAATCTTCTGCCATTTTAAGCATGTGCTTCTTTGGTACAGACCCTGCTGCACTAGGAGTGACACCAACAGAAGCTAAACCTGGCCTGCCTCTGGGAGAAGCCTTGGAAACAGAAGGAGAGGGCCTAACCACCCTAGGAAGGGAGGGGAGTACAGTAACCTGAGAAGCCCCTTCAGCCTGACCTGCCTCCTGAGAGGCTACATCCTGCAATATCAAAGTCTCCCCCTGGGACTCCAGAGAAGCCTCCGTCGGAACCACCGGCTCCACTGACGCCTCTAAAGAACCGGCGTCCGGAACGGACGACTCTTCTTGCCTGGGTTTAACTGCTTTGTCTTTGCGCTTCTTCGAAGAAGCGGGCGCGGAGAATCCGACGGCATATTATAATTGCACCGCTTCCCGAAGACCAGCCTAGCACAATCTAACCTCCGCTTAATAGTGCGCTTATTGAACCTAGCACAAAAGCGACACCCAACAACGTCGTGCTCAGGCCCCAAACAAGGAATACACAAAGAATGATAATCCCTATGCGGTATCTGTTTCCCACAAGAAATACAGTTATTCACTTTTCTGACATCCGGTAAAACACTGAGGCAAGAAAAAACCAAAATATTCCCCAACGGGGTACTTAGCCAACTTTGATTCGGTCTGAAACTCCGAATTCGAAAAATTTCAGAACGCCGAACGGCACTTGCAACGCTGCTTCTGCATCGGACCATGCGGCAAAAAAGACTGAGGATATGACGTCGGTCATGCGCATTTGTACCCTGACGTCCTGATGTCAGTCTTAAGCGCCTTGACCGACGTCAGCCTTATACTTTGGTATTCGGGCCGACCGAGGACAGCGGACTACCCATATGTAAGGACTGCAGCAATGTGAGATGAAGAACATCTAATACAGCTGGATGTCAGCCAGGAGTTAGACAATAGCAAAGCCAAGAATTAGACAGATAGGCCTTTATAAGTATTTAACTGTGAAGGGATTGGCAGTGGTTAGGATATGCTGGGGGGGGGTTAAGTTCCAAGCCATGGAGATTCGATTAGAGTAGAGTACATCTCCATAGTGATTGTTAGCTTTTGTGACTTGTAATAGGAGTTTGTCAGAAGTTCTCAGGTGTCTTCCATTAGACTGAGGCTGAAGTAGATTACGGAGTGCTGGACACTTGTCAGGCTTGTAAATTATGCCATGGGAGTTTGTAAGCTGTGTGAGAGTTAGGTATTTGGGTAAATCAAGCCAATTTAGTTAGTGTAAGGCAGTGGAGTGATTGAAATCTATATGGCGAGTTGGCAGCAAATCTGGCAATCTTAGTTTCGTTAAATCTGTTTTCTTCAGGTTGGTAAAGATAGGAGAGTCATAAAGAAGACTAGAGGGTAGAACAGTCCTGGCAATAGATTGCCTTGAGGAGTCAGTGAGGCAAGGTTAATTCTGTAAAGTAAACCTAGTTTAATATAGACTTTATGATAACAGACAAGTGTTTGTCAAATCTCAAGTTATCATCGATTGTAATCCTGAGTAGCTTAGGGTGTGGTACAGGTTCTATCTTGGAATTGTTAGAAGAATACATCTGAAAAGGGGAATGCAGATCTGAGGTTTTGTTACTTGAAAAAATTATAAATTTAGTTTTGTTGGGATTGAGAATTAACTTAGAGTCACAGAGTCAAGATTCTATTGTTGTGAAGGAAGGTTGGGTTATTTCTAGGACTTTAAGAGAGTGAGGGGGCAGAACAGATGAGCGTGGAATCATCTGCGTATTGTAAGACTGCAATGCATTTAAAGCCAGTCATTTGGACATTGCTCATTTGGATAAAGGCCCATAATGTATAAATTTGATTGAAGGATACACGTAACCAGTAAAACTGGCTAAGTCATTTGTTCTTGATACAGAATATCCTGAACTACAAGTACACATACAGAAAAGCACTGCATCTTCACCCAAGTACCCTGGAACTTGGAATAGGAGTTGGGCAACTGTATGGCCTGATTTAATGCCAACTCTGATGGTACTTTAAGAGCAACAGAAAGCTTATTCCATCTCTGTGGAACAGTATATGGTCCTTCACACAAAGGACTAAGCAACAGTCACCAAAAATACAGCTTTCTAAGAGATCTTGAGTTCTGCAAAAATGCTAGGCTCAGAGATGGGTCTAGTTCTCCACCAAAGTGTTAATGTGCCATGGAAGTATCACAAGCATAATGAGAGGCTTGAGGTGCAAGACAAATTTCAGAATCTGTTGCATTGTAGAACAGGTTAAAGGGAGAGACGGACAGAAGGCAGGCTAAAACAACAAAAAGGCAGATTTTGCTAAAGGTACAGGACTGGCTGCTATGAAAAAGATCTGCTAAATGCTACAAAACTGCAATTTTTATACTCTCTCAGGTGGAGAATATACAAAAACTACCACAAGGAGATTATCTATTTGGACAAATTAGATTGTCTAATGTTGGAGATTCTGGCCTTCCACAAAATGTGTGGCACTTATTTATACAGCTTCCTCAAAAGCTTACCAGAATGAAAACATTCATACTACTAGCCTGAAGCTCTATGTTTGAGTATACCAGTGAGCACTCTTCCTGACAAGTGCGTGGAGAACTGCCAGAAGCTATAGTCATTCCTACATTCCCCAGATGTACTACCTACAATAAACCTCACTGCCTAAGCTATAGACAGACCATCAACATGAGGCTGTCTGTCTTTTCCTAACTTTTGGAAGATCATGGGAACAGAGAAATGGGCTGGTAAGTCATACAGGAGTTCTTTGCCCAAGGGATAGAAAAGGCATTCATTGTCCATTTATCACTGTATGAGCATCTAAACATACAAAATATTCACATAATTTTGCTACACAAATGTCTCTCTCTATCCTAGGATCTCAGTCTGTACCCTCAGGCTTTGAAATAATTGGGGAGCCAATCTTCAGTCATATTTGTGGAGCACAGATCTCTCCACCTTATCCGCCACAGAGCTTAGGTTTAGAGAGATAAGCCCTGACAGGCAAGACCAGCTGGAAGACTGTTCCAGGGTATCATTACTAGTTTCTAAAGGAAAAAGGGGCTTGATGATGATGACAACTGGTATGTGCAACTACTTCCCTCCACTTGTTTATAGACTAATTTACTGTGCTGCTGCTTTAACTAATCTTCAGGGATCCTGGGTATCAGGCTGTCTTGAAAGCCATTAAGAACACAACTAATACACCATCACATTCAAAATATGCCTGCATACCATAAAAACTTGAAAACAGTTTGTCCTTTCATGTGAGTTGTACAAGCCTCTTAAGCTCCATGTTCATTGCCTGCACATTCTCATAATTACAATGGGCATTACCTGCTTACTATTCCCTTAGTTTTCTGATATCATTGTGCTCCTCATATGCAACATGGCCTAGTGATGCCATCAGAATAGAGGATGACTCATGCTAGAATCTTTAGGAGTAGTTAAGCTGTCATGGATATCCTCTGGGATAAATAGAGAACTCCCCTGACTCAAGAACCCTGTCAATGAAAGAAACAGATTTCTTAAGCATGTGACTTATCAATGCCATTTAATAATATCTTCGGCATCTCCACTGTCAAAGCTCAACTTTGGCAGGTTCAGGGGAAAATCTAACTTGGTCAGACAAAGGATGGAAAACTTCTCTTGCATCATCTTCCTTTTAGGAGCTTGGATTATGCAGCCATCCAGACTAGTGTATATGCCGTTTTTCCTGGATTCTGTGGCTTACAGACAACAGTGCCAAACATTTGCTAAACATTCTGGGTGCTGTGAAAAGCACATATAGCACTGAGGCAAACAAAGTACTCCTGCATTGCCTTGAATCTCAGGAATGGTCTGTGGTCCTGCAGCATGGGGAGCATTATTCAGCTCCAGGTTGACCAAAAGTGTTCTTGGTACAGTGGGAGAAGTGCCTGCAAGACAAGGGTCTTGAATTTTGTTAACTCAAAAACTTAAGGCTTACATAAGTTTAAGATGCATCTCAAAACAGGCATTTCTTGAGGCTAGATGCAACATGGAATTAAAATCCTTTACCTGTTCCTTTACTAGGAGGTTTTCTACATCTCTCCAAGATAAAGATGAATCAGAATTAGCTGTGTCAGTTAAATGTGGTCTGGTGGTTTGAGAAGTATTCCTTAAATGGGAGGAAAGATCACAAGGTTAGTTTTGTAATGGGTATAAATCTTCCTTACCCACATATCTATATTTGGACTAAACCATCTTACATTAAAGCAGGAAAGCCTCCACCTTCAAAACACTTGAAAGGGGTAAATGAAATAAAGATCTGTGGTCTTAAGAATCTTAGTTACCAGCAGATATTGAAAGCCCTGTCCTTGTATTCAGAATGTTACAGACTGCTGAGGCGGGAAACTGTTTCTTACCCTGCATTACAGCTCCAGTGGTCCTTGAACATTTTTAGGGATACAATTTTCATTTTGCACCAACTCTGACAAAACCATCCTTGTCTCTTAAGAGCTGCTTAACTCTGCCCACCCAAAGTTTATTCCTTCTTCATAGTCCCTCTTGTCTCTGAAAAATTTCTTCTTCTTTTTTTTTTTTTTTTTTTTTTTTTGGGGAATATCATTCTCCACAGAAACTTTTCAGTAATTCTTTCAAGCTTAACCTCACAGTTCTCCTTTGAGGTCACACCCTTTAAATTATTGTAAGGGGTAACCACTGAATTGCTGAGACATACCAAAGTCCACTTGTTTTCTTCGATTAACAAGTGAACATACTGTATACCAGTACTTTCATTCAGTGCTTTCAATGCCTCAATCAAATCATAAGATAAGCTATCACCTGCCAACATTCGCAGAGTCCTCTTGGAACACAAACAGCCAGACAAGATTCAAAATACAAAATGTCCCAATGAACTTTCTTAATCATGTTTATTTCAAGTTTTATAAATTCAGCCACCAAAATCCAGCTTTTGTATTTAAGCGGGGCAAGAATTTAAAGGAGCTTTTGTATAAAAATAATTTGGTTAAAGAAAGTTCAGAACAGATAAAGACAATGTACAAACGCAAGAATTACATTATCAAGTAGAGCCACTGGAGTGATCCCTGGGTTGAACTTTCTATTTCCCATCCACTCATCAAGATTTCTCTAGAAGAGGGCTAGTGAGGTGCTCTACTTGACATACATGGGAAATCTATTCCAGAGCATGGGCAGTCTCTGGGTTATGAACCTGTCCCTTTAGCATGTTCTGTTGATTGTGGTAATGAGGTTGAGGTCTCTGGAACGTGTGGGGTGGAGGGATTGGGATTTCTTTAGATGTAGCATTTCTAACAGAGCTGGGTCAGACATGGCTTTGTAAGTCAAGCGGAGATCGCCTCTTAGTAGACTATATGAGACAGAGAATAGCTGGAGTTTTTCTGAGTCTGTCCATGTAGGAAGTGTGTTTAAGGCCTAGGATCCTATTCGTGAGGTACTTTTGTGGCCTCTCCAGCTGTTGCAGGTATCTAGTGAGGTACATGCCAAACGGGGCATTTTACTCTAGGATTGCTCTAATGAGGGAAGAGTAGACAGAAATGACCTTTACAGCACAAATGTTGATGTCTTGCATTTTGAGGAGTGCTTCGAGCGAGTGCATCTTGAGATTTAGACTTCTAGCGTTGAGCAGCATGACCCTCAGATTGCATTTATTTACAGCTGTTACAGTGGTAATTTCATTTTTGGAACACCGCTTAAAAAAGGTACTATAGGGGTGAGCAAGAGCCTTAGCCAGTACCTGGAAACCCAGAGGTGACAGATGCAGGCCATCTCTGGCAAAGCATCGAGGTCTGTCAATCATGTCATCCCAAGCAGACAGACACTGGATGCCCTTAGAATGACACCAAAAAAAGTACAGTTGTGTACACTTACCATAAATGTATATGTTCAAGTGTATCCACTGTTGCAGACATCACCTTTGGGTTATCCCTGCTGTAGTAGCCCTCAGCCGGCCCAAATACCAGTGTCAATGTTTTTCTGCGTCGACTGCTGTCGCTTGTGACTGACGTCAGGTCATCGGTGCTATAAAGCAAGGCAGTCAACGCCATTACATCAGTTTTTCTTCCCCTAACCAGTCAGAAGTCCAAGGAAATATGGTAAAATGGTCCTGGTGGCTAAAAGCCATAGTAAAAAGCATACGTCTCCCTAAGGAAAGAGGATATAAGGAGGAAGGAGACAGGGAAACCAGGACTGCAAAAGTGAATACACTCGAACATCTACATTTATGGTAAGTGTACACAACTGTACTATGTTCTTCATGTTTCACTGTTACAGTCATGACCTGTGGGAGGATTCCCAAAACTGAGGAGAGGGGTGGTAGGATTAGTAAGAGACCTAGGCATGGGTCAGCATGCCCTGCAGAACTGCAGAGGCAAACCCTGCCCTAGCCATAGAGAAAAGAGGTAGGTGGTAATGCTTTTTTAAGGTATGGGCAGAGGTCCAGGTGGCAGCTTCCAAGATGTCCCTGTTGGGAACTCCTCTGAGGAATGCTGTGGAAGTGGAGGCTGCCCTAGTGGAATGGGTACGAATAGACTTAGGGGGTGGTTTCCCATCTAATCTGTAGCAGAAATGGACACAGTGTGATATCCATTTGGAAATAGTTTGCTTGGAAATGGGCTTCACCCCTATGCCCCTGGGGCAAAGCTGACAAGAAGTTGGTCTGTTTTCCTGACTGGTTTAGTACAGTCCAGGTAGTATCTCAGCTGTGTGTGCACATCTAGTGAGTGCAGAATTCTTTCCCCCCTGTTTTGAGGGTTAGGAAAGAAGGTGGGTAGATGTATGGCCTGGTTGGGAGTCACATTAGATACCACCTTGGGCATAAAGGAGGGGTTAGTCCTCAGGAAGACCCTGTCTGCATGGAAAATGATGAAGGGCTCAATGGTCATCAGTGCCTGAAGTTCTGAACCCCTTCTGGCTAATGTGATAGCTAGTAGAAAAGCAGTCTTCCAGGAGAGGTATCTCAGTTCTGCTGAAGCAGCAGGTTCAAAGGGTGGTGGTAAGGTTAGTTTGTCCAAAACATAATTCAGGTCCCAGGCTGGCTTGGGTGGCCTTCTGGGAGGTCTGATATTAGAAGCCCCTATGAGGAATTACTTAATCAAAGGATGCGAGTGCAGGGACTGATCTGTATCGAAATGAGCTGAAATGGCTGAGGCATGCATTTTAATATAAGAGAAGGAGAGGCCACTATTGAGTAACTCTGCTAGGTAGTCCAGGTTAAAAAGGATGGAAGGTTGTGAGGAATTACCCCCTCTGGACTGGCTCCAGGAGCAGATTTTTTTCCATATCCCTGCAAAAGATTTTCTGGTGTTGGGCCTTCTGGCCTCTGTGATAATGTCTAAGACCAGTTTGCTTAACAGGGGCCCCCTGTTTGCCTTTAGAGTATTAGCCATGCTGACAGTGAGTGTCTGCAAGCCTGGGTGCCGCATCCCCCCCACCTGAGTCAAGAGGTCTGAGATCAGGGGAAGCTGCCTGGGAGGCTGTAATGTCAGGCTGTGCAGTAAGGAATTACCAATGCTGTTTGGGCCAATCTGGAGCAATGAGGATGGCCTTTGGTCTCTCTTCCCTTATCTTGATCAGTACCTTGGGAATATGAGGCAGAAGAGGGAAAGCATACACAAAGAGGGAGTTTCAGGGGAAGGTCAAGGCATCCACCTTCCATGCTAGGTGGCGATACTCCCTGGTACAGAATTTTTTCAGCTGGTGGATGAGGTGCAAACCAGGGAGATCCACCTCCAGAGTTCCCCATTCCTGAGTGACTTGCAAAACGATTTTTTTGTGGAGCTTGCCATTCATGGGGATCCAGTAAGTTTCTGCTTAAGTCGTCTGCCAGGGTGTTGTTGATTCCTGGTAGGTATTGGGTATTGAGAGTAATCCCAAGGAGGAGGCTGTCAGCCAGAGGTTCATGGCTAGCCTGCACAGAGGGTAAGATTGGGTCCCTCCCTGTTTGCTGATGTACTACATTACTGTGGTGTTGTCCGTTATAAGGAGAACCCCTGGCCTGAGATGGGGTTTGAAGGATGTCAGAGCCTTCTGTACTGCCATCATTTCCTTCTGGTTGAAGTGTAAGGGAAGGTGCTGTGCATCCCAAAGACCTTGGGTGCACCTGCCTGCTAGGTGAGTGCCCCAATCAATGCCTGAGGCATCGATGGTGATGGTCTGCCCGGTTGGGTGGAGGATGAAGGGAAGACCCTTGTTCTTGGCACAAGGTCCTGCCCACCACAAAAACTTGGCCCTTATACAGGGGATCAGAGTGAGAGGGGTCTCTAGAGGCTGAAAGTGCTGACACCAAAGGTTCTTTAGATATGACTGGAGTTTTCCATGTGAAGCCTGGCCAGAGGCATTAGGAGAATGCAAGATGCCATGTATCTCAAGGCTTGTAGAAACTTCCTCGCAGTGAGGTGACTTCTGGAAGCCAGCTGGGTAAAGTAGAGAGGCATGAAGCCTGCTTTTCTGGGGATAGGAAAGCCATTTGGGATGCTGTGCCCAGCAGTGCTCCCAAGAAAATGATGTTCCTGGCTGGGTGTTTGCTTTGATTTATTTTTGTTGATAGTGATCCCTGAGGAGGTTAGGATGTTTCTGACAAAGAGGAGGTCCTGGAGCAGCTTTTCTTTGCACTCTGCCTGAATGAGTCAGTCAGTCGTCCAGATAAGGGTAAACCTGTATATTTCTCTGTCCGCAAAATGCTATAACTGGTGCTAAGCATTTGGTGGATACCCTGTGAGCAGTAGAAGCCAAAGGGGTAGTGCAGAGAACCGAGTGTCATGAGCCTGCTCTGAAGTGCAGGAATTTTTTGCAAGATTCCCTTATGGGGATGTGGAGATGGGCATCTTTTAGGTCTAGGGTCACTAACGAAGCATTTTTTTGTCAGCAAAGGCAGCAGCTGCTGCAAAGTTAGCATTTTGAATTAGGGGACCACCAGGGAGATCTCCAGGATGGGGCACCAAGTGCCCTCTTTTCTGGGAACAAGGAACAGTCTGGAATAAAAGCCTTTGCCTGTTTCATCTGAGGGGCTAGGTTCTACTGCCCCCTTGAGATATGAGATTGTGGACTTGTTTCAATGCCTCTGCCCACTGATTTGGATGCAAGTCTGGGTACTCTCTTGGAATTGGGAGTTCGTTGAAAGAGAATTTGTATCCCTGAAAAATTATCTTTAAGACCCATTGGTCCTTTGTAATAGAAAGCCAATTTTCTTTGCAGAAGGAGACCCTTCCTCCTAGCTTTTGGTGAGTGAAAGGAGGGCAGAGGGGCTAGACGGAGTCATTGACAGTTTTTGCCATAGAGGGATGGCTTAGCACTCCCTGCCTGAGAGGCAGAAGTGGTCCACTGTTTGGTTCTCTGCTGTCCCTCTGTCCCTGCAGGGCTTATTTTGCCCCTGTCTGCTAGCTGCAGGACAGGACCAGTGCTTAGAGGGAAAATTCCTGCTGAACATCAGAGGTTGTACCTGAAAGAAACCTTTTACTGTTTGCATAGATTTTGCTTTGTCTTCCATATTTTTAAGCACCTCTTCTGCTTTTACTCCAAACAAGCGGTCCTTATCCAAGGGTGCATAAATTAATTTAGACTTGACATGATCAGGGAGAGGTTGTTCCTTCAACCATGCATGTCTCTTAATGACAGATCCTGACACTGTTGCCTTGCTCGAGGCTTCTAGGGCATCATATCCACAGTGCAATGAGTGTTTGTCCACTTAACAAGTAGAGTGCAGTAAATCTGCTAACTCTTTCGAATTAGCAGTCAGGAAAGGTTGAAATCTTTTGCTTTAATAGTTCCAAACCGTGTTGTTGATATTTTAACATACGGAACTGACAGCTGAGTGCTCCGATAGCGAAGGTTGCAGAAGTATATACTTTTTTACCCCATCTGTCCAGAGGTCTGGTATCCTTGTCAGAAGGAATATGATTCTTAGCAGAAATAGCCTTAGCTCCTTTAGGTTCTTGTGTAATGACCTCCGGGGATTTCTGTACAAATATTTGTGAGAATCCAGTACTCTGTAATACCTGTCAGGTTTACTGGGAACAGGTGGGAGGGCCTCCGAGGCTAAGCCGGATTCATGGAAAAAAATCATCCACCAGCTCTAAGATAGGGGGGATGGCTAAGGGTCTGTGCTGGGGCAGGTCTAGAAACTCTCTTTTCTTAGACTGAGGGAAGTCCTGGGATTCTCAGTGGAAATGTTCCCTGAGTGTGTGAAGGGTTTCCTTAAAGGAAAGGTCTGCTGGTGGGGAGGCAGAAGGAATGGATTCCTCTGCATCTGAATCCTCATAAGCAGTCAGAGGTTGTTCCTTTTCAAAATCTGAATAATCAGATTCCACAGAATCCAGTTCTGTCAGTATTTCAGGAGAAGGGTGTCTTTTCCTTTTAGAAGTTGTGGCCCGACTGCCCCTGATAAGGGAGATAAGATCCTCCGCCATTTTAAGTATTTGGGGTTGGGGTGGTGGAGCAGGAGTAAGATGGTGGCTAGAGGTAGATTTTCTAGGAGTGGCCTGGCTTCTAAGCCTAAGAGTATTCATCAGTCTGAGAAAAACGGTAGTCGGATGAGAAGACGTCGTTTTTTTGTCTAGATTCGGTAGTGTAAAAGGCCTCCTAGGAAACCAGTGCCTGTGTTGCGGTTCCGGACCCAACCAAGGCAGAGACAACCAAAGGCTCGGAAGACAAAGATTTCTGCTGCATACCTGACTCTAAAAGGGTCTCGATAGAGGCCTGCATAGATATCGTTATCAGTCATCAGGGACTGCGAAAGCACCTCACTGAATTCCGAAGAAATGACAACCTACTTAGCGGTAGAGTCGTCGGAAGGCTTAGCCTTGTGTAATCTCTGTCTCTATCTCTACGTTTTTTCGGAATGTCTACAGATTATCTGATGGATGTCATTGCGGAATGTGAAGATGGAAGATGAAAACACCTGTCTACAGTAAGAGCTCTACGATGAACGGTTCTCACATTAAAGTGGGCACAGAACCAGCAACGAGGGACGTCGTGGTCTGGTCCTAAACAAGTGACGCAGTATGAATAGAAGTCTCTGTGTGAGATCTGCTTTCTACAGGCGAGACAACCGTTAACTTCTTTGGACATCGGTTAGTACAAGAAAAAAGGATCCCCAATGGGGTACTTGGCTTTAGACGTTTTCAGCTGTAATTCAAACTCTGGTAGCGACCGACTGGTACACTTGCAAACTGCTTCTGCTACGGGCTCCACGGCAAGAAAGACTGATGTAATGGTGTCGGCTGCCTTGCTTTATAGCACTGATGGCCTGACGTCAGTCACAAGTGACAGTAGCCGACACAGAAAAACACTGACTCTAGCATTCGGGCCGGCCAAAAGCTACCACAGCAGGGATAATCCACAGGCGATGACTTCAACAGTGAAACATGAAGAACATCTTAGTCAATTGTTGAAGTCAATCATTTTCTGTTTGTACTGTGGTATCACTCTGGGCGATGGTAGGAAGCTGCTCAGGGCTAGGGTCATACCTGTCTGGCCAACATAATCCGAGAGCTCCACCATGTCTGTTTTCATGTAGTCCAGGGAGGTGCGTTTCAGGTCATTCACACCCACATGGACAATTACAGAGTCATACTTGTGGATTGACCTGAGTGCGTGCGTTGTGCGTCAGATTCTGGCACCTGATATACAGCTGAAAGTTGCCTTCTCCTTATTCAGCCAAGTGAGTGGGACATCAGTGTGCCTCACTATTGAGTCACCTATGACTATTGTATTGGGCAAGCTTTTTTGCCTTAGGGTCTTAGGTTGAGGGGCACACTGTGCAGGTGAGCTATGTGGTTTGTGCTGTGTTGTGGTGGTTGAGTGCATTTCTGCCTTGGAGGTCTCTGCTGTTTGGGTAGATTTCTATTGAGAGCCTCCATAAAGGTGGGTGTGTGGTTTGTGTTTTTATGTGAGGGCTGTGATGGTGGGTATTCTGGAGGGCTATGTGATGTGGTGTAGGTGATGACCTTCTCCTCTTGACCAGCTATTCTGATCTTGGCTGGAGAATGCATGACTTCCAATTTGGAGATATAAGCGCATCTCTCACAAGTCTGAGTGTTGGAAGGTAAGAGGAGAGGGTTGTCTGAGTACATGAGGCAGTTGCTACACTGCCTTAGAATGCTCAAGTTCACCAGGTTAATAGGAGAAAGCACAGGAAACTGACCTTTAGACATGCCAGGGGGGATGGTCATCACTGCTAAGTTATGGAGCCGTTTCCTTATAGGACGTATAGTGCTGATAGCACTTGTGTGTGCTACAATAATCGCTACAAAAATCCTGATGAAGTGCTAGGCGAATAAGCTAAAGTGCAAGAGAGAGGAGAAAGTTGAAAGGGATAGAAAAAACTGCCCAAAAGGCCAATAAACTACAATTTCAGAGCCAGAAACCACTCCTCTTGTGGTAGATAGGCTACCTACTGCTTACTACTCCCACTGATAAGCTGGAAGGCTTCCCTCTAACACAGAAAGGCCTGGGAAACTCAGAAACTTACAAAACAGTCCTGGATACAGTAAATCTGTACCTGGACTACACTAGTAACAGGAAAGGCGGAAAACAAGCTTAGAACGTTTTTTTTTTTTTTTTTTTGCAGAAAAACAGTTAACTTATAGCTGGACTACCTCAAAAAGGGGTTTAAAACCATGCAGCTGAAGCTATGGATGTTTAGTTGGTGAAACAATTTGGCTCACAGCAAGAAATTATGAAATTATATAATAAATATAACTGTAAATCTAAGTATGTGGTGTATATAGTTCTTTGTCCAACTTTTTTACGTTGGTAGAATTGTTACAAAGTTCAATATGAGGCTATGAACATCTTCAAGCAGTGGAAAAATGGAGCTAAGAAATCCTTTAGCCAAGCATGTGAATCAGTATGATTTAAAACAGTTAAGAATGTTAACTTCAGATTTGCAGTTCTAGATCAAGTTCATAATTTCAGCATGAAATGGGATGCTGAGGATGAGCTTGATTGGAAAGAATATTGTGGGCAGATTAAATTAAATGCTTGTAGCTCTCTTGGAATGAATGATAGGGAGAACAACCAAATTGTACAGAGAAGGAAAGGATTAACTCATTAGCTTGTAGTCATGTGATTTTATGCACTTTATTTGAAATATGCATTCTAACGATTAGCAATTTGGTCTGAAGAAGTTCCATGTACAAATTAAATTGTTTGCCAGTTTGTTTTTATATGTTGCTTTTAATGCATTAAAGTTTTAATACATTTACCATTTTTTGTTTTAATTTTAACCAGTCTAACAGTTTTATATCTAGTTTGTTGATGTTTTTTGTTATATCACCTGTGCTCGGCAATTTGATAGTTCCAACAGCCAGAGAAGAAGCAATATAAAGTTATTTTATATATCATTCCAATGAACTACTTTTATCTTTAGGAACAGTGTTAAGATCTGGAGTCAGTTTGGATCCTGTTGCAACATCCACTTTCTAATAAAAAGATCAGTTACTAGGGTTCTTTACACTTTGCACTTTGTAAAACGTATCCAGCATTTTAGGGTTGAGAGGTTGGGAGTTTGTCTCCCAGGATTCATTACTGTGCACATCCTTAAATGGCAGGCATACAAATAGCTATTTAACTAGGCTTCTAAATACCTAAGGGATCTAGGTACCTTTTATGCCACTCTAGCAGTCTTCGATTCCCATTTAAAATGTTTCCTCATGCAATTTACAAGTTTTAAAAAGGAGACCTGGAGCGGAGCCTGATATGGTTTCTTTGCTGTCAGTAATACAGCCAAAATGTAAGAAAGTTCTCTTTGCACAGGTCTGATTTTCTGAAGGGTGAGATTCCTTCTTCCTTTTAGCTGGGGGGAGTCACTCCTAAAGCTGAAAGCTGGACTGCTTGAGAAACTGACTTTATGCCATATGCTCACATTCCTCTGCAAACCTTGTGCGATTAAAAATGGTAAAAGCCAGGGCATGTGTCAGTACAGCAAGGATATAGTCTCAGATAGCATCAGCAAAATTTAAGATGTGGGCTCTTCCCATGAGAGAGCATCAGCTTAGAGACTTGGAATACAAGTGGGCCCTCTGAAGTCTCTCTCATCACAATTGTCAGGATATCTTGCTGGAAGAACTGTTCTAACAGCACAGCTCAAATTTGCAGGGGATGGACATTTATTAATCTGTTCTTTTTTTAACCAGGGTAGCACACTAAACTAGTTTGACCATTTTCAGGCTCAGCCAGGTTGTACACTATCTGTGAATACAGGCAACTGGAGTCTGGAAACTGACACTGGCCTAGGAGTCTGATTTCTGAAGAAGCCTGGTTAAAATTCAAGAACATCCCACAGTGACTCCAATAAGGCTAAGACAAGTAGTGTTAAAACAAAAACATCTCACAGTAACAATATCAGGCAAGGTGGTAAATTTGGACCAAGGGTGGACATTAGCAATTATGTAGGTCATTGCATTTCCTCCAATACTTCTAACACAGCACCCTTAAAGGATGCCTATATGGCAGGGATAACAAGAGAGTCAAGAAAGCACCATTTGCTGCTGGGGGGTGCACCACAAAAAAGAATACAGAGGCATGCTAGCCTTCACTAGTTGTAAGTAATCCATCAAATGACAAACTATCTGAGGAGGGACGTAAACAGAGGGATTCGGTGTGCAGTCCACTTGTTGAAAGCCCCTCAAAACCCTCAGGCTCATGAAGGGAGCTCAAAATCCTTCTCTATTCCTAAACTAGGCATTCTGCATAGGCTTATTCAAGACTATAAGACAAGCAAAGGGCTCCAGACAAAGCAGGAGTATCATGTAAGCAGAAAGGTTTTCTATGGGTCTGGCACTGCCATCACATTCAAGTCCCAAGGATAAGAATTCACACTAGTGACTCTGGCTCTCACCAAGCATCAGATAAGCTTTTATGTGTTGCACATGAGACAGAAACCATGGCATGGGATTAACTGGCAGCCTCTCCAACTGAGAGTGAGAAATTCTGGAGGATTACAAATGGGAAAAACTTTCTGCAGATCTACAACCAGGTAAACAGAGGAGACACTCCCTGGCATGACTCGTACTTGACCCAAAGTGCAGCAATGTTTTAAACAAATGCCAAACTAAGTGGTAGAAAGGATGAACCCAAACAAAGGATTCACCTGGGAATAACCTCAGTGTTAAATCCATCAAAGCAATAAGTCAATATAAACATCACTATGCAGACTGCCAAGATCTGTAATTAGAAAACTACACTGTGGCTCTATTATCCACAAATACTACTAAAGTACCTCAAAAGCTTTGATTCCAACAATGAAATACATTGATGTCCCATACCTTATTTTTGATCAGCTTTGCCCGTTGAGCAAACTGAAGTGTTGAGAGAGTTTCACCAAAGCATTTGGACCCAGGGTGGACATTAGCAATTATGTAGGTCTTTGCATTTCCTCCAAGAGAGTCCTATTACAAGATATCAGAAAGAAAAAAACTGTCAATTACTCAATATGTATTAAAGTCTAAAAAGTATTTAAAGGTTCATTAACTAGTAAACACTGTGCACTAATGTATGACTTCTGCAGGCACCTGAAGTTTAAAAGCTGGCTAAAGTAGTACAGTATTTAGAAGATCAGCATCACTGCATATAGTTGGCACCTGTTGATTAAAAAATGGCTATAAAGTACAGCATTGTTACACCTCATGCAAATAACAGGATAATTTATCTGCTTTGGAAGTTGCGACAGATGCATACCAGACTTTAGCCAAAACTTTTCAGCAACAGTTGCCTAGCATGAAATGCGGACACTGGACAGCAATGCAGTTATTAAAAACTAGTGTTTTTTTTCCCTATCTGCTCCATTCTGCAACTCAAAACAAAGCAATCAGAGAAACTGCACCAATAAATGCTCTTGTGGCAGAAAGCATGTCTTTTGGAAGTAAAGGGTGAAGTGGGGGTATGAAGTATGTCTCTCTCAGGATATTCCTCAATGCACAACAGAAAATGAAAGGAACTGAAAAACAAGAAAATGGTAGGGATGATAGGCTCCTAACATATCCTTGTAAGGCCTATATATAGGAAAGTGAAATAGCTGTAGAACTTGTGCACAAGGTTTTCTGGTAGGTAGTATTTGAAAGGCAAGAATGGAAGTGCAAGAAGAATGATGGGTGGAGAATGGGCTACAATAAATTTCTGCTGGGTAGCAGTGAGCAATCTGTTGACTGCCCCTGGAGAGAAGGATAAAGTGGGTAGGAAGAAGGCACGAGGTAATGAAGCATTTTTGAGAAAGACCATAAAAAATGTTTGCAGGACAACTGGTGAGAGATTCACGAGTGAGGTTAAAGAAAACAAATGGGCTTGATTATGTTGTCAGTGACTGACAACAGAGATGGATATAGCTGGGTTGCCAAGTCTGAAGGCATATGAAGAGAATGGGGTTTAGAAAAGCTTAGACCGAGAAAACAATTCAAAACTCCAAATTCATGGTTACAGTATGAAAGGCATAAGAAGGGACAGACTATGAACAAAGTGCAGAAGGGATCCTACAGAGAGAGAGAGGCAAAGAAAATAGAAGAATTTTGGTAGGGCATTGCTTCATTACAAAACTTAATGCAATGGTCGTAATACTGAGAAACACATCCTGTGGTTGCAAGGACATATTCTGGACTTAGCACATCACAAAGGAGTTAGACCTCAATGTTAAGTAATCTTCCTTGGTGGATAGAAATGCAGGGCTCCTTAAGGAACTGTTTTACAAACTGGCCTGATAGGGACGGACAAAGAGGAAGGCAAGCTAAAACAGCCAAAACATGTACCTTAACTGAAGAACAAAACAACCGTGAAAGCATCAATGTAATCAGCTGTTTGGCGGTTTTGGAATTCCTGTTGCACAAAATGAACAATCTTCTCCATTCTACCAGATATCAGTGTGTTAGGTTTCCTGGCTTTCTTCATTATTTTTAAGCTTGCCTTAGGAAAAAGGATGCTTGAAAAGAACAACCAACAGATCTGTACTATTAGTCAGAGGCCATGGAGAAGTGCGCAACAGCAAGTCCAACGTCTGTATCAGCAGATTTATTACCGAAAATGGGGTTCATGGCGGTTCCTTAATTGCGCTAACAGGGAGAAACAGTTTCAGTTAGCAATATGCAATAAAACGTAGATGTTTCAGTATATTCACTGTTAAGACTCCTTACTTCTTGGTACATCCTGCTCACAGGTAGCTCAAGTGGCCGGTCCAACTTCTAGTATTTTACCCCAAAACATTGGTAGACTCCCATCCTTCCATTGACATGTAATGAGGTCAGCTGTATAAAACAGCCACTGATGAACACCATCTCCAGATCCTTCTTAAGCTGGCCAAAGTAGGTAAGAAGATCCTAGCACTAAAGCTCTACTAGACTAGAATGGGACAGACCCCTCTGCCACTGATGCAGCCCTGAGATTCCTTAATGTCTCTCTCTCCATGAAGCAATGCAAGCTTAAAGATGGGAGGAGGGGAGCAGAAAAGGCAGAAAAAGGGGTAAGGCGGGGGGCACCTGGACTGCAACAGTGAATGTACTCAAACATCTACATTTCTAGCAAGTTCCTAACACAACTGTACTGTGTTCATTGTACTATTCATAAGTGCAGTCACTGCTTCCTGGGAAGACTGGCAAGAGAAAATTAAGGATAATAAGCCTTGCAAAACAGAGGCAAACCCTGCCTTAACTCTGGTGGCATCCAAAAGTATAGTATGGTGAAAAAGTATGCATGGAGAACCAGAAGTCCGTTTTCATAATAGACGGAGTGCTGATCTCCCTCAGGACTACTGTAATGGCTTTAGCAGAATGCAGTCTGACAAATTCTGGAACAGGTTTATCATAAGTATTGTAAGAGAAACAAATGTAATGTGCCAGCCATTTGGAAGCATTTTCTTGTTTGTTTCACTGTTTTCCCCTCCTTCCTCTTTGCCACGCCAGCTTTTCTGAACTCTCTAGACCTGTGCAAATAAAACCTCAGTTGTCTACACACATCCAGGGAATGAAGAATTTTCATTCCCTAACTTTGAAGGTTAGAAAAGAACAAAGGTAAATGAATGGAGTGACTTGATGTAGAATAACATGCGTTGTACCTTTAAGAAGCATTTCCAAGAAGTGCAGCCAGAGTGTGAAAATGTCTATGTATGTTACTTAGTTTGTATATAAGTTAATATTACTTAGCCTCATTTCTTATGTATTTGTATACAATAAAGCTGCTTGAACAAGAATGCACAATGTTCATCTACTTCATCCTAACTAGACAAGCAACATGGTGTCAGAACCGGGATTCCAGAGGCTGCTTTTCAGAGCCACGAGGTGCAGAGTTAACAGTGAAAACTGCAAAAAAGGGCCAGAAACTAACTGAAGGTAATGAAAACTTGTACAAATTATTTATTTTATAAAAAAGATGAAACGGAGCATTACAAGGGCACAGAATACATTGCTAAGCAAATGAATAGCACAGAAATGTTTAAGTAAACGGTTATCATAAAAAGTTTATTAATCAAACGAAATGTTTGAAATTAAGCTATTTGACAAAACGATTATCAGAAAGGCATATAAAAGGCTCAGAATTACCTCGGGATTGCAAAACGAGCATGTTTATAGTTAAAACAAGCACAAGAAAGTATAATGGGCATGAAGAAAGATTAAATGAACCAAATGAAAAAATAAAGGTCAAAAGGGGCACATTAAGCATAAATAAAAGCAAGGTGACTGCATGTTTTTTGGCAAATTACTGTGTTTTGGCATAAAGTACTATTTCGCATTGGCTGAAGCTCTGAATAGCATAACTAGAGTTGTTCGAAGTATCTCAAAGTGTGTAAAAGTGCTTACAGTGAATGCTTATTACTGTGCATTTATTCCGAAGAGACTGTTGTGTGCAAAGTGCAACAATTTCGTAGAATGCAGTCAATTTACAGCCATTTCAAAAAGTCTCTTGTGCTGGGTGTGTCTATTCGCAAAAAGTTGCCATTACAGAGTGTTTCTTCCACTATACAGAGCTGTTTAGCGAAGTACAGCCATTTTGGGGAAATTTCAGTGTGCTGTGTACTGTTTATTCACAAAGTGCAGTTATTTGAAATGTTTCTTAAAATAAGTGACTTTTACAGTACAGCAATTTCAAGAGTATTACAATACCCGAGGAATGTATTTCGCAAAGTTCAGTCATTCATACAAGGCTTGTTGTGCTACTGGGCATAGTTGCAAGTAGTGGAAAACTTTCTGGCATATGTATATGTGTGCATGTTCGTATAGTTACAAGGGGACTTGGTTGCATTGTGTTTACCATAATTTGTTGGCATGGCAGAAGGATTTCAAAAACCATCACCACTTGTATTTGATCAGAATATTTCAGAGAAATGGACAATATGTGAGCAAGAATATGATATATTCAATACAAGCAGCTTATTCTGATTAAGATGCAAGCACTAGGGCATTCATTTTGTTAAACCTAGCTGGGTCAGAGGCTATTGAAAGAAAGCATTCATTTGTATATGCACCAGCAGTATATGAAGGTGAAGGGGCAAATCGCCATATTGTACAGGCTGAATCAAGAGAAGATCCCAAATGTTTGAAGCGCATATTTAGAGAAATGTGCAATCCCCAGACTAATGTTACAATAGACAGGCATTTGTTTTACACAAGAGATCAAAAGCCAGGAGAAACCTCTGCAGCTTACATAACTGACCAGAAAAAGCTAAACCATGCAAATTTGATGACTTAAAACATGAGTTAATACAGGACAGGTTTTGTGTGTGGTATGAACAGTGCTGCAGTGAGAAAGATTTTGTTTTGTGACGGTGATTTAACACTGAGCAAAGCTATTGAGATTTGGCAAATCCATGAAGCTACAGAAAGACAAACAAATATGCTTGCACATAAGATTGTGGTTTCAGTAGGCTCTAGAGTAAATGTAGACAGCATGCAGCATGTGACTAACAGAAGCAGGCCTATGAACATGGCAGCTGCAATCCCTGCAAGTTTTCCTGGGAGGTCCCGTAGTCTTCTAGAAAGTTCCAAAACTAGCTTAGTAAAGAGAGCATGCTCAGTCCAGTACAAGGGTGAGTCAGTAAAACCAAAATCAAGCTTTATTGTTAACTGTTTTAAGTGTGGTGCCAACCATGAGTCTAAAAGAGAAAAATGCTTCGCATTTGTTCAGCAATGCCACAAGTATAAAAAGTGGAACAATTTTCAAAAAATTTGCAGATCAAGCTAGCCTCACACTGTTGTAAAGAAGGGTCATTTAAAACAGCAAGTTGATAAAGTAGAACTGCAACCTACTATGTGGATGGTATAGCAGTAATTGGTGAAAAGATTGATGCAGTAGATTTATTGGCAAAGAATGAGGTATTTTGTACTGTCCACATCAATGGTAAATCCACCAAGCTCAAAGTAGACACTGGTTCAAAGTGTAACATTACGTCAGCACACATTTCCTAAAGAGAGCTGGTGAACAACTAAACATGGTGGGTTGTGTGAAACTTGTTGCTTATGGAGATAAAGAAATTCAGACAGAAGGCTCAGTAGTGCTTTCATGTTATGTGGCCAGGAGCTGGTATAGATTATTCTATGTAGTTTGAAGACCTGTGCAGTCATTATTGGGTTGCAGAAACAGTTTGAGAATGAATCTGCTTTCTTTTACCAAAGAAGTTCATCAAATAAGCACATGTCCCAGTTCCAGCTTCACTATTTTTTCAGAGTATGCTGATGTTTTCGATGACAAGTTGGGCAAACTTCCAGTTGTGTATTCCATTAAGTTATACCCTGAAGTCAGTTCAGTAGTCAGACCAGCAAGAAGAGTTCCACTAGCTATACAGAATAAAGTTAAAGCTCAGTTGGATAAAATGGTGCAGCAAAATGTAATTTGTCCAGTTACAGAATCTACTGAATGGGTGTCGTCCATGGTAACTGCTCACAAAAAAGGCTCAAATGAAATCAAAATATGTACTGACCCAAGAGATTTGAACAAAGCATTAAAGAGATCCCATCATTCCATGCGCACAGTCGAAGAAGCCGCTGCTCTAATACTGAATGTCATTGTTTTTTCAATTTTGGATGCAAAACGTTCATACTGGCAAGTGATATTTGATCACAAATCTTCATTACTGACTACAATTCAGTACCCCATTTGGAAGCTATAGATTCCTCAGGATGCCATTGGGAATAACTTCTGCAAGTGATGTCTTTCAGCATGCAATGGAGCAAATCTTTTCAGGTTATACTTGTGTTATAACAGTAGATGATTTATTGGTCAGAGGCAATGGTGAAGCAGAGCATGACAAACCTTAAGAGAGTTCTAGACAAGAGCATGTGAAGTGAATTTAAGGCTCAATCCTCTCAAGTGCAAATTCAAACTACCAGAAGTAACATACATAGGTCATTTGTTTACTAGAAGACCAGACCCATGCATGTAAGCAGCTATTCTTGAGATGCCAGCACCGGATAATGTTTTCTTGGTATGGTCAACTATTTAGGCAAATTTACACCAGACTTCAGTGAGTTGACAGCACTTTTGAGAGAGCTAACATGCAAAAATGTTACATGGTCTTGTTTAGATCAACACCAGAAGCATTTGAAGATCTAAAGCAGAAAATTTCTACCCGACATACATTAAGATACTACGGTATCAACAAACCTGTAACTCTTTCCTGCGATGCTTTGAAATTTGGTCTTGGCACAGTTATTCTTCAAAAAGGCAGACCAGTAGCCTATGCATCTAGAACACTTACCCAAACTGAGATGCAATATGCTCAAATAGAGAAAGAACTTTTGACAATAGTATTTGTGCCCCGGGTTTCATGATTATATCCCTAAAAGGTTTCTTTACCCTAGAGAATGCTGATGTCTGTGCCATCACTGAGATGTGGTTTAAAGCCAAAGAGAGCACACCAACAGTGCAAGGTTATACTGCTTTCCACACATTTAGACCAGCTACTTCACAGGCAGGGACTAAAGGTAGAGGTGTCTCCATTTACATCAAAAATAAATATACTTCAAGGCTGGTCAAACAGGACAATGCACTTGAGCTGCTCCATGTTCAAATCACCATAGGTAAAAACCAATACCACTTCCTTGCAAGCTACAGGTCCCCCTGTATGACCCAGGAAACCCATACCATGTATTTAATCTTATTAGAAACACTAACCATCCAACCAAATACCATATTCATGGGTGACTTTAATTACCCCACTATTAACTGGGAATCCTATACTACACCAAACATACATGCACAGAGATTCCTGGATTTTCCAAACACAAACTCCCTGGACTAGATAGCCAGTACATCAACCAGGGTTGCAACCATACTGGATCTAGTCTTCACTAGCATGGGAGACTGCTGCACACCTCCTACTGTAATGCCTTCCCTGGTAAGGTCAGATCACAAAATGGTCTCCTTTGAAGTAAAACTAAAACCTGGACCCCCAACTACACTGTGAATATTCAGGAACTATTCTAAGGTTAACTCTCTTGCTATTAAGTGAGAACCTGGCAAAATTTCAAGCCCCCATAAACCCTGAAAACACTTCTGCCTATGCAGAAGTGTGCACAGAAACCCTGTACAAGCATGTTAATAGCTGCATAGAAGCAGCTGTATCCACCAGGAAGAAGTACAGAACTACCTCAAAAAACAAGCCACCCTGGTGGAATCACAAAATCAATCGGATGTATAACAGGAGGAAGAAAATCATGGCAAAAATTAGGAGGTGCAGCACCCAGCAGGATAAAAGCATTCTCAAACTAAACAAATAACTCAGAGGACAAATAAAGTCTATCAAAGCCAAATTTGCGGTTAGTTTGGCCTCCAGGCCAAGGACAACCACAAAGCATTCTTTAGCCATGTCTGCAACATCAAAGGCAATACACAATTGTGTGCACAGCTCATTGTAAATGGAGCCACCTATACTGAGCCAGAAGATATAGCAAACCTCCTGGCTGATAAATTCAGCTCCAACTGTACTTCTCGCTCCCCCTCAACCTTACCTCAAGGAATATCATCAAATACAACTCTCCCTACTATCACTAGGGAACAGGCCTTAATGCTCTCTCTAAGACCAAGAACACTGCATCAATGGGCCCAGACAATATCCCAAGATGCCTTCTAAATGGAATGAAACATGACCTATCAGGATCTCTGGAATTGCTATAACTATAGCCTCCAAACAGGATTTGTGCCTCATGAACAGAGAAAGGAAACTGTCATCCCACTGCACAAAGGTGGACCATCTACAGACCCTGGAAACTACAGACCCATCAGTGTCACTAGTCTTGTATGTAAAGCCATGGAAAGAATCATCATGGAGATCATCAATACAGATATGGTAAACCTCCAAACACTGGACCTAACCCAGTTTGGTTTCGTCAAGGGCAGATCATGCCTACTCAACTTGGTGGACTTCTTTGAGAAGGTCACCAAAGCAATGGAGGAGGGCAAAATCATTCACACTGCCTACCTTGACCTGGCCAAGGCATTTGACAATACCCCACTCTGGCATTGTTCACAAACTCAAGAGGTTAGGTATAAACTTATATGTCACCCGGTGGATAGACAACTGGCTCACAGACAGGACACCCAGGAAGTTAGAATTTGGGAGTCCACCTCTATAAAGAGGCCAGTCACAAGCTGAGTCCCACAAGGATCAGTGCTTGGACCGCTCCTTTTTGGCATTTACTTCTTAGAAGTCAAGGCCAATGTCAGTGGTCTCTGGCTGACTAAATTTGCAGATGATTTCAAATTAGAAGCTGTCATTGAATCTCACACTGATGCAAATGTTCTCCAGGAGAGGCTGACACAGACAAACAACTGGTGTCAGAGCCATGGACTAAAACTAAGTGGCAAGAAATGCATAATAGTATCCGTTGGGAAGTCATCCATCCCAGGTAACTATCATGTTGACAACACACCCTTTAGAGTTGACCCAGTAGTCAGGGACCTAGGAAAACATGCACGGTAATCTAGCCTTTGATCATCACGTCTCTACAGTGGTGAGGAAATCATTCCAGGATGCGCAACTTATAAACAAAGGTATGGCATCTAAGTCAAAGGAAGTCATTATTCTACTGTATCCGGCATTCATCAGACCTATCATGGAGTACAATGCCCCCCTTTGGTATGTACCTAACCAGGTATATCCAACAACTGGAATGTCCACAGAGGTTCCTCACTAAAAGAATACAGGGCGTAAGCAATATGTCCTATGCAGACCGCCTCAAGGCCCTATCCTGTATTCTGTCTCCTACAGGCTTTTGAGGGGAGATCTATGCCTGGCATACATGGCATGGTCAGACCCCACTCTGATGGACCTCCTGCATATCCACAAAACAATACAATAATTACCCATTCTAAAGACTTAAACCTTGTCTGTGATATAAATTGGACCTGCTGGAGAGATAGGCATGTATCCCACAGACTACCTCATCTATGGAACAGGCTCCCCATCCATGTGAAGCAGAGTTCCTCCCTAACCCAATTCAAGTGCAACTTGAACAATTGGATGGGAAACTGGAAATTCATCACTGGTTTGGCACCAATGTCTCTAATGCAAACAGGTAGCTTGTAAATGAGTCATATCCCAGCCCCATGCCTACACTTATCATGGGTATGAGAATTTGTCAGAGATTTGGGATGTATGGCTCGGCTTAAAAAGGCCCTTGTGGTAGTTAGCCTAGTAAACACCTATAAACCTATGATCAAGATATTCAGATTGAAACTTTTAATCAACCTCTAGTTACTATTTTAAAGAAGCCTATGCATTCAGCACCAGTGAGATTACAAAGAATGATGCACAAATTGCAGAAGGCAACTTCACAATGGTCTATACAAAAGGCAAACTACTTTATCTGGCTGTTACCTTATCCGGATTGTCCAGAAATACAGCAGATCAGCTTGACGTAGATAATTTTGACTTGATGTCATGGAAGTGCACAATTTTTCTACCATAAGACTTGATGAGCTGAGAGATCATACAAAAACTGATCAAATTTTCCAAAAGCTCAACCACTACATTAATGATGGATGGCCACCAAAGCAATCTAGTGCAACACCTGAAGTGCAAACATATTTCCTTAGAGATGAAATGTTGATGAAAAATGGCATTTTTTTTCAAAGGTCCTAAAAATGCTATTCCTGCTTCCTTACAAGAATATATCCAGATTTTGCATTGTGGTCACCCAGGTTCCAAAGCTACTAAAAGAAAGGTGAGAGGAATAGTATTTTGGCCTTTTCTAGTAAAAGACATTGATAGAGTACTTTCTTCATGTTTAGTATGCAATAGTACTAAACTGCATTTGCAAAATGAACCACTTCAACTAAGTCAAGTTCCTGAATTACCTTGGTCAACAGCAGACACTGACTTATTTGAGTGGAACAAGCAGCATTACTTAGTATTGGTAGACTCTTACTCAGACTGGTTTGAGATAGATTTACTGCCTAACCTAAAGTTCACTACTGTTATTACCAAGCTGAAACGTCATTTCTTAGTCCATGGAAGTCAACAGAAGCTTATCTCTTACAATGGTACCCAATTTACCACTCAGTTGCTTTGGAAATTTGCAAGAAAATGAGACTTTGTATATGTTATTAGTGGTCTAAAATATCTGCATTCAAATGGACTAGCTGAACGTGCAGTGCAGAGTGCAAAGCAATTACTAGAGAATCAAAGCGCGACAATACTGATTTCTTTTTGAATTTACTCAATCTCAGAAACATACCCTGTAACAATATACTTGGCTTGCCTGCTCAGAGACTTCTATCAAGGCAAACCAGAACAACATTGCCTATCAGTTCCAGCTTATTGAGGCCTACAGCTAAAAGCAATCAAAGCCCAATTATTCAGAAAGCATTCTTTCTAGTTGTCCAGTTATGACAAATCGAGCTTCATCCGCTGAAAAGAGAGACAGTGAGGATAAAAACGGCAAACAGTTTTGACCAGTTTGGTCAAGTATATGTGCACAGCGGAGATCCTATTTTGTGAAATCATAGGGTGTGGAGTACAGGAGAAATTGCAGACGTCTTCCTCTATCACAACTGTTATCGCAGCATTGTTCTTGTGATACAGACTCTAGATCTCAGAGCAATCCAGACAATGTTCCTGTTCCAGAACGTATCTGGACTTCTACTTTTATTTCTGAAGATGTTCCTGATATCTCAAAGGTTGACCATTCAGCAGAAACCATCCCAGTTGCTGAACCTAACTCTAATCTCTATGTTACACGATTTGGTCGTATATCTAGATCTAGTGTGAAATACACAGCAACTTGGACGTGATTGCATATATGTATCTAGTTCTGTAGAACTGCATGACAAAAAAAGTATCTGTATCAATTGCATGTCATTTAATGTTGTCAATATTGCAGGACTCATTTCTCAAAGAGGGAGGATATAGAACAATGTGTGTGTGTTGTACCTTTAAGCATTTCTAAGGACTGAACGTTTATAGCTTCAGTGCCATTTTGAGAAGTGCAGCCAGAGTGTGAACATGTATACGTATGCTAGCTAGTCTGTGTATAAGTTAATATTACTTAGCCTCATTTATGTGTTTGCATATAATAAAGCTGTTGAAACAGAACTTACAATGTCAGCCTACTTCATCCTGACTAGACGAGCGACTAATTGTGTCCAATTTAGGCCTAAAAGAGGAAATGGTGCAAAGGAACACCCTGCCCTGATGGAAGACTAAGACATCTCTGCACATGAATATATGTTCTGAGATCAGTCTACCAGTACTGATAGACACAATGAACTGCACCTTCCATGATGTAAACAGCAGTGGTACAGAAGCAGCTGATTCAAAAGCAGATAGGGCTAGTTTCTCTAAAATGTGTTAAGATCAAGAAGTGTTATCTCTAAGGTTCAACCCCCCTTTAAAGAACTGTTTACTGAAAGTGTGCATACAAAAGGGTCCCTGTGACCAGAAAAGATGAGCTAAGAGAACCATGAACCATTAAAGATGCATAAAATGGCCACTTTTGCAAAAGTCTGATAGGTAAACTATGACCTCCACCATGAATGCTTTACTTGGATCTCTGGTTTTGTTCTCTAGATAAGCATCATAGGGAGAATCTTTTCCACTGTCATAAGTATGATGTGTGTGTGTGTGTGTGTGTGTGTGTGTGTGTGTGTGTGTGTGTGTGTGTGTGTGTGTGTGTGTTATATATATATATATATATATATATGGGTGAGAGAGAGTGAGAGTGTGTGTGTGTGTGTGTGTGTGTGTGTGTGTGTGTGTGTGTGTGTGTGTGTGTGTGTGTGTGAGAGAGAGAGAGAGTGGGAGAGTGAGCGAGTATGTTTTTTTGGCCTCCCTTAAAGGTTTAGCATGACCTCAGAATTTATGTGCCTAACTGGGATTAATGTGAAATAATTCAAACTGTCAGCCTTAGGGTGCATCCAGGCTGGGGTGCAGAAGGGACCTTTTATGGTGTGAGAGAAGGTACACCCACTGAGGCAACACTTTCCACTTCTTCCTTGCTAGGCTGCCTAGAAGAGAGAGAGAGACCCAATGTAGCTTAGGCCAAGAGACACTACAACAAGCTTTAGCTTCTTGTACTTGGTTTTCAATAGCACCCTGGGAGGTCAAAAGTACAGGAGAGTGAAGGGACAGAAACAGACCTGTCCATATGAAGAAGAATGGATTTATTATCCAGGCTCCTGCAGTTGCTGTCATACAGCAGAAATGTCTCATTTGTCAATTAACGGGTAAAACAAATTGGCCCAGTTCTGGCACACTCCACATCCTGATTACATCTACAAAAGACATCCCTGTTCAACAGTCATTTGTGATAATCTGGCTTGGGATCTGTTCAGCTTACCTGTGAACACATTCTCTTAGGAAGGAATGCAGGTTGCTCTCAGAGACTAGAATTCCCCAGGTCATCTCCCACATTCGCACAGCAAGCCTGTATAGTAGGTGAAGAGTAGGTCCTCTCTCTGTGTTTGCTGTACAATATTACAACAGTTTTGTCTGTCATGATCTGGAGGAACCATTTTACCCTAAAAATCTGTCAAAAGGTTTTCAATACCAGAATGACAGCTATCATTACTTTAACATTTATATGCTTTTCCTTCATAGTCTGGTCACATATCTTATTAATTTGGAGTGCATTCACATGCCCCCTTCCAGTCTAGATATGAGAAGTCTGTTGTGAGAGTGTCCTAGATGGCTGAGCTGCTCTGAATGGCAGTCCCAGATCGGCTTTGAGATGGACAGTTCACCATGAAATCTCTTTCCTGATGCAAAGTAAAACGTGAACCTTGGTATTCAGAGGCAATGTGCACTGACACCATTTATTTATTCTGTACTGCTGCAGATTTATTCTGTCCATGTGAGCAACTAAAATTACTAGACTGCAGGAAGCCATGTAGCTCATCACTCTAAGAAGCTTCCTGGCTGCTACTGACATCTGAAGTATATTCTGAGGGTGAACAGTCAAGGTCAGGGTCTCGTCTTCTTGAAGGCCGGCTGTCTGTAGGTTCATGCAGGAAATCAAGCTCTTTTTAGGAGTAAGGTTGGACTTTAGGATTGTTTGGAGACCAGGGCCCAGAAACAATTCAGAGTAAAGCCCACAAACTCACATATTCACTACACAAAACATGTTTGAATGAGACAGCAATCCAGGTAAGGGTAAATATAAGTGCTATTTGTCCTGCAGAAGGCTATCACTGGAGCCAAGCATTGGAAAAAGATCTTGGGTTCAAGTAAGCAAGCCAAACAGCAAGGAAATGATCTTGTAATACCTCCCCCACCCCCCACCCCCCCACACACACACACACACTGCAAACCCTACATCCTCCAGGGCTTCCAACAGCAAGTGCCCAAGGTTCCAGCAATCCCATAAAGCTTTATATCTTAGCTGGTCCTCTGAACACTGACTCTCACTGGAACTCCTTCCAATGAAGGATGTTCCTCAAAGGAGAAATCCTCAGGTGCAGATGCAAAAAATAGTGTGTCCTCAATGTCAGACTAAAAAAAAAAAAAAGTCAGAAAGAATCTGGCCAACTCATCTGTTTCAGAATCAGGGGTATCAGAATAATCTACAGTAGGTTCCACCCTTGTCTTTTCAGAAAAAGTCAAAACACCATGTACTTCCTCAGTCTGATGCTTGGACTTCAGAAAGGACATGAAAACCTGAGACAGATGAAAAAGTTGCTGGGAAGAAACCTTGGACCTGGAAGGGATCAAAACACTAAGCCTAGGCAAACTGACTAATACTGGTTTGCCTTTGGTGCTTTGTACCTCATGGTTTTGAATACAGCCACCCTGAAAGCCATGGGTTGCCAGTGGGTAACAGAGACCTAACTCCTGTCCTTGGGAACCACCTCACATAGGTACACTGCCCTTCCCCTTCAATAATGAGGTCAGAAGCCTCCAGCAGTAATGCTGCATTAGCACTGGAAAGTGCATTAGAGTTAATGGTTAAAACGGATAGGCCAAAAGATGACAGCATGGCAGGGGCTGCAAAACACCTCAACACATCTATAGTAGTCATCCAGCAGGATATACTTAATCACTCAACATTTCTCCCCAGCTTTTTCCTCTGTGGTCTTTTTCTTGAGGAGAAAGTTCCCAGAGGCCTTGGCCATCACAACAGCGACTTGGAGGCAGACACATGCCCATTTTTCTATTAAAAATTCACAAGTGAAATTTAGGTCATCTCCCAATTGCTCTGGGGATGAAAACAGTACAATGCGGACACAAGTCTACATCAGGCTCTGAGCCAAGGCACAACAAGCAAAAGAAGTGGGAATTATTATTCAGAATGTTTTTAACACACACACACACAAAATGCAATTATTCACTTTACAAGATGAAACACAACTGGAATTACTACCATACATCAGATATCTGTACTGCAGTACTATAAAGATAAGAAAATATCCTATGGGGCTACTAATCTGTCTTCTTCAAGCAGGCCAACAGATGGATTGGCAACACGGATACCATTCACAGCTAGCCAACTACCCAGTAATAGCAGAGCTACCAGCAACTACTTATCCAACTTTAGTGTGACTCCTCGATAATTAAAAAAACAAACTTGTCAACTAGAAACGTCTCGTCTTTGCATTTCTTTCTACAATCTATGACAAACTACAATAAATAAAATCTAATTGTCAGAAATTTCAATATTGACTGGCTATTAACCAGTGATGCTCCAACATCTCTAATCTCAGAACCTATTAAAAGAGGTAAGTTTAGTAGCAGGGAAAGATTACTCAACTAAATCTTGGTCTCCTCATCTAATAACTTCTAAATAGAATTTTATCCAATTATATTACCAATCATTTTCTAGTCTCTGACATATAGATTGCTGCTAAAATCCCTCCCCAAAATTTTCTACTGTTGTAACTCACTCCCCCATCAACCAAGCATTAAGTACCACAAAACTGACTCAGTCTATTCCATTATATGAAGCCACATCCCATTTCAGTTATCTCCTACTAATCACATCACTCGTTCCAAAAATGCATCTGTGCCTCATATTCCTCTAGGAAATAACTTGGCGCCGATATGAACCATATATAATATTCATATAAGTGATCTAAACAAATTTCATACTGCAAAAAAAATGCCATCCTCGCTAGGAAAACAAATATTTCACTGAACAGCAAAAGCATATAGACAACCTTAAATAATTCTGGAACTCAGTTGACCTCCAGTCTGGCCAATCAAAATTTTTACACCACATCACCCCCTCCTGCAACTGAATGGTGCATCAATAGCTTAAAGCTTCTCTACGTATTTTCTTGAATCTGTAACAAAGGCTCACCTTTGATTCCATTTTGGTATACAGCATACTTCTAACAAGCATCTTATTTTCTTTCTAATAGTTCCTCTGTCTCCCCACCAGCTGCTCATAAAATTCAAAGCACAATCTCTAGACACAGGTAACCACCCTCCAAAAATGTTAAAAAAATGACTGCTCTCAGTGTTGCATACCCAGTTACTATGGTCATCAACAGATCCATCATGAAGGGCACAGTGCCCCATTGCTGGAATGTAGTTCACCTACAAAATTGTGGACCTGCCTTTTTCTTGGACTACAGTCAAATCAACTTGCTTCCTCCAATTTCAAAAAGCATGGAAAAACTATACCAACAAATTAATAATGGAGTACCTCAAAATACAGCCAGTTACATTAACATTAACATGGATTCAGATTGTGGAACCAGCACAACTCTTCATGACCTGTTTGAATATATTTGTAGCTAATTACACAGTAAGAAAATGATGGGTGCAATATTCCCAGAGTTATCAGAATCTCTCAGTGCTGTCTCATGCATACCAAACTTTTCAAGAACATAGGCTGCTCATCAAATACCATCAAACAGGTACAGCAGCTGCATGGAAAATACATCACAACTGCTGAAATGGAATTTGCCACGTCACACAACACTCTCCTGCTGTTGGTGTCCCCCAAGATGTAGTGCCTTTCCAAATATCATCCTTTTAAACAATATGACACTCAAAATGAGTAATCCCAAACTAATTCAGTATGCAGATGGCTCCACAATTGCCATCTCAAGTTCTACTCCATATACCCTCCCATCCTCTTCTACAATCATTAATGCACAGTGTCAAGACACAGCTAAACTGCACAAGTCTACTTCCAAATGCCTCAAAGACAAAATGAACGCTCATCTCTCTTGAACCTCACCTAACTGTCCAGTCCCAAGTTCATTCCAGTCTTATGCATTCTCCACAGGGTAACCCACTACATACTAAAGCAATTTTATCCCAACTGCTGAAGCTGAAACTATGATTCTTGGCATTACACTCAATCGGCTACATGGAAATCTCACTTACACAACATAGCCGCAAAACCTAGCCTTTACACTGGGCAAATAGTACTAGGATAAGTTTTTAACAAAGTTCGTCTCCAGAAACAGATTCTACCTTCTACTCTCACCAAAGCATGCTGTAAAAAGCATATAAATAAGATTGCCTGTTTTACTTCTGGGTAAAACACACAAAGCCTACTAGTCACTCTTGGCATGATCTCTTTTAGCTTGAATATATCTACCTCAATTTTACACAACTATGCTTGGCTGACAAACTTCCCTAATACTCAGACTACACATCTCTATCTAATATTATTAATTGGAGGGCCTCTCACTATAGAGCCTTAGACAATCCAATGACCATTTGGCCAGTATACTCATGTCCTTCAATAAATTTGGGGACAATGCTTTCTACCTCCATTGCTAAAGTGTGGAATATGCTCCCTCCTTGTACAAGAGCTACAAAAGATAAATGGACTTTTAAATTCACTCTTGACAATTCATTTCTGCAACAATTGGATATGACACGAGTGTTCTTTCCCTAAGAAAGCCACCCGAACATAGCGCTTGTTACTCAGCCTCCTCATGTGCAGCTGTTGGACCTATCCACCAACATAAGCTAGAAATTCTTTCCATTTGCTTTTAATCTTTACCAATGTTTGATTCAGAAAACCTTATATCATGTAACAAACATATACTTTAATTTCTTATAGTGATATACTTAGGACAATGTTACGTACTTTAATTCATGTCTTGCGCATTATTTAACCACACATTTGCTGTAATCTGTTATTTTCATTAACTACCTTTGAATGATCTTCCCCGGATTACAATAAAAATGTGACCTCTTAGCTGGACATTGACAGCTGACAAACATAATAAACAAGGCTAGCTTACAGGCTTGCAGTGCTAGTCTTCAGAAGTGGAAAAACTAGGTACTCCCCTGCTTGTTTTATGTACCATAGGACTATGGTTTCTCATGGTAAACAGCAAAACTCCTGCCTTCTAAACAATTTAGAAGGCTTTGAGAGCCATAATTACAAGCAACACTCCACTGACATTGAAGCAAAGCTTTTACAATCCAGGAGTCCACTAACTCTGCACCCTAAGACTACCAAATGTGTGCTCCCCAAGCCTTTTCTGATGCATCTATCATCAGGTTTTGACTGAGTAAGGAGCTGAAAGTGCATCCCCATGGTTGTCATGACTGGAGAAATCCACCAGGCAAACTTTCTGAATGCATGATGGAACAGGTAAACACCTTCACCAGGGAGTGTAAATGTGGTTCCCAGTGAGTCTTGAGACACCATAGGATTTTCTACATAGTTAGGCCAAGCTCGGGAAGAGAATGGCTCCCTGCTCTAGAAGGTAATAGTCATCCATAAAACCACAAAAACTGACAAGGCAAAAAAAAGAGCTATAAAGATGACAGAGTGAACTATTGAGGATAAGGGAGAAATTATGTAAGTAGTACATACATAATTTCTCCCTTATCCTCAATAGTTCACTCTGTCATCTTTATAGCTCTTTTTTTTGCCTTGTCAGTTTTTGTGGTTTTATGGATGTACTGTTACTATAAAATTTCCAGAATGAAGATATTCTGAAAGATTAAGAGGGGAAATTGGAGGGAAAAAAAATAATGCACAAGAAACACTGTCAAAAAGCTTCAAATGCAAATTTGTATTCATTAATACAACAGATTTGTGAAAAACATTACACAGACTAAAAAACTTTGGGCCCATCTAGAAAAAAATGACTGAGGAAGTGTGAAAAGGTACAGTTTTGTACCTACCATAAATGTAGATGTTCAAGTGCTAATACAGCTGCAGTCATAACAGATGGGTTCTCCTGCCGTCAGGCGGGTCCTCGGTAGGCCGAATTCCAAAGTCTAGGTCCGGTGTCGGTTGTCGTCGCTTCTTCCCTGACGTCAGTGCGACAGGGGTATAAAGGAACCAGCAGACGCCATTTTCTTCAGTTTTTCTTGCCCCAGATGTCAGGTGCCCCCAGAAGGAAGGCAATACATAAATTTGTGTAATAAAGCAATGCAATATAATCAAAATACAGTAGTTGCAAGCAAATACACCATAAATGAATACCCCAATCAGGTTGTATGAGGAGGTGTTAGCCAATAGGCCTGTCCCAAGAGGGGAAGGAGGGAGGGAAACCTGGACTGCAGCTGTATTAGCACTCGAACATCTACATTTATGGTAGGTACAAAACTGTACTATGTTCATCGTGCATACAGCTGCAGTCATAACAGATGGGTAGAATCCCAAAGCTAAGAAAGGGGTGGTAGGCACTAGGAGGAACTAGGAGGAGCCAGGATGCCCTGCAAGACTGCAGTGGCAAAGCCTGCTCTGGTTTTGGAGTATAATGGTAGGTGGTAGTGCTTGGAGACGGTATGCACAGAACTCCAAGTGGCTGCTTCCAAAATATCTTTGGTAGGAACTCCTCTGAGGAAAGATGCAGAGGTAGCTGTGGCCCTTGTGGAGTGAGATCTGATGCTTGTAGGTACAGTTTTGCCATGAAAAGAATAGCAAAAACGTATGCAGTGGGCTATCCATTTTGAGATTGTCTGTTTGGAAATTGGCTTTCCTTGAGCTCCTACAGCATAGGACACAGAGCTGTTCTGATTTTCTGAAAGGCTTTGTTCTGTCCAAATAATAATGCACTTGTCTGTGGATGTCCAAGGAATGTAGTAATCTCTCCCCTTTGTTTTGAGGATTAGGATAAAAGGTAGGCAAGTGTATGGCCTGATTCAAAGCTACCCTAGATACCACTTTAGGCATAAAGGACGGGTTGGTTCGTAAGGAAACTCTGTCCTGATGGAAGATAAAAGGCTGCACAGCCATGAGAGCTTGTAGTTCTGAAACTCTACGAGCTGAGGTAATATCCAGAAGGAAAGCTGTTTTCCAGGACAAATATTGCAAATCTGATGAGGCAGCTGGCTCAAAGGGAGGCAAGGTCAGTTTTTCCAGAATGAAATTGAGATCCCAAGCAGGTATTGGTGGTTTCCTTGGGGGTCTTAGATTCTTACCCCCTCTGAGGAACTCTCTTGAGAGGGTGAGAGAATAAGGGTGGATCAGTGTTGTATTCTGCAGAAATGGCTGAGGCATGGATTTTGATGGAGGAGAATGAAAGTCCACTGCTTAGCAGCTCAGCTAGATACTGTAGTATTTGAGGTAAAAACAGTTTTCCAGGATCCTGGCCCTTTTTCTCATTCCAGACACAAAACCGTTTCCATTTTGCGGAGTAAGCTTTTCTAGTTGACGGCCTTCTGGCCTCCAAAATGACATCCTGCACCTCCTTGGAGAGTAGGGTCTGTTGTGATGCTAAGGAATCTTCCATGCGGCTAGATTGAGTGTTTTTAGCTGGCTGTGAAGAGTTTTGAAGCTGTGCTGAGTCAGGAGAAGAGGCATTAGAGGCAGGGTCCATGGTGGGGAATGCGTCAGGCTCCTCAGGAGTGGGTACCAGTGTTGTCTTGGCCAGTCTGGAGCAATGAGAATCATCTTTGGTCTGTCTGCTCTGGTTTTCAATAGAACTTTGGGCAGCAGAGGAAGAGGTGGGAAGGCATAAACTGTCATTGATGTCCAACTGAAAGAGAGAGCGTCCACTCTCCAGGCCTTTGGATGGAAAATCCTTGAGCAGAATTTTGTCAATTGGTGATTTTTGTGGGAGGCAAAGAGATCTATGTCTGGCCTTCCCCATGCTTGGATTATTTCTGTAAAAACTTTTGGATGCAACTTCCATTCGTGTGGATCTGTCATATTTCTGCTTAGGTTGTCTGCCAGTGTGTTTTCCTTGCCTGGCAAGTACTGTGCTTGTAGTCCGATTTGTAAGTCCATGGCCATGTTCCAAAGTGACATGGCCAGTCTGCATAGGGGGTATGAATGTGTTCCTCCCTGCTTGTTTATGTACCACATAACCGTGGTGTTGTCCGTTCTTATCAATAGTTGACCTGGTTGCAGAAGGTCCTTGAAAGCTATAATAGCATTTATTACTGCTAGCATTTCCTTTTGATTGATGTGAAGGTGCTTTTCTTTTTGGGACCATTTGCCCTGAATGCACCGATCTGTCATGTGCGCCCACCAGGCGTAGTCCGACGCGTCTGTTGTGATGACTTGATTTGCTTGAGGCTGAATGGAAGACCTGTGTTTGTTTGGCATGCTTGAGCCCACCACAGAAATTCCTTTTGTAGACATGGAATTAGTGGTATTATTGTTTCCAAACTGCGGCTGTGTTGAGACCATAGGTTTTTCAGGTACCATTAAGTTTCCTCATATGCAGCTTTGCACATGGGATTAGTAAGATGCAAGATGCCATGAATCCCAGAGTCTGCAGGATTTTCCTTGCAGTCAGCCTGGTGCAATTTGCTAGTGCTCTGAAGTATTGAGTTAGTTGCCCCTGCTTCTCTGGCGTGAAGTAGGCCATCTGGGTGTTTGTGTCCAAGTTGGTACCCAGGAAAATTATCTTCCGAGAGGGTATTAGCCTTGATTTCTTTTTGTTGACTGTGTATCCCAGAGAGTTCAACAACATTATTACATAAGCCAGATGTTTCAGAAGAATGTGCTTGCTGTCCGCTTGGATCAGGCAGTCGTCCAAATAAGGGTATATTTGTATCCCTTGAAGTCTGCAGTAGGCAATTACTGATGCCAGGCATTTCGTGAATACTCTGGGCACAGTAGATAAGCCAAAGGGCAATGCAGAGAATTGATAATGGGTTGAACCTGCAAGAAATCTGAGGTATCTTCTGCAATTTTGTCTGATTGGGACATGCAGGTATGCCTCCTTGAGGTCCAATGTTACCAGCCAAGACTCCTTGCCCAGCATGGGAAGAAGCTGCTGTAATGTGAGCATCTTGAATTTTGGTACGAGAAGAAATGTGTTTAGGATGGATAGGTCTAAAATAGGTCTCCAATCTTTTCCCTTCCTTGGTACCAGGAATAGTCTGGAATAAAAACCTTGACCTTGTTCGTGCGTAGGTACCTCTTGAATAGCTTTCATGTCTATGAGATCTATAATTTGCCTTTGTGCCTCTGCCCTTTGATTGTGTGGCAGGTTTGGCATGCCTCTCATTTTTGGAAGGGTGTAAAAATGGAATCTGTAGCCTCTGTTTATAATGTCCAGGATCCATTTGTCTTTTGTGACAATATGCCAATTTTTTGAAAATAATGCCAGTTTTCCTCCTAAGGGGGCTGCCATTTGAGTCTTGCTTGGCATGCAAAGGGGAAAGTCATTGGGTTTGCTTTCTAAATGATTGCGAGTTATCCTCACCACCGCTTTGTGTAGGAGCTTGCTATTGTCTGCCTTTAAACTATCCTTGTGATTGCCCTCTGCCCCTCGGGCGCCTGTATCTACCTCTTTGGGGTCTGTCCGTGGCTGGAAAGGACCAATTTTTGGAAGGCCAATTTCTACTGAAACGTGGGGGTTGTACCTGTAGAAAATCTTTCACAGTTTGCATTGATTTAGCCTTTTCCTCCATTTTCCTTAATACCTCCTCAGCATTAGCACCAAATAATACATCCTTTTGTAGAGGGGCATCAAGTAATTTAGCTTTGACACGATCAGGCAAGGTTTGTTCCTTGAGCCAGGCATGTCGACGTATGACTGATCCTGTAACAGCAGCTCTACATGAGGCCTCTAGAGCATCAAAACCACATTGTAAGGTATGCTTACCCACTTGTTCTGCACTATGCATCAAATCCTGCAACTCCTTCAAGTCTGGTTGTTCAGGTTGTGACATTTTACTTTTCAATTGTGATAAAAACTGTTGGTATTTTAGCATATGGAACTGACAGTTTAAGGCCCTCATGGTTAAGGTAGCCGAGGTATATACCTTTTTTCCCCACCTTTATAAGGATCTGGAATCTCTCTTGGAAGGTAATGGATTTTTAGCAGTGGAGGCCTTAATTCCCTTGGGGCCCTGTGAGATTGTTTCTGGGTCAGCAGCATGGCTTTTGTATAGAAATTGGTGTGAGTCAGGAACCCTGTAGTACCGGTCAGGCTTGACTGGGGCTGGAGGTAGAGAATCCGGGTTAAGGCAGGCCTCCGAGTAAACATCATCTAGGATGTCCAAGACAGGAGGTATAGCCAGAGGCCTGTGCTGAGGTAGCAAGAGAAATTCCCTAAGCCTTTTCTTGGAATCTGAATAATCTTGGCCTTCCCAGTGGAAGTGTTCCCTTAAGGTATGCAAAGTTTCCCCAAATGAGTAATCCTCTGGGGGGGGGGGTACAGAAGGAATGGACTCCTCTGCATCAGAGTCTTCAAAAGGGGAGTAAGAATGTTCCTGATCATCAGAGTGCTCTGAAATAATGGAGCCCTGATCAGAGGAGGGGGATCTTCCTCCACTCTGGGTCTTTTGTCCGGTGGGGGGTTGAGAACCCCTGATAAGAGTAATTAAATCCTCAGCCATTTTAAGCATCTGTTTTTTAGGCATGGGGCCTGGAGATGGGCTCTGTGTAGCTTGTCTCTTAGAATGCATGGCTGCTTTAGACTAAGTGAAAGCCTTGATGGAAAAAGAAGAGGAAGGTCTGAAGACACCTTGAGTGGAGGTAGACCTGTCCACATTTTGAGGTTCAACGCCAAGAGTGGCTTCGGTATCTGTAGTCGGGGTGTGGGCCGAAGAGCCTGCAACCTCGGGCACAGGAGACACCGCCAATGAAGTGTCGTCGGTAGTCAGGGGCTGCGTAGGCGCCTCGCTGAGAACCGGACCACGTGTAGTCGGCTTTGGCGTGGTGTCGGTAGAGGCCGCGGACCTCGTGTGTCAGTCCTTATCTTTGCGTTTTTAGACAAAACTGGAGTCGGAGTATCCAACGACATAATATAGTTAAATGTTTTTCCAAAAAAATGCTGGGCGAACTCCGCCCGACGCTTAATGGTGCGTTTGTTGAATGTAGCACAAAAGCGACAGACCGAGACGTCGTGGTCTGGGCCTAAACAAGGTATACAGAGGGAATGGAAATCCTTACGCGGTATTTGCTTCCCACATGAAATAAAGTACTTTGTCTGACATCGGTCAGAGGCAAGAAAAGTTTGTGTTTGCCCACCTTTTATGCCATACAGACCACTCTGGAAATGTGAACTTTTAAAAATTTCATTTCTTCTACTTCAGGATCACACTTCATTATTTTGCCATGTGCCTCTGGCAAACTGATAGCCCCAAAGACAAATATGGCAGACACGTACACTTTTCTCTTATTCTTACATAGTATCCTACTCTGCCATTTACATGGGCATTGGAGCTTGGAGTTAATATGGAACATTTAGTAACATGAAGGGAACCATTACAGCATTCACATTTGTGTACTACCAGGAGATCTGCTCAACTCTGGAGAATCTGTACAATATTTTGGGAGCCAGAGTTTGTAAAATCCTTTTCAAAGGGTGCCACCAAGAAGGCATATTCAAATACCTCAAACTGAGGTTACTGCAGTGGGCTTAGACTCACCCAGGCCTACAAGGCCATGTGCTTTTTTTTTCTAAAAACATTTTTGGACTCCTATAATAGAAATGTTCTATCATAAAGTTAAGTTGCTCCCCAAATTAGACATTCTTGAGAAGGGGCTCAGATGAAATTATTTTGTCACCATCAGAGATGTATTCTAGGAGTTGCTCAATCATCTTTAGCATCCAAGAAAGACTAATCTATTAAACATGGAGGGTCCCCCTCCACCTTTCTTAACAGCTAGGTAGTCAAACTGAAGGACTGAATTTAGAAGCCACCTGTGAGCTTTGTCATATAGCAAAAGGCTTTTCAGCTAGATTCCTAAAGGCCTACATAGCAGAGCATAGCTGGATGGAGTATCCTTGGGGCATTCAATGAACATAAATCCAAACTTCTGCAGAAAGGGAATGTCATCTCTGCCATGTGGGTCATCTTAAGAGGGAAGGTGATCTAGTCTACTTCTGGGATCAGTATCTTGCATACTAACAGCTAGAAAATACAACTGTGTAGGTAGCTTATTATAGTAGGAGATGCTCAAATAGGCACTCAGAGAAAGTTGGGGAAGGATAAGGAGGAAAAAAGGAATATGCATAGCCCAGCCCAGTAGTGTGCAACGGTAGTCTGCACAAAGAGAGAAGGGTGGGTGAGAGATCGTAATGAGACAATGATCTATTTAAACATCTATTATGGTAAGCTACATACACATATGTTCTTCACTTAAATATCACTGCTGCAAAATTCTTTACTACTGGTACAATTCCCACAGCTATGCAAGTAGAAGCTAAATAACCTGATTAAGGGTTGACTATTACCACTTTGGGCATGAAAGAACGTTTGTACTAAGGCTCACCCTATCGTTGGCAAAGACTAGGGAAAGGCTCACTGCACATTAAAGCTTAAGTTCAGAAACTTTCCTAGCTTATCTGACAACATACCAGTTCTCCAGGAAAAGAATTTAAAGCTTCATAGGGAGCCTGAGTATGTTTTTACAATACAGTGTAGGTCCCAGAGAAGAGCTGTCCTCTTCCTAGGATGGTCTCAGATGTAGAACTTTCTTCAGGAATGCCTTTATTGGTCTCAAGCTAGCTAGGGACAGATTTAGAAAAATGAAGGCTAAAATGTCTGATATTAGAACTCTAACTGATGTGTAGGTCAAGCCTACCCCAAACAGATCACTGAAATATTGCAAAATCAGAGAAATGCCTACTACCCTTGGTTCCCATCCTCTGCCCTGGCACCAGCAGGAAAAATTCTTCCTTTGGATACATACAAATTCCCAGCGGTGGCCTTTCTGCCCACCCTAATGATATTGAACACATCTTTCAAATACTGGTGCCTAAAAGGCAAGATAAAATAATCTTACATGCAGTGAGCTGCAATGTCATCAGGTGAAAGTGCATTAGAGTCTCTTTCTACTGAGCTAGGTCTACCATTGTGGAGTTCGCCCTGGACGTATCCATGATCAGGAATAACCAGTTCTGTTTAGGTCAAAAGGATGCTTTTAAGATCATCCTGGGCCCCTCTTTGTCCTCACTTTCTGAATATTCTGGGTAGCAAGGAGATTAGAGGGAATGCAAAGAGGAATAGACCTGTCCAGTCTAGGGAGAGACACCAATTACCCAAGCTCCTTTAGAAGGAGCTCCTGAGCACATATTTTCAGATGTCTTTTGTCTTCTCATGTAAAGATCTATTTGAGGGGTACCCCACCAAGTGCACTAATTGAAGGAAGACATCCCTGCGAAACAACCACTGATGAAGCTGCCTTTGATATGTGTAGGTGATTCACCACTGAGTTATCTTCTTTACTGAGGGATGTGCACCACCTTAAGGGACATTCAGCACTCAGTTCTCAGGCCATCACTGCCAGTTTGCAGAGGTTGTAGGATTTTATATCTCCTTGTTTGTTGATGTAATATATCATTGTGATGTTACCAGTTACTATTTGCAGACTGCCTCTCATCTCAATTTAGCTGAAGACTCAAAGTCTATGAATTAAGGCTTAACTGTTCTTTGTCATCAATACATTTTCTTTTTGGAGCATCTCACTCCTTCCATACTTTCATATTTTAAGTAAATGCACCATCTTCTACATCCAAAGCATCAGTTGTGATTGATTGGGATTCTCCTGAATAAAGTAGACCCCCCCCCATTAATATTGTTCTGCTTAGCCCACTACTGTAGTTCACTGAAATCATAGGGGAGAAAGGGAATTACTTTCTTTTGAGGACATGAATGCTGAACCAACATGGACCCCACATTCCATTCCTCATGTGGATACTGGGATGGAAAGTAGCTGATGTGTATTCAGAGACTCTGAAATCTAATGCACAGATCTATTCCTGGGCCTTTAACTGCAGAAAGTAAGACTATTATTCCACAATACTGTCTGGAAGACATTCTGTAGACTGGTGTCAGTTAGAGACACCAGAAAGATCACCCTTCTAGGTGAGTACCAGAGGAGTTCTGGAGATTCAGAGTGAACCCTGACTTGTGTAAGAGATCCATGGTCAATGTCAAACCCCTGCTTACCTCCCGAGAGGACGGGATGAGGCAGACATCCAAAAAGCGGAAGATATCAATGTCCTTAATCCTACAAAAGGCAATTACAGGTGCCAGGCAATTCCTAAAGACTGTGGTTAAAGTACATACTCCAAAGGGCAATTATGTAAACGAATAACATTGCCCTTGCAAAGAATCTAAGGTATAATGCCTGTGGTCCCTGTAAATGGCAAGAAGATGGTTATCTTAACTCCAAGATGGTCCTCATAGTAATAAGATGTTGAAAGGATAACGGTCAACATTTTGAATGTTGGTGCTTTCAGGAAGGTGTTTAGGTCTTTGAAAGGTCTGGCGTTTTGTCTCCAAATACCTTCCTTCCTTGATACAAGAAAGTCTCTATCAATACCCTTTTACTTGCTTTTAAAGAGGAACTGCCTTTTGTAGAAAGTCCAATCACTAGCTGATTTACTATTCTGAAGCCTTTTGAGAAATGGGGTGTTTTTATAATATGGGGAATCTTTAACTACTGCAACTTGCAGCCCTCCTTGATACTTTGGGGATCTCAATTCTTTTGTTATACACTTGCATACTGCGAGGCACAGACAACCTGTCTGCCATTTGGAGCAATTGGACAGTGGGTGGGATGTAAGCCATAAAGCCATGGATGCTTCATGTCAGATGATATGTTATGGGGCCCCATGTCTAAAATTCTCACCCTGACAGCTTTTCTTTCCTTTACCTTATGTTACCATAAGCAGGATAGTGATAAAAGTTCAAGCCTGGAAAAATGTAGTTTCTATCATAATGTGACATGGGTGGGAGAAACTGCTGTTTGAAACCCTGCATTAACTTGCCCCTTTACCCATACTCTTGGGGGACTTTGCCAGTAAACCCCCCCCCCCCAAAAGTAGGTCCTTGTCAAGGGGGCATTAAGGAGCTGTGCCTTGACATCCTCTGCCTGGGATTAAAGCCTCAATTATGCATGCCTCCTAATCAATGAGCCTGTGACTGCTACTCTGGCTGTGCACCAGCAGCATCATAACCGTAACTGGACTGCTTTGCCACCTAACTAGCAGTCTATGAGAGATTCAGCAATTCCGTTTTCAGGTCAGCATCAGACATATTCCCTAATCTTCTGCCCAGGTGGTCCATGAAAACTGCCTAGAACTACTTCATGTACAACTAGCAATTGATAACTCTAAAAGTCAGGGTAGCAGACCTATACACCTTCTTCCCTAATCTTCAAGGCCTGCAATTTTTTTTGTTGTTACTGTCATTAAGAAGGATGTTATGAGGACCAACTTGGACCACATTTTTGGATACATGGGCCACTACTGCTGAATCCATCACCAGATTCCTCTGTATGTATTTGTGAGTGTCTTGCACACTAAAACTCATCCAGTTTCTTAGATGCAAGGGGCTAAAAGTCACACTCCTGTCAAGTGGCTAAGAAAGCCTCCAGTATTCCTCTTAGGATAGGAAAAAAGTACAGTTATGCACCTACCATAAATGTAGATGTTCGAGTGTATTCACTGTTGCAGTCATTACACTTGGGTTATCCTGCTGGCAGGCCACCCGCAGTCAGCCAGAGTTCCAAAGTTTAGGTCTGGCATCGGTTGCTGTCGCCTCTTCCCTGATGTCAGTGCGTCAGGGGTATAAAAGATGCAGCAGACACCATTTTCTTCAATTTTTCTTGCCCCAGATGTCAGGTGCCCCAAATAGGTAGGCTGAAAAATATAGCAATAAGAAATGCATGCACAAAAATAACATTTCCTTGATCTACAAGCAAATACACCAAAAAGGTTGTATAGGCGAGAGAAGTACAGATAAGACCCAGCATAAGAAAGGGGGATGGTAACCTGGACTGCAACAATGAATACACTCGAACATCTACATTTATGGTAGGTACACAACTGTACTATGTTCATCGTGTTTCACTGTTGCAGACATTACACTTGGGTTGAATCCCAAAGCTGAGGTTGGGTGGCTGGGCCTAAATAGGATTAGGAGAGGCTACAAGGCCCTGCAGAACTGCAGTGGCAAAGCCTGCTCTGGATTTACAGTAGAGAGGTAAGTGGTAGCGCTTGGTGAAAGTGTGCACTGAACTCCAGGTTGCAGCCTCTAAAATGTCTTTGGTTGGTACTCCTCTGAGGAAGGCTGCTGAAGTGGCTGTTGCTCTGGTTGAATGTGGCCTAATGCCCTTAGGCACTGGCTTGCCATGTTGTGAATAGCAGAAACGAATGCAGTGTCCTATCCATTTTGAAATAGTCTGCTTTGAGATAGACTTTCCTTGTGATCCTGCAGCATAAGCTACAACAGTTGCTCAGGTTTTCTGAAAGCTTTTGTTTTGTCCAAATAGAAGTGTAGCTGTCTGTTTATGTCCAAAGCGTGCAGACGTCTCTCCCCTTTATTCTGGAGATTTGGATAAAATGTGGGCAAATGAATGGTTTGGCTAAGAACCAGACTGGCTACTACCATTGGCATGAATGTTGGGTTTGTCCTTAGGGAAACCCTGTCCTGATGAAAAATTATGAAAGGTTCCACTGCCATCAATGCCTGTAACTCTGAGACTCTTCTTGCTGAAGTTATTGCTAGGAGCAGAGCAGTTTTCCATGATAAGAATATCAGCTGTATTGGCTGGCTCAAAAGGAGGCAGCGAGAGCTTTTCTAAAACAAAATTGAGTTCCCATGTAGGTATCGGTGCTCTTCTTTGGGGGTCTTATGTTTCTTGCCCCTCTAAGGTACTGTCTTAGTAGTGGATGAGAGAAAATTGGAGGTTCCGTATTGTAATGAGCTGAAATGGCAGAGGCATGGATTTTAATTGATGAGAAGGATAGGCCTTTGTCCAGCATCTCAGTTAGGTATTGTAAAATCTGAGGTATATTTGGAACAAGTGGTTCAAGTCCTTGTGCCTAGTTCCAAGCACAGAATCTCTTCCATTTTTCTGCATAAGATTGCCCCATGCTGGGCCTCCTGGCTTCTAAAATGACATCCATAACAGCTTTAGAGAGAGGTGTGGTCCGAGTGGCTATATTATCTGCCATGCAGCCAGATGTTCTGAGTTGACTGTGCAGAATCTGATTGTTTTGTTGAGTCAGAAGATGAGGAATATGAGGTAAAGGCCAGGCTGGGCCTTGAGACAAGCTCTTTAGGATTGGGTACCAGGGCTGGCGTGGCCAGTCTGGGGCAATCAGAATAATTTTTGGCTTCTCTCGTCTGACTTTTAGGAGTAACTTGGGAAGAAGAGGCAGTGGAGGAAAGGCATAAACTCTCAGTGTTTTCCAGCTGAATGATAGAGCATCCACTTTCCATGCTTGCTTGTGATAAGTCCTTGTGCAGAATCTCTGTAGTTGGCAGTTGTGAGGGGAGGCAAATAGATCTATGTCTGGGCATCCCCGTTTCCTTATTATCATGCTGAAGATTTGTGGATTTAGTTTCCATTCGTGAGGATCCATGAGATTTCTGCTCATTTCGTCTGCCAGAGTATTTTTCTTTCCTGGCAGGAATTGTCCCTGCAGATGTACTTGATAGGTCAGTGCTGTGTTCCACAAAGACATGGCTTGCCTGCAGAGGGGGTAGACCTCTGGACATGCTTTGAAGAGTAAATTGAACTTAAGTCCTGCGGACGATCGAGGGTCTTATGCTATAATAGTGCTGTCTAGGAAATTTGGAGAATAATAGTGCTGTCTAGGAGATTAGGACAAGTGCTGATTTCTGTTTTGCAAGTGCTGCAATAAGAGCAGCTGATCTGAAGCACTTGAGTTGAGGCTTGCCTAGTTCTAAGGGAAAATTTACAGTGCAGACTTTGTGGGGCCGGGAATAGTATACCCCCAGCTAACCGGCGCTGCCCAACACTGCTCTGTGCACAACACCACGCAAAAAGAGAGTTGCAGGGTTTTTCCTCTAGATAAGTGAGGAAAGTGAGTACAAGAGCTGTTTTTCTCTAAGCAAGTGAGAAAAATAAGTACAAAAACTGTTTTCCTCTAGGTAATGAGGAAGATAGAGTGCTATAGTAATTAGTAGCTTATTTAGTACTTACAAGTTCTGAACAAGTGCTGAGCATGAACAAGCAAATTTAAGTGCTAAAACTAAGAATCTGTATCTGCACTAGATGAGTTACAGGACAGAAACAAGTGCAAATATAGGCTTTCAAATCAGAAAGTTGAGAGAGATGGAAGAGATTGTCCAAACGGCCAGTAACTACAAATTCTGGGCCAGAACCACTACTTATGTGGTAGACAGGTTACCTAGTGCAGACCACTCCCACTGATAAGCTAGAAGGCTTCCCTCCAACACAGAAAAGCTTGGGTTACTCAGAAGCTTACATACAAGTCCTGGATACAGCAAATCTGTATCTGGAACACTAGTTACAGGAAAGGTAGGAAAAGGCTTACAGTTTTTTTTTTTTTTTTTTACAGAAAAGTAGCAAAAACAGTAGTAAAAAAACAATTCACATGCAATGCAAGCTAGCACACGAGTATGCAGCAATATTAGACCAAACACAGTTTAAAATGCAATTAAATTAAAAAGGACTAAAAGCAAGTGCAGAAAGAGTTTATTAGGTAGAATGTGGTAAAGAGATGGGACGGGGGAGTGTCCCAGATCAAATCTACAGTGGGGCGGGCAACTGCAAAAGCCACCAAATTTAAACTACAAACCAAAAATAGGGAGGGTGGGTGGGACAAAACAGATCAGGTCAGCAGCAGGGTTTTTATAAAGAAATTTATGAGAGTCTGGGACCCTGTAGTACCTGTCAGGCTTGACTGGTGCAGAGGGTAAAGAATCAGGAGACAAACTGGATTCAGAGAAAACATCATCAACAATATCAAGCACAGGAGGGATAGCCAGGGGCTTGTGCTGAGGCAATAAAAGGAAGTCTCTGAGCCTTTTCTTGGATTCTGAATAATCTTGGCTCTCCCAATGGAAATGCTCCCTCATGGTGTGTAACATTTCCCCAAAAGAGTAATCCTCAAGCGGAGAGGCTGAAGGTATAGATTCTTCTGCATCAGAGTCCTCATAGGGAGGGAGAGAATAACCCTGATCTGAAGAGGAATCAGAGGAAATAGAAACCTGGTCAGAGGAGTCATAGTTAGTGTCTTGCCTAGGTCTTTTATCAGGAGGGGGCTGGGAACCCCTGATCAAAGTAATTAGGTCCTCGGCCATTTTAAGCATCTGTTTCTTTGGCATGGATGACTGTCCAGGAGAATGCTGTACTTGTTTCCTTGTCTTTAATGGTGTTTTTGACTTTGCCTTGGCTGCTGTAGTCGACTTAATAGTAAGTTGTGAAGGTCTGAAAACACCCTCAGAAGCCGATGCATGCTCAGCGGCTCCGGACCCATCTGAGGGAATAGTTTCCACAGGCCCAATACCTTGAGTTTCCAGAGGCCTAGGTGTCTCCACGTGGGAGTCGGATGTGGCCTGTGGCTCTGAGGTAGCGAGTGTCAGGGGCTGCGAAAGCACCTCACTGAGAACCGGCAACTGGCCTAGAAGAGGCTTAGTCGGTTTTTGACCTCGGATGCCTGTCCTTTTCTTTGGCTTTGCGTTTTTTATGAATTCCGGTCGTCAGCTGTTCCGACGACATTATGTAGTTAAATCTTCAGCCAAAGTAATGTAAAGCAAAATCAAACTGACGCTTAATAGTGCGTTGGTTGAATCTAGCACAAAACCGACAACTAGCGACGTCGTGGTCAGGGCCTAGGCAAGAAATACAGTAAGAGTGGAAATCCTTATGAGGTATTTGCTTCCCACAAGAAATACAATTGTTAACTTTTACTGACATCGGTCTGGAGCAAGAAAAAGTTTCCCCAACGGAGTACTTAGCGTTATTGAAGACTTCGGTTCTGAAATTTGATTTTGAAAATTACGGGAGTCGGTCGACCAGCACTTGCGAACTGCTTTTGCTTCGGGCACCACGCAGCAAGAAAAACTGGGGAAAATGGCATCAGCTGCATCTTTTATACCCCTGGCACATCGACGTCAGGGAAGAGGCAACAGCAACCGACGCCGGACCTAGACTTTGGTACTCTGGCCAACTGCGGGTGGCCTGCCAGCAGGATAACCCAAGTGTAATGACTGCAACAGTGAAACACGATGAACATTGGCCAATGCTTTAGGTGCATCCAGGTCCAGTAAATTGAAATATCTTTTTGGGGCCCCAGATGCTTCTCAGATTTCTCATTTGAAGAAGTCTCATTTTGATGAGGGTTATTCTAAAAGAATTGCCCTGAGAGAGAATCAGAGGACATATGGCCTGTGTCAGAATAAAAAACCCAGAGGGGAACATCTTAGAGGAATAATCCAGGTCCTCCCCTTCATTCATCTAGAAGTCCTCATCCTAAGAGACTGATCCCTCTCCTTTTTAGAAAATAGGACCCCTGACACAAAGTCTCAATGCAGGGCCAGTACAGACTTCAAACAGGACTTGGACCAAGAAGGACAGAGTGAAGTGAAAAATCCGCTGGGTGTCTGCTTAGTGAATGTCTGCTGGGAAGGGAGAAATATGCCAAGCTTTCTAAGTCTTTTTTTTCCTGAGGCATCCAACCAGGAAGTATTAAGTTTGTGTGAGAAAAGGAGATACTTTCCATACCAAACCCCTTGACCTCCTCCCTGACAAAGATGGTCATGATCCCACCCATCTTCCTATTCGGAGATCAGCACTAAGACCTTCTTCTTATATGCCATGGGTCAGACATCCAAAGAAAGGCTCTGTACTGCAGTCTAGACAGCTTGGACCAGATTCTTCAGACATGGCAGTCCCCAGAGGGGCTTTGCCAGAAAACTGTGGAGGTGTAGGTATCAGTCATGGAGCTGCAAAACAGTCTTATCTGAACTAATACCATCAGACTTGATTGGGAATACTGAGTGCCTGCAGCACTTCACTGGTGTACCCTTCTGCCTTCTCTCCTCCTATTTTTGAGGGGGGGGGGGTTAGAGGAGCAGCACAATCCAGATGTCACTACAGTAGATCAGGCTAATGTATTAGGTCTCTTCTGCTCGAGGTTTTTAGAAAACAAATGCCTACTCTATAAAGTTTTAAGACAAAAGTCTTGACAGATTTCAGTGATGAAAGTTATGTTCTGCCTCATGGAAAAAAGGGGTTTGTCCAGTTACATCTCCCTTTTTTAAAGCAAGACAAATAACCAACACCAGAATAACCACTACCAGATTAGTACAAAACAATAAAAAGGACTCCTCAAATGGATACTTACCTGCTTCAGAGCTCTGAAGCCATGGAGGTCAGACTTGTTCGTACACAATGCCAACAATAAAGTTGGTTTCTGCCCTTATACTAGAATACTTGGATACATCTGGGGCTGGGTGTATGCTAGACAAAGTGGGGGAGGATCTCAAGCTCTACAAGTCAGGCCATACATACCAGATACCTAGTAACTAACTCCCAGTATTAAGGATTACTGCAAAAGTAATCCAAATAAAGGTCATTGGACAATTCTTTTTAACTGGACAAAGCCACTATTTTTGAGCAGATGTCAGAACCTGTTTTTGCAAGGATACTATCCGTGTCTGGTATACCTAAACCAAGATTCAAGGTCAGAGAACATGCTGAAAAGCTGCAGACACGTCCGTCTCCTAAAGGGCCAAGCAGAGGCTGGCAGGTAAAACAGACAGCAAGTCTGGGGGCTGAGAAACTGCCTCAGCAGTTGTGGCATTCTTGGGACAAACTGATGCCAGAAAAGCTGTTTTTTGTATCCTTCTTGAGGGTCTCCTCCCTTATACTGCCTGTATTGGTATTACTTTTCTGCAGTCTCTTGGGAGGAAAGGGCTCTACTACTGTAGCAAACATCTGACCAAGCTCAGTTGCCTGATTAAAGGCCTCCAGCTTCTTCGGTGCAATTCAAGCACAGACAAGCTTTTCTCTCCTTCTCCAGATTTTTCAAGTGAAACCCACATAGATCCATCACCTTAATGAGCACTCAAAATGCAAACCTTTATATGGGATCTGACACCCACGGTGGTGGTGCTGCGGTAGCGTTGTCGCCTCACAGTAAGACACTGTCTGGTTAGACTCTCAGCTAGAGCGTCTTCTGCGTGGAGACGTGCGTGAATGGGTGTACCTTTGTTGAAAGGTTGTGTATCAGGGCTGGTAACTCGGCACATAAAAATCAACTACCAATCATTAGCAGACTGGAGTTCCGCTGAGGCGACGCCTAACCAGGAAAAAGCCGAAAGACACAACAACTCTCTACAGCAAAAGCTTCTGAGGCTTGAACAAGTCATGTCGCAGAAAGGTTTCCTTGCAAATCAATTTCCAGCAAAACAATGATACAACAATTAGTACTAAAAATCATTCTCTAATGGGACACTTTTTTCATAGAACTCTGCAGTTGGCAGTTTTGGGGCAAAGACCCAACCAGGTGTTTGCAAACTAGCTTAAGACAGTATCAAAAATGAAAAGAAAATAATCTTGGTTAATTGCACCTTTATCCAGGACAAAGCAAGGCACTTCTGCATTGGGAAAAAAGCCAGCATACACCAAAAAAAGAAGTTATGTACTCACCATATCATTCCATCCGTGTTGTCGGTTTTCGTTCATCAACTCGTTGGCTCGGTTGCAATCCTCTCAACTGACTCAGCCACTACAATAGCTTGTGGGAATCAAAAACTCTCAAACTCATCCCTTACCCACAGTGCACCTATCCCAATTACCTCAGACAGAGTTTGCTGATATAGGCACACAAATTCTTTCATGGAGACTATATCTGGTACTTTAAAAATATACCCAAAAAGGTAATAATTCATATACCACCCGTTCTTCCAGAAGTCAAGGGTAGGAGTTGGAGGGTGGGGAGTTGAAGAATGAAAATGGACAACGCAAGTGGAATGTTATGGTGAGTACATAACTTCATCTGATAATGTCAATTTTCATTCTAACCTCAACTTGTGGGGGAGAGTCCCTAGCTACCTTATATCCTGGGTGGACTTAAGGATGTTCTTAAGCACCACTGAGCTGAATGATGCTCTAACCCTGGAGACCTGATCCAATTTGTAATGAGTAATACAGGTATGGGGAGTAGCCCAAGTTGCCACTGCACAGATATTATCCATGGAAGCTCTAGACTTGAATTACAGCTGGCGTTGCTACGGCCCTGGCTGAAAGGGCTCTGAAAGGTTTTGACAAGGAAACGCCCAACTTGATATAGATGAATGATATACAATTTGTGAGCCATCTGGCCAAGGTTACTTTGGTCACAGGTTTTCCCAGTCTGGTATGCGAGAAGGAAACAAATAATTGGTCTGACTTCCTGAAATCTTTTGTTCTGTGAAGATAGAATTTTAACTGTCTGAGAAAATCTAGCAAATGTAAGAAATATTCATAGGTAGGTACTAGCCTATCGGCCCAAGGGCCTATGTAAGCCTAGCCAACAAGGTTCCCTGGCTTACGCCACCCAAGAAAGTTATTTTCCTGTGCCACTGTCGAGCAGACACACAGAAGTGATCCCCGGATTGTATCTCCTATTTCCCATCCACTCATCAAGATTTTTCTTGAAGAGTGCTAATGAAGAACTTTGCTTGACATAGATGGGTAGCCTGTTCCAGAGTATGGGAAGTCTCTGGGACAGGAATCTATCCCTCCAGCATGTCCTGTTTATTGCGGTAACAAGGTTTAGGTCCCTAGAGCGTGTAGCTCGGAGGGATTGGGATTTCTTTAGGTGTAGCCTGTCCAACAGCTCTGGGTTTGACATAGCTTTATATGTTAGGTAGAGATCACCTCGGAGTAGGCGATATGCTATGGAGTAAAACTGGAGTTTTTTGACGCAGTCAGTGTAGGGCATTTATTTGAGGCCAGTAATCCTCTTTGTGAGTTACTTCTGTGGCCTTTCCAGCTGCTGCAGATGTCTTGTGAGGTACATTCCAAAAGGGGCGTTGTACTCTATAATGGGTCTAATGAGTGTCGAGTAGAGGGGAACAATGACCTCTTTTTTCCTAGATGAGAACCCTTTTATGATGAGGTGTGCCACGTAGAAGGACTTCCTGACTACTGTCGCAATGTGACTATCAAAGGAGAGACTACTGTCCACCTGGGTCCCAAGGTCTCATTATGCATTCGGTGTTAAGTAGATTACTGCCTATGTGGTAATTCAGCTTTGTTAGACATGTTGGGGAAGAACACTGGCAGGTTAATATACTGGCTGATATTTGTCTCTGAAACCACCTTAGGTAGAAAAGCAGGGCTGGTTCTGAGTGAAACTATCTTTGTGAAAAATTAGGTATGGAGGTTTAGAAGACAAAGCATGAATCTCTGAAATCTTTCTTGCAGAAGTTACTGCCACTACGAAAATAGCTTTCCAAGACAGGAACTTAATATCGCACTCATTAGCTAGTTCAAATGGAGACGGAGTGATTGCTTGAAACACCAAATTCAGGTCCCATGGAGGAGAAGGATCTTTGTAAGGAGGCTTTAAAGGAAGAGTACCCCTCAAAAAAGCTTTACTAAGCTTGTGAGAAGCAACAGAGGAGCCCTGAAAGCCAATGTGAAAAGTGGACACAGCTGCTAATTGTACTCTGATCGTGGACGTCAAAGCCGCTTCATTAAAAAGTAAAGTTAAAAACTGTAGAATGTCATGAACTGGAGCTGAAAAAGGTTGTGTCATTCAGCAATGCCCAGTATGCAAATCGCTTCCATTTACTAAGTAAAGCTTTATGAAGGTTTATGAGAAAACAACCATATGCATCGGACAGGGGAAGAGAGCATAGGTTGTGTGGCTACTAATGGAATTGGATAAACCAAGCTGCCAGCTTGAGCTTTGGAAAGTCCAGATGAACCATGACTGTCGGGCAATGCAGATGATCTGCAGCTGGATCTGGAATCCAAGGCTGTCGAATTAGGTGAGGCCAAAGGAAGGTGAACCAAATCTGTCGAGGCCGATAAGGTGCAATGAGGATAACTGTGCCCTTCAACTGGATTACTTCCTGTAGGAACTTTGGAAATTAATGGAATTGGTGGAAAGGCATATAGGAGACTGGGAGGCAAACTGTGAAAAGGAACATCCCTCAGTAACTCCCCCTCTTGGGAGGATCAGGGTAAAAAAGTTGCTGCACTTGTTTAGGGGAGGGGCAAAGAGGTCACAACATGACTGGCGCCATCTTCGGAATATCCTTTCCAGCACCTTCTGGTTGAGGGACCATTCATGAGAGTAGTACACCAACTCAATTTGTCTATCATAGAGGACTTCCCTGGAATGTGCGTTATGAGAAAATGACTGGATGAGACTGTCCACTGCCACACTCAGAGCTTCGACAAAATGGGTAGGATCTGGTTCCTCCTTGTCTGCTGATGTACAAAACTACTGACATGTTGTCCCTTTGAACTGTGATTGTCCCAGAGGGAAGAACATCTTCAAAGGCCTACAATGCTAAAACCACTGCTCTCATTTCTAGGACATTGATGTGCAAATTGGCCTCAGCTAGGGACCATGTGCCTTGGACCGTTCTCCCCAGACTATGCCCCCACCCTAACTGGGAAGTGTCCATGGTCACTGTGGCCTTGGGCTGAGGGAGAAAGAAAGGATGACCCTGTAAAATTTGATTCGACTGAATCCACCATGCAAGATCTCTTTTGCAGACACTGGTAAATGTAATTGGTGTTGACATTGGCTGATAAAGGATGGATCATCGTGTTGCAAGCAGCCATTGTAAAATTCTCATGTGAAATCTGGCCAAGGAAATAAGTGTTATCGATGCAGACATGGACCCCAGCACCTGAAGAACTAAACTTGCTAGTGCTTTGTTGCTGCTGATTATTCTCCTGACTTGAAATTGTATGGTCTCCAGTCTTTGTGGGGAAAGGGAGGCAACTGCTGTCTTTGTGTTTAAAGAAGCCCCTATGACATTCAGTGTTTGTGTTGGTTCTAGGAGAGTGTTTTTGTAATTTATGGTTATGCCCATGAAAGAGCATATTTGGAGAACTTTTTTCTTTCTCTAGCAGTCAATGTCTGGTTGTGGCAGTGATGTGCCAGTCATTGAAATATGGAAACACCCGGAATCCTTACACCCTCAAGTGAGCTGCTACTACCGCCATGCACTTGAACACCCTGGAGGGTTGTGATGAGGCCAAAGGGCAGTACCCTGAATTGGTAGACTGGCTGCCAGCTGAAGTGCAAGAACCTTCTGGATCGTCTGTGCATCTTTATGTGATAGTACACATTCTGAAGGTCTGTCGAGCACATCCAGTCACCTTGTTCCAAAAAAGAATGGACTGAACCGTGACCATCCAGAATTTGGTTCAACAAACTGATTTGTTTAGATTGCTGTGATCCAAAAATCAGTCTCCAGTGGCCTGTCTTTTTTGGCACTAAAAAGAGCCTTGAGGAAATTCTGGATTCTCTCTGGTCTGGTGGGACCTCCTGGATGACTTTTTTTCAAACAGCTTTTGAATTTGTAGTGCTTCTTTTTCCCTTCGACTGGGTGGAACATCTGGGATTTTTTGTAAGTGGAGAGAGGAAAGAAAAATGCTATTAATATAACCTCTGGATATTATCCTCTGCACCCTGTATTGGAAGTTATCTGTAGCCAAGCTCTCTGATGCAGATACCAGTTACTCCTGTCTGTCTTCAGATGATGACAATCAGACCTCCTTTTAAAGAGTGCTAAAAGGGTTTACCAAAGGAAGAATCTCTGTACTCTTGGTTTTGCAGGCCCATTCTGCTGCGAGGGCAGCATCTCCCATTAGAGGTCCCCCCTCTGCTCCTGAGGGAACTACCACCACTTGTATCCTGAGAAGACCCTTGGGATTTCCTGAACCACATTTTTCCACTGCTGCATTGATTCCTTGAGAAGGATCTTTGCAGAGTGGAAAAAAGTACACCAACAGCAGAAAGGGTCTTCCCATTTTTCTCACACCTAGTCAATATGTCTAACTTTAGGGCCAAACAAGGACGTGCCACCAAAAGAAGCATTAATGAACAAAGATTTAAAGGGCTCTGCAAAATCACATAAGTGCATCCAAGCGCATCTCCTTGTGTCAATGCCTGAACTTGCTGCTCTGGTCCTTCCTTTGGCTACATGTGAAATGGGCCTCATGGAAGAATTAGAAATTGAATTTAGGGTGGCCACCTGAGAGGGAACAGACTCCCGAACCTATTCAGAAATGGCTCCTGAGAGGGTATCTGAAAGTTCTTGAATCAAATCCTCTGTAGTCTGGTGAAATATGTCAGGTATTTCAAGGACCGTAAGGCAAAGGTCGCTGATGCATAAACTCGCTTTCCAAATCTATCCATAATCCGAGACTCCTTGTTGGGAAGATGGATAGAGGAACTTTCTTGTGCTAGTTCCTTTTTCGTGGCTGCTGCCACGATCATGGCATCCCAATTGGCAAACCTTTTGTCCAGAATGGCTTATATTCGGGGCCAGTGAAAATTCTGTCTGGTCTCCAGGGATCAGCTCACTGGAATCAGGGTCCTTCCATGCCAGCCGAGAGATCAACTCAGTGAGCTCACTGGTGGGCAGGGTTACCCAGGAGTAGATGGGCGGGTACCAAAGGCCTACAAGCACATGGATTCTTCAGATGAAGGACTGGTGGACTTTCAGTCACCTGTCTGCTTAAGGATTTCCAGAATGTCTCCAAATGGGACATCATCAGAAGGTGACCTTCGGGATCCTTGCCCTCATCGAAGTTACTGTATTCTGTGATAGATTCTTCTGGAGAATCCAAGTGCTTCCTCTTGCACTTCTTTTCCTAGGGATCTCCTCAGAGGAGTGGCCTGGGGAGGTATCGGAAGAAGAGGGGGCACCCTGCTGGGAAACCTGAGGCTTTGGTACTCTCTCTGTCTAGGTGAAGGCAATGGTTGAGGTTCTGAATGAAAATGTGCCAGAGTTTGCTGGTCTGAGAGAAAAGGAACAGTCTGACTGACTGACCGAAGCAGACATGGTTCTCCATAGCCTCGAAAGCAGACCTCCCCAAGAAGAGAAAGGATCCCAGATCCTAGATGATAGACCTCAGATCTGTAGTCTCTCCCTCCCTGCCCTGAGGAGATCTCTCCAGTGGCAGAAGCTGGAGCCGAGAGGTGGTGAGACGACTCCGAAAAAATTGTAGACTCCAGCCCCTTGGAGTAGACAGGACAGATACGGCTCCAAGAGGTCTCCCGTTCTGAATGAACCAGAAAAAGTAAGTTTTGTACCTACCATAAATGTAGATGTCCAATAGGTATGCATCTGCAGTCCTTACATATGGGTTGTCCTGCTTCAGGCAGCCCTTCGGTCGGCCGGATTCCAAAGTCTGGGTCCGGCGTCGGGTGATGTCGCCCCTTCCCCGATGTCAGAGCACCTGGGGTATAAAAGTGTCAGCCGACGCCATCTTCCTCAGTTTTTCTTGCCCCAGATGCCAGGTGCCCTCTAAGGAAGGTTAAATTTGGTAGAAATACAAAATATTGCAAACATGCACAGTAATATAAAACAAATACACCATAATAGATAACCCCAGCTAGCTATAAGAGGGATAAGTACCCAAGAAGTACCACAGAGGGGAAGGAGGGAGGGTAAACCTGACTGGAGATGCATACCTATCGGACATCTACATTTATGGTAGGTACAAAACTGTACTATGTCCTTCAAGGATGCATCTGCAGTCCTTACATATGGGTAGAATACCATAGCCAAGCTGGGGGTGGTAGGCTCTAAGAAAAGGATGGTGTAGCTAAAATGCCCTGCAGGACTGCCGTAGCAAAGCCTGCTCTGGATCTGGAATATAAGGGTAAATTGTAATGCTTGGAAAATGTATGCACGGAGCTCCATGTAGCAGCTTCTAAAATGTCCTTGGTAGCCACCCCTCTTAAGAAGGCTGTGGATGTGGCTGTAGCTCTGGTGGAATGAGGTCTGATGTTAGATGGCACAGCTTTTCCATGATAAGAATAGCAGAATCGAATGCAATTTCCTATCCATTTTGAAATTGTCTGTTTGGAAATTGCCTTTCCTTGAATGCCTGCAGCATATGCTACAAACAGCTGGTCAGTTTTTCTGAAAGTCTTAGTTCTGTCCAAGTAGTAGCGTAACTGTCTGTGAATGTCCAGGGTATGCAGAAGTTTCTCTCCCTTGTTTTGTGGGTTTGGAAAGAAGGTAGGCAGGTGAATAGTTTGGTTCAATGAGACCCTGGATACCACCTTTGGCATGAATGAAGGATTGGTTCTCAAGGAGACTCTGTCCTGATGAAAAATAAGAAATGGTTGTACTGCCATGAGTGCCTGCAATTCAGATACTCTTCTTGCTGAGGTTATGGCCAGAAGGAAGGCAGTCTTCCAAGACAGGAACTGTAACTCTGAAGATGCTGCTGGTTCAAAGGGAGGTAAAGTCAACTTTTCCAACATGAAGTTAAGGTCCCATGTAGGCACTGGTGGTTTTCTTGGAGGATTGATGTTTTTAATTCCTCTTAGAAACTGCCTTAGGAGAGGATGAGAGAAGACAGGTGGATCAGTATTGTATTCTGCTGAAATTGCTGAAGCATGAATTTTTATGGAAGAGTAAGAAAGGCCATTATGGAGCATGTCTGCCAAGTATTCCAGGATATATGCCATGCTCATCACTGTGGCATCTAGGCCCTTTGCGGTGCTCCAAGTGTGGAATCTTTTCCATTTTGCTGAATGTCTTTCTCGTGGAAGGTCTGCGAGCTTCCATGATGATATCCTTCACTCTCTTGGATAGCTTTTCCTGGTGAGGAGTCAAGGTATTCTCCAGGCTGTCAGCTGCAGGGTTTTCAGGCTGGAGTGCAGAGTTTTGTAATTGTGCTGTGTCAGAAGGAGTGTCCATAGTCGTAGAGGCCATGGTTTCTTGTGTGACAGGCTCCGTAACAGTGGGTACCAGTGCTGCCTTGGCCAGTCCGGGGCTATTAGAATCACTTTTGGCTGCTCTGTCTTGATTTTCAGTAAGACCTTGGTCATTATTGGGATTGGTGGAAATGCATACACTGTTAGAGTATTCCAACTGAAAGAGAGGGCGTCCACTTTCCATGCTTGTGGGTGGTATGTCCTTGTGCAGAATTTCTTCAGCTGATGATTGTGGTGGGAGGCAAAAAGATCTATGTCCGGCCTCCCCCATGATTGTGTTATCTGAAGGAAGATGTCTGGGTGCAGCATCCATTCCTGTGGGTCCATGGTATTTCTGCTTAGGCTGTCCGCCAGTATATTGTCTTTTCCTGGCACAAACTGGGATTGCAGCTCTATATTCAGTTTTAGGGAAAGTTCCCAAAGATTCATTGCTAATCTGCAAAGAGGGTAGGAATGGATACCTCCTTGCTTGTTTATGTACCACATAACTGTGGTATTGTCTGTCCTTATTAGCAGGTGGCCTTGATGTAGAAAGAGCTTGAAGGCCTCGATTGCATGAATCACTGCCAGCATTTCCTTTTGGTTTATGTGCATGCGCAATTCTTTCTGAGACCATAGACCTTGGATGCATCTGCCCTCCATATGTGCTCCCCATCCATGGTCTGAAGCGTCCGAGGTGATGGTTTGGCTGGTTACTGGTTTGCTGAAAGGCAGGCCCCTGTTTGACTGGCTTGCTTGGGCCCACCACAGGAATTCCTTTTGAAGGCATGGAATGAGTGGTATCAAAGCTTCTAGGCTGTGATTGTGCTGTGACCATAAACTCCTTAGGTACCATTGTAGTTTTCTCATATGCAGCCTTGCTTGTGGAATCAGAAGAATGCACGATGCCATGTAACCCAGGGCCTGCAGGATTTTCCTTGCAGTCATCTGAGTTTGTTTTGTTAGATTTTTGAAGTAATCCGGTAGTTGTCTGTTTTTCTTCTGTGAGAAAAGCCATTTGGGTGGTTGTATCTAGTTCCGCACCCAGAAAAGTTATTCTTTGGGATGGCGTAAGTCTTGACTTGTGAATGTTGACTGTGTATCCCAAGGCCTGTAGTAGGCAGATGGCATAATTCAAATGTTTTTCCAAAGTTTGTTGGCTGTCCGCTTGTATAAGGCAGTCGTCCAGATACGGGTATATTTGAATCCCCTGAAGTCTGCAGTGTGCAATTACTGATGCCAGGCATTTCGTGAATACTCTGGGCGCAGTAGATAAGCCAAAGGGCAATGCTGAGAATTGATAATGCTCTGAACCTGCAAGAAATCTGAGGTGTCTTCTGCAACTTTGTCTGATAGGGACATGCAGGTATGCCTCCTTGAGGTCTAGAGTTACCAGCAAAGACCCCTTGCCCAGCATGGGAAGGAGTTGCTGTAGGGTCAGCATTTTGAATTTTGGCAAAATGAGATAAGTATTCAGTGCAGACAAGTCGAGAATAGGCCTCCATTGTTTTCTTTTCTTGGGACAAGGAATAGTCTGGAATAAAATCCTTGGCCTTGTTCTGCGAGAGGAACCTTTTCTATAGCTTTCATTTGCAATAGGTTGGCAATTTGTTTTAAAGCCTCTGCCCTCTGATTTGGTGGCAGGTTTGGCATTCCCTTTCTTTCTGGTAATGTATGGAAATGGAACCTGTATCCTTTGTCTATTATTTGTAGTGTCCATTTGTCCCTTGTAATACTGTGCCAATTTTTTGAGAATAAAGACAACTTTCCGCCCAAAGGTGCTTCTAATTGAGCCCTGGTCGGTGGGGTCAAGGTGAAGTCATTGAGTCTGTCCTTGTGCAGCAGTTGTTGGACCTGCACTACCTCTCTGGTTAGGAGGCTGCCATTGACGTCCTCTGTAGGAGCCTCTAGCTTGCCCTCTACCTCTGGCACGCCTGTTCTTGCCTCTTTGAAATCTCTCTTCTGGAAAGGACCAATTCTTAGAAGGCCAATTTCTGCTGAATCTTGGTGGTTGTACCAGGAGGAAATCTTTGACTGTTTGTACAGATTTTGCCTTTTCCACAAATCTCTAAGACCTCTTGAGCAGTGGAGCCAAATAATTTTTGCTTTTCCAGTGGAGCATCCTAACATGATCTGGCAGAGATTGTTCCTTCAGCCAGGCATGTCTACGTATGACTGCACCTGTCATTGCTGACCTACATGAAGCTTCCAATGCATCATAACCACACTGCAAGAAATGGTTGCTAACCTGTTGTGAATTATGTACCAGATCCTGAAGTGACTTACGATCTAGGGGTTCAGGCGAAGACAGTTTTTTCTGCAATTCATCTAACAAATACTCTTGGTACTGTATCATATGAAATTGACAATTTAAACCCCTCATAGACAGAGTGGAAGAAGTGTACACTTTTTTACCCCATCTCTCTAAAGCCCTGGACTCCCTTTCAGAGGGGAGTGGATTTTTAGTGGCGGCAGCTGCAACCTCTTTAGGACCCTGGGAAATAGTTTCTGGGTCAGCAAAGTGGGCCTTGTAAAGGAAAAGATGTGAGTCTGGGACCCTGTAGTACCTATCGGTTTTAACAGGAGCCGGAAGAAGGGTGTCAGGGGTAGTGCTAGACTCAGAATACACATCATCAATGACAGTTAAAACAGCAGGAATAGCCAAAGGTCTATGCTGAGGTAAATGAAGAAAAGTCCTTAATCTCTTCCTGGAATTGGAGAATTCCTGGCCCTGCCATTGGAAATGCTCTCTCATGGAGTGAAGGGTCTCCCCAAAGGACAGCTCTTCAGGAGGGGAGGCAGAGGGAATAGATTCCTCTGCATCAGAGTCCTCGTAGGCCGTGAAGGCCTCCTCCTGGTAGTCTGATAGAGCAGAGCCATCAGAGGCCTCATCAGAGGACTGAGGTTCAGCAGACTCAACCCTGGGCCTTTTGTCTAGTGGGGGTTGAGAGCCCCTGTCCGGATGAGGCTGAGAGCCTCTAATTAAGGAAATAAGGTCCTCAGCCAAACTTAGTATCTGAGAACCTGTAGTGGATCCCTGAGAAGTAGATTTGGGAGGCAGAGTTTTTTGTTGCTTAGCAGCTTTAGCCCTAGTGAAAGCTTTTATGGACATGGATGCAGGGGGCCTGGCTGCCCCACGTGCTGGAATAGTTTTGTCTAGGGGAATGGTGTCGGTAGGTTCCTGAACACCGGTTTCCGAGGGTAATTCTGTAACCAACTCAGAAAAGGCCTCTGGGACCGAGGCTGTCGGTTGAGCGTTTTCTACGGACGGAAGTACCAAGGACTCTGTTTCAGCCAAGACCGAGACACTTGCGGTAGGCCTAGGAGCGGTTTCAGCCGAAACCACGGTCCGCGTGTGTCGGTCCCTGTCCTTCCGTTTCTTGGTTAAATGAGAAGTTGGAGTCTCCGACAGCATTTTATAAGAGAAACTAGCCCCACAAAATTCCTCTGCAAACTCCGACCGACGCCTAAGAGTGCATCGATTAAAGGAGGCACAGGCAGTACAGGCCGAGACGTCGTGGTCTGGGCCTAGGCAGGGGAGGCAGTAGGAATGGAAATCCTTAGGAGGTATTTGTTTCCCACAAGTCAAGCAATTATTAACTTTAAGCGTTTGATCTGACATCGGCTGAGGCAAGAAAGAGTCCCCAACGGGGTACTTAGCTTTTTGAAGTCTTCGGTAGCTGAAGTTACAGGAGCTGGCCGACCGGCACTTGCGAACTGCTTGTGCTTCGGGCACCACGCGGCAAGAAAGACTGGGGAAGATGGCATCGGCTGACACTTTTATACCCCAGGCGCTCTGACGTCGGGGAAGGGGCGACATCAGCCGACGCCGGACCCAGACTTTGGAATCCGGCCGACCGAAGGGCTGCCTGAGGCAGGACAACCCATATGTAAGGACTGCAGATGCATCCTTGAAGGACATCTCAGAGCAAATGTTGTAGACAAGCATCAGATATAGTTGGTACCAGATAGCCCAGAACCATGGTCTTTAAAGCTTTCAGTGAATTTAAAAGCGGAATTAAAGGACAAGTAGCTGAAGTCCCTGGCCCAGGGGGCTGGGGGGGGGACCAAGGTAGTTCCTGTCACACCTTGTACCCAGAGAATTTTCCTCACCAGTCTCTTCACATTGTCTTCAATAAGACTTATGGAAGAATGGATGACCAAGACAGACAAAGATCTGGGTCTTTCCAAGAAAGGAGAAGGAAGTCTGTCTGGAAATGGATTTATGGTAGGTGAATATAGAGTCCTAGGTATGAAAAATGTAGTAGAAGACGAATCCTTAATTTGAGGCATTGGTTCCGAAGAACTCCGCACCATAACGTGTCTTTTTTCTTGAGCTATTGGAATCAAAGACAAGGTTGGAGCCAAAGACTTATGGGTAGTACTCCTAGGTTCCAAAGCCGAAGGCTTGGACAATTTGATTCTCAGATCTGACAGAGAAGATGGAACTGAAACTCTTGCCTTCTTCAAGCTTGGAAGCGATGGAGTACTCTCAGTCAAAGAACTTCTCTTCTTAGCCTTCTCTCAGACCTTAGAGGAGGAAGAAGAGACAGGACTAGAAACATCAGGTTTGACTTTGTTTTTCTTTAGCTAAAGAAATCATTCCAGATATGGTCTTCCAGAAAGAGTTGAAAAGTCGTCCTTTCAGAATCAATTTGTTGTTTCTTTTCATCAGAGCACGATGGCTAAGAGAGTGACCTGAAGCTGGAGGGGTCCTAAACAATATAAGCATACAGAATGCGAGTCAGAATAGGTAATTTTGTGACCACATTATGCACAGCGCTTAAAGTCCACCAGGCCTTTTTCTTTATCTGCATTAGAAGAGATAACAACACACATATACGTGCACATTCCAGAACAGGTTTTAGCAGAGACAGAGTTAAAAAAAAAAAAAAAAAAAAAAAAAAAGAACACATTTTTTTTTTTTTTTTTTTAAAGGGGAATACCAACAATGATATTTCAAGGATATACAAAGGTGAAGCAAACATAAATATATCAATAATGACAGTCTAGAGCTATATGAAAGTGTAGAAGAAACAAAGACAAAGAAGGGGAGACACTAGCAATAGTATCGGAGAGTATTAATGCAAGATAAGAAGGTTTTTAAAGAAGAGAATAAGGAACTTTAACGCTTATGATAAAAGAAAAAAGAAAACGGCACCATGTCTAACTCGCAAAGCACCATACGAGATCTGAGGTAATTGGGATAGATACGTTGTGGATAAGGGATGAGCTCAAGAGTTTTTGGCTCCCACAAGCTAATGTAGCGGCCAAGTCGGTTCCGAGGATTGAAACCTAACCCACAGGTTGAGGACAGAATGAAAATTGACTATCAGATTATTCCAATAGCTCAGGGGAGTTGAAACAGGGGTGCAGCTACGTCATGAACACTGCTGTAACAGTGAGATATATGAATATCTAGTTTTCTGCCTTTTTGTAACAGCACCTGATTGAAAGGATATTGTACCAGAGGCCATATCTTGCAATGCTGCATCCAACTAAGGCTGCAAGATTCTTAGGTTTCCCAACAATTATCTTCCGTCATTATAACCAGCACAGCGAACAAGTCTTTTATGTAGTGGCATTCCCCACACAAAAAAATAAAATGGAGATGACTACCTTTGTGGAAAAGATGGTAGTCACAAGAAATATTAGTTGTGGAAGAACTTACCATAACGATAGATGCCCCTCTCTTCTCTGTTGCAGTATTCCTGACATAAGGGAGTTGCCTGCCAAGACGACAACCAGACGTCAGCCAGTATAACAGTCTTTTACTACCTAAGGTGCACGGTACATCTGACATTGGCCACCAGCAGATGTCAGCCATAAAAGAGACATATGCTTGCACCACCCTCAGAACTAAGACCCCAGACAGAGAGACACTCTGTGGGAACAAGGATCAGTGCATAAGAAAGGCAAGAAGTGGGGGGAAGGAGGGAGGGTTGGAATACTGCAACAGAGAAGAGGATATCTATAGTTGTGGTAAGTTCTTACACAACTAATCTATGTCCTTGTATTCTTCTGTTGCAGTATTCCTCACATAAGGGAGAGTTACAAAAGCTCATGAGAAAAGGGCGGAGGAACTGGCAGAGGAATTTTCTATGAAGCCACAGAGAATGGCCCTGGCAAATCCTACCATGGATCTGGAGATGGAATCCAGCGTACAGTGTTTGGTGAAGGTGTGGACAGATCTCCAAGTAGCAGGTTCTAGAATATAGTTGGCATTCAAACCCCTGAGCCAGGCCCCTGAAGAAAATGCTGCCTTGGCAGAGTGAGTTTTAACTCAGCCAGGGAGAATCTTACCATAGCGGGCATAGCAAAAGGCAACAGATTTCGATATCCAGTTAGAGATGATCTGTTTAGACACAGGCAGTCTCAGAGCCCTGGGATGGAAAGAAAAGTACAGTTTTGTACCTACCATAAATGTAGATGTCTGATAGATATGCAACTGCAGTCATAACATGTGGGTTGTCCTGCCTCAGGCAGCCCTCGGTCGGCCGGATTCCAAAGTCTGGGTCCGACGTCGGCTGATGTCGCATTTCTCTCCGACGTCAGAGCGGCTGGAGTACATAAGCATCAGCCGATGTCATTTTCTTCAGTGTTTCTTGCCCCAGATGCCAGGTGCCCTCCAAGGAAGGCTGTAATCAAACTGGAAGACAAAAACAGGATTCCAGACAAATAAATGAGCAATAAAACAAATACACCATAACAGATATCCCCAGCTAAGAGAAACAGGGATAGGAGTGGACCCTAGGCATAGAGGGGTATGGAGGGAGGGAAAATCCGACTGCAGTTGCATATCTATCGGACATCTACATTTATGGTAGGTACAAAACTGTACTACGTCCTTCAAGAATGCAACTGCAGTCATAACATGTGGGTAGAATACCATAGCTTAGCTGGGGGAGGTGGAATGCTCTAGGAAACAGATGGTGTGGCAATCAAACCCTGCAGGACTGCCGAAGCAAAGCCTGCTCTGGATCTGGAGTATAGGGGGAGATTGTAGTGTTTGGAGAATGTATGCACGGAGCTCCATGTAACAGCTTCTAGAATGTCCTTAGTAGGCACCCCTCTTAAGAATGCTGTAGAGGTCGCTGTAGCTCTGGTGGAATGTTGTCTGACATTGGCTGGAACAGTCTTTCCATGAAAGGAATAACAGAATCTGATGCAATGTCCAATCCATTTTGAAATAGTCTGTTTTGAAATTGTTTTCCTTGGACTGCAGGGGCGTAAGCTACAAAAAGTTGTTCAGACTTCCTACTGGCCTTGGTTCTGTCCAGGTAGTATCGAAGTTGTCTGTGAATGTCCAAGGTATGTAACAGTCTTTCCCCCTTATTCTCAGGATTGGGGAAGAAAGCAGGCAGATGAATAGCTTGATTTAAAGAAACCCTAGATAGCACCTTTGGCATAAAAGTAGGGTTGGTCCTTAATGAAACCCTGTCTCTGTGAAAAATTATGAACGGTGGTATTGCCATTAGGGCCTGTAGTTCCGAAACCCTTCTTGCTGAGGTAATTGTCAACAGGAAAGCTGTCTTCCATGAGAGAAATTGCAAGTCAACTGAAGCTGCTGGCTCAAATGGAGGTAGAGTCAGTTTTTTTAGAACAAAATTGAGGATCCAGGCTGGCACTGGGGCCTTTCTTGGTGGCTTAATGTTCTTGATTCCCCTGAGGAATTGCCTTAGCAAAGGGTGTGAAAAGACAGGAGGCTCAGTGTTATATCTAGCTGAAATAGCTGATGCATGTATCTTTATGGAAGAATATGAGAGGCCGTTCTTTAGCATATCTGCCAAATATTCCAAGATGAGTGGGATGTTCAACAATGATGCATCATGTCCCTTGCTGGTATTCCAAATGCTGAATCTCTTCCATTTTGCTAGGTAAACCTTTCTGGTGGATGGTCTTCGAGCCTCAGTTAGTATCCGCTGAACTTCCTTGGAGAGAGATAGGTTAAGGTTATTTATGGGATCTCCCAGGCTGTTAGCTGCAGTGTCTGAAGGTTTGGATGCACTGTTTTGAAATTGTGTTGAGTCAAAAGTAGAGGCCATTGGGGAAGGGCCCACTTCCTGGTGTGACATATGCTCCGCAGTAGTGGATACCAGTGTTGTCTTGGCCAGTCCAGAGCTATTATGATTCCCTTGGGTTTCTCTGCTTTGGTCTTTAGTAATACTGAGGTCATCAGTGGCAGAGGTGGGAATGCATAGATTGTTAGGAAGTTCCAGTTGAGAGAGCATCTATTTTCCAAGCTTGTGGATGGTATGTCCTTGTGCAGAATTTTTGTAGATGATGGTTGAAGTGAGAGGCAAATAGGTCTACTTCTGGCCTGCCCCATGTCGAAGTGAGTTGTGTGAAGATCTTCGGATGTAACCTCCACTCGTGTGGATCTGTGAAATTCCTGCTTAGGCTGTCCGCCAACACATTGTCTTTGCCTGGAACAAACTGGGATTGTAACTGGATGTTTAGGCTCAGTGATTTTTCCCAAAGATGCATTGTCAGTCTGCAAAGGGGGTAAGAGTGGGTGCCCCCCTGCTTGTTTATATACCACATCACAGTGGTGTTGTCTGTCCGTATCAGTAAATGGCCTTGCTGAAGTTGGTGTTGAAAGGCCTCGATGGCATGCATTACTGCCAGCATTTCTTTTTGGTTTATATGCAGATGTGTTTCCTTTGGAGACCATTGTCCTTGTATACACCTGCCTTCCATGTGCACCCCCCATCCAAGGTCTGAGGCGTCTGTGGTCATGGTCTGTGTTATCTGTGGTTTTTTGAATGACATACCTGTGTTTGCCTGGCTCACCGAGGCCCACCATAGGAATTCCTTTTGTAGGCATGGAATGAGCGGTATGGTTGTCTCCAAGTTGTTGCTGCGCTGAGACCAAATGCTTTTTAGGTACCACTGAAGCTTTCTCATGTGTAGTCTTGCTAATGGAACCAGGAGAATGCAGGATGCCATGTAACCCAGGGCTTGTAGGAATCTCCTTGCAGTCATCTGGGTAAGTTTTGCTAAACCTTTGAAGTAATGAGTTAGCTTCTCTTGCTTGTCTTCTGTCAGGTAAGCCATTTGAGAGGCTGTGTCTAATTTTGCCCCTAAGAAGATTATTTGCTGGGATGGCTGCAGTCTTGACTTTTGGAAGTTGACTGTGTATCCCAGAGCTTGAAGTAATCGTATGACATAGTCCAAGTTTTTTGTCAATATCAATTTGTCGTCCGCTTGTATGAGGCAGCCGTCCAGGTACAGGTAAATTTGTATCCCCTGGAGCCTGCAATGAGCAATTACTGAAGCCAGGCATTTTGTGAATACTCTGGGCGCAGTAGATAAGCCAAATGGCAATGCTGAGAATTGATAATGCTCTGGCCCTGCAAGAAATCTGAGGTATCTTCTGCAGCTGTGTCTGATAGGGACATGCAGGTATGCCTCCTTGAGGTCCAGAGTGATCAGCCAAGATCCCTTGCCCAGCATGGGAAGGAGTTGCTGTAGAGTCAGCATTTTGAACTTTGGTACTATGAGAAAGGTGTTTAATGCGGACAAATCCAGTATTGGTCTCCATTGAGATTCCTTTCTTGGAACAAGGAACAGTCTTGAGTAAAACCCCTGGCCTTGTTCTTGTTGTGGAACTCTTTCTATTGCTTTCATCTGAGTCAGCAGAGAGATTTGCTTGATAGCCTCTGCCCTCTGGTTTTGTGGTAGGTTTGGCATGCCTTGTTTTCTTGGCAAGGTATGAAAATGGAACCTGTAACCTCGGTCTATAATGTCCAAAATCCATTTGTCCTTTGTCAGTCTGTGCCAATTTTCTGCAAACAGAGATAATTTCCCGCCCAAGGGAGCTTCTATTTGTTCCCTGGTAGGCGGAAGTAGAGGAAAGTCATTGAGATTGTGGCTGTGGGGCAGGTGAAACCCTTGCATCACTTCTTTGGTTTCCTGGCTGCCATTGTCGTCCCCTGTAAGGACCTCTGTATTGTCCTCTTCCTCGGCCACGTCTGTTTTTACCCCTTTGAAACTTTTCCGGATTAGGAAAGGACCAGTTTTTTGAAGGCCAATTCCTACTGAATCTGGGGGGTTGAACCTGGAGGAAATCTTTCACCGTCTGAACTGATTTTGCCTTTTCCTCGATGGACTTTAACACATCCTTAGCATTAGCACCAAAAAGCTTGTTCTTTTCCAAAGGTGCATCCAGAAGTTTTGCCTTTACATGATCTGGTAGAGGTTGATCTTTTAACCATGCATGTCTACGAATGACTGCCCCTGTCATAGCTGCCCTATATGAAGCTTCCAGTGCATCATATCCACACTGCAGGAAGTGATTGCTTACTTGCTGAGAGTTATGTACAGCTTCCTGCAAAGCCTTCCTGTCTAAAGGATCAGGAGTGGCCAAAGTTTTCTGTAAATCTTCTAACAGGAAATCCTGATATTGTAACATATGAAAAAGGCAATTCAAAGCTCTCATAGATAAGGTAGTGGATGTGTAAACCTTTTTGCCCCCATCTCTCTAATGACCTAGCTTCCCTGTTAGAGGGCAATGGATTTTTAGAGGTGGAAGCTGAAACTCCTTTAGGCCCTTGTGAAATAGTTTCCAAATCAGCAGTATGGGCCCTGAATAAATGGGAATGTGTTTCTGGGACCCTGTAATACCTGTCTGGCTTGGCTGGAGCAGGAGGAAGAGAGTCAGGGGTAACACTAGAGTCAGAATATAAATCATCCAAAACATCAGGTACAGGAGGAATAGCTAAGGGCCTGTGCTGGGGCTTCTTAAGGAAAGTCCGAAGGCGTTTTCTGGAATCAGAATATTCCTGGCCTTGCCACTTGAAATGCTCCCTCATGGTATGCAGAACTTCCCCAAAAGAAATATCCTCAGGAGGGGAGGCCAAGGGTATGGAATCCTCTGCATCCGAGTCCTCATAGGTCTGGAAGAGCTCTTCCTGGCCATCAGAGTGGACAGAGTCCTCAGAATCTTCATCTGACAGAATAGGGTCAGAGGGTTCAACCCGGGGCCTTTTATCAGAAGGAGGCTGGGATCCTCTCTCAGGATGGGCCTGTGAACCTCTAATCATAGAAATTAAGTCAGCAGCCATAGTCATAATTTGTGTCTCTGGAGTAGGCTGAGGTAAGGATTTAGTAGTAAGATGCTTAGTTTTGCTGGCTGCCTTAGCCCTAGTGTAGGCCTTAATAGACATGGCCATAGGAGGCCTGGCAGCTCCACGTGCAGGAGTGACCTTGTCTACAGCAATGGTCTCGGGCATTTCCTCGGTTTCGGTATCCGGAGGAAAATCAATAACTGGCGTTGGAGTGATATCCGGAATCGGAGTCGTCGGTAATGCGGTGTCTTCGGTTCGGAGCGGTGGAGAGACCGTCTCAGAGGGAACCGGAGCACTCGCGGTAGGTTTTGGCGTGGAGTCGGTGGTAGACGCAGGCCGAGGATGTCGGTCCCGGTCTTTTCATTTCTTGGGAGTTTGCGATGTCGGAAGTTCCGACGGCATTGTGTAAGCAAATTTTTCGCCGAAAAAATCTTCAGCGAACTCCGCCCGGCGCCTGAGAGTGCGCTTGTTGAAGCGAGCACAGGCTACACAGGCCGAGACGTCGTGGTCTGGGCCAAGGCAAGGAAGACCGTAAGAGTGGAAATCCTTATGAGGTATTTGTTTACCACAAGAAAGACAATTGTTAACTTTTTCAGTAATGTCTGACATCGGCTGAGGCAAGAAAAGGTCCCCAACGGGGTACTTAGCTTTTTTGATGACTTCGGAATCGAAGAATACAGGAAGCTGACCGACCGGCACTTGCGAACTGCTTCTGCTTCGGGCACGGCAAGAAAGACTGGAGAAAATGGCGTTGGCTGATGCTTATGTACTCCAGCCGCTCTGACGTCAGAGAGAAATGCGACATCAGCCGACGTCGGACCCAGACTTTGGAATCCGGCCGACCGAGGGCTGCCTGAGGCAAGACAACCCACATGTTATGACTGCAGTTGCATTCTTGAAGGACATCAACTGGTCTGTTTCCCTAAAGGATTTAGTTTTATGTAAGTTGAACCTGAGCTGTCTATGTACATCTAGGGTGTGCAAAATCTTCTCACTACTGTGGGGGAGGGGTGGTAGGTTAACTGCCTGGTTTAAGGATAATTCATTGACAACCTTTGATATGAAGGAGGGATTGGTCCGCAGGGGCATCCTGTCTTTGTGAGACTGAGACCCGCCAGGCAGAAGTAGTGGCCACCAGGAGGATTGTTTTCCAAGTGCAGTGTGAGTAAACTAGAGGAAGCAGGTTTGAAAGGTGCTTCAGTCAATTTCTCTAGTACAAAGTTGATGTCTCAAGGTGGAGCCACAGGTCTCCGGGGGGGGGGGGGTCTGATATGAAGAACACATTTGAGGAATTGTTTAGCTTCGAATCTAGAAGCTAAGTGAGGATTTAGTGGTAAACGAGCAGAAATACCTAACAAATGAGCTTTAACTGAAGAGTATGCTAATCCTGCATTAAGCAATTCACAGAGACAGAATAGAACTATAGGCAGGAGCACCTTCAACGGTTCCTGGTTCCTAGCCAGCCACCAAACGGAGAACCTCTTCCACTTGGAGAGGTAAGATTTTCTAGTAGTAGGTTTCCTGGCCTCCTGCAGTACTTGAAGCACTTCCTCAGAGTAAAGGTGTCTGAATGGTATCAGGGCTCTATCACCCACAGAGTTAATTGGGAGGGTTTCCAGATGTGGGTGTAGGAGTGAGCCCTTGTTCTGTATTAGTAGGTTCACTCTGTGGGGTAACTTGTGGTGACTGCCCTTGGCTAGGTGAAAGAGAAGGGGGAACCAATCCTGTCTTCGCCAGTAGGGAGTCACCAGCAAGATTTTTGGCTTTTCCTGTTGGACTTTCAACAGGACTTTTGGGGATGAGTGGAAGGAGAAGGAATGCATATAAAAATTTCCCCTTTCAGAAGACTGAAAGGGCATTCACTTCTCCTTGCTGGAGATTGTATTCTCTGGCACTAAAACAAGGGAGCTGTTTGTTCATGAGGGAGGCAAACAAATCAATCTCTGGAATATCCACTAGTGGACAAAGTCCAAGAACACATCCATGTGAAGCATCGATTCATGGGCTTGTGTTCTAGATCTGCTTACGCTGTCCACCACTGTACTTTGGCTGAAAAGGATGTACACCGCTTGGAGAAATACATCTAGGAGGCAAGCTAGATCCCATACCTGCATAGCTAGTCTGCACAGGAGATAGGATCTGGTACCTCCCTGCTTGTTTATGTACCACAAGACTGTCATGTTGTTGGTATGTACACGTAACCTCCCAGGTCTGATCAGTGATTTGAACGTTCGGAGGGTAAAAATTAGTGCCCTCATTTCTCTCACATTTATGTGGTCCTTCAATTGGGAGGGAGACCACTTTTCCTTGAGCTGTGTGGAGGTCTAAGGCAGCCCTCCCAACACATGTCTGAAGCATCTGTAAATAAGGTCCGAGTAGGTGACAGAGGGCAAATGGGAAGACCTGGATTTAGAGACAGCTGTGAGATCCACCACTGGAGTTCCTGCCTTAGACGTGAGAGGAGAGGAATGAGGTGTTCTAGAGAGAGTAGGCATGCTGAGACCATACGAATTTGAGGAACCAGTGAAGCTTCCTCATGTGAAGCCTTGTCAGAGGAAGCATTGGGATGGTGGATGCCATCAGGCCCAAGATCCTAAGGAATTGTCTTGCAGATATCTGATGTAGAAGGAGTCTCTCTGTGAAGATTAGAGAGATCTCTTGTGCCTTGGTAGGTGGGAGAGACACTACCATGCTCAGAGTTTGGAATCTGCAGCCCAGGGAAATGGGACCTTGGGTGGGGGCCAGGGAAGATTTCTTGAAGTTGAAGGTAAATCCCAGGTCTTGAAGAATGGGAACTGCTATTTGGAGGGATTTTCTCAACTCTGTTGGAGAAAAGGTTTGGATTAATAGGTTGTCCAGGTTTTGGTAGATAAAGATGCCTTGGAGCCTGCAAAAGGCTACTACTGGGGCTAGACATTTTGTGAAGACTCTCGGGGCTCTGGAGAGTCCAAAAGGCAAGGCTAAGAACTATTATTACTTCTTATCTGTGTCTGCATTTGCTTGACCTCTGTCTGAATTTTCTTTTTCCCACCCTTCCGCCCTAGTGTTGCTGTGTTCTTAAACTTACTTGGTGACTTTTGTAGTTTCCCACCCCTACTATAAATTTGATTTGGGACACTCCTCTCAGTCCCGTTTTATTAGTTCATTCTACCTAATACAGAGAGATCATCTGGGAAGGCCAATCCCCTTCGTTTCCTAACCTTGAATTATCTTCTGTCCCTCCTCTCTCTCCCTTTCCACTTTACTTAAAAATTACTTTATTCAGCTGCTTTTTGCTGTATTTGTGCTTCCTCCTCCTACTCTATTACTTCATCTTGCTTTTTCTACTGCTTGTTCTCTAAAGTATTTAATTGAATCTTTTCTGCTAAATTTATTACTGCTTGTTTATAGCCTGTTTAATTTGTATTATTCTAAGCCTCTTAGTTTTGGTTTAAGCACTTCGGCTCTAGGTCTACCCCCTTGGCTCTCCCTGGCCTCTCTCCCTCAGAATCTGGCAAATATGGATGGACACTTTTCTACAGTTTTCTCCTGCTAGTCTGGTTGATATGGGCATCCTGAGACAGTGTAACAACTGCCTCATGTACACAGATAACCATCTACTGCCACCGTCTAGGAACACAATTTGTGAGTGATATGCAATTACATTAGAAACCTGGAGTCTGTGCTCTTTCCCACAACCCAGTATGTCTGTCACTGAGAAGGTTGTCAGCACAATCACTACACCTCAAACACCACCCCTACTTACACAACACACGCCCACATATGTGGATGTTCTCAACAAAAATACACTCAAACAAAGGAGACCACCGAGGCAAAAACACATGTGAACTCCACAACCCTCCACACCACATACCACGTGAAGTCCACACACCTGTGTCTCACTACCACTAAGGGTTAACCATAAACCCAACATATTCGTCATAGGAGACTCCATTGTAAGACACACATATGTGCCTCTCACCAGGCGGGATAAGGAGAAGGTCACGGTTAGTTTGCCTAGTGCCAGAATCTGCCATATCACACACGTACTCAAGGCTCTTAACAGGTACTGCTATGACTCTGTCACAGTCCATGTTGGTGTGAATAACTTGAGATGTACCTCCCTGGACTATATGAAGAGAGACATTACTGAGCTCGCTGAATGTGTGCCCAAGGTATGTCCCTAGCCTTAAGCAGAATTCTACTGTCACCCAGAATGATACCTCAATAAAAACAGAATATGATTGACTAACTATTGGCTTAGTTTCTGGTGTCATTCCAGGAGGATCCAGTACCTGACAACCTGGGAAGATATGGCTGACAGACCACGATACTTTGACAGAAATGGCCTGCATCTGTCTCACTTTGGCTTCAGGCTTCTGGTAAAGGCTCTTGCCTCTCCCATAGTGCCTTTTCCAAGAAAAAGTGATGGTCAAAACTGCCAACATAAAAATTTCAACAAAATGCAAATTAAAGGTCATGCTGCTAAATGCTAGGAGTCTAAACATGAAACTGCACGCACTGCAAGCATCCTTAACCCTGGAAGATGCTGACATTTGTGCAGTCACAGAAACCTGGTTCAAAGCTGCGGAGAGTACCCCAGCCTTAACTGGTTACTCATTCTATCATGCATTCAGACTCCAAACTGTGGGTAGCAAAGCCAAAGGAGGTGGAGTTTCAATATATATTAAAGACACACACATCCAGGCTGGTCAGTCAGTATCATGCACATGAGACACTTCAGGTGCAGGTTAACCATTGACAAGACCCCTATTCAAATCATAGCTAGCTACAAGACCCCCAAATTTGATTCAAGATGCCCACTCTGCCTATCTGGATCTCTTCAACTCTATCAAGATTCAACCTTTTACCCTGATCCCTGGCGACTTTAACTACCCAAACGTAGACTGGAAGATCTACTCGTGCCAGAACACAAACACCCAGAGATTCCTCAATTTTGTTAATGCAAACACCTTGGAACAGCTAGTCGATACCCCCACAAGAGATGATAATATCTTGGACTTGGTATTGACCAACATGAGTAACCACTGCAACATCCCTACAGTAAGATCTGGCAAGATCTGATCATAAAGCAGTCACTTTCAACGTTACCATCTCCCCGACCCCTCTCTAGCTAGGGTCAAATAAAAAAAAAACTTCTCCGAAGATGATTACAACCTCCTAAGGGATAGTATAAACAGCGTCACAGCCTCCCTCCCCCATAGGAGCTGACACCAATGTCCAAATCTACACCAAAGTACTATGTGAGCATTTATAAAGATGCATGGAATCAGGAATGCCAGACAGGATGAAATCATACCCTGCAAGAAAGAGTAAATCTGTCTGGTGGACATCTGCAGTAAATACTGTATAACAAAAGGAATAAATTGCTGACCAAGAAGGATCAGGTGCCCAATTGGAAGCAATATCTCCTTAGCCTGAACAAGCAAATAAGAGCACTAGTGAAATCCTCTAAAGCAAACTGAGTTCAAATTGGTCACTTCTACTAGAGACAATCATAAGGCCTTCTTCACATATGTCTGCAGTCTCAAAGGTAGCACCCAGATCTGCTCAGAACTGGTGGTTAAGGACACCACATACACACATGCTATAGATATAGCCAACTTGCTGGTTGGCAGATTCAGCAAAAACTTCAAACCACTGCCCCCCCCCCCGTCAGTAAATCAGGACATCCCCAGTATCCGACCCCCCTCACCTTTTCTGTAGGGATCAGGTCACCACTGCCCTCTCCAAAGGCAAAAAATATAGCTTCCATGGAACCCAATAACATCCCAGGCTGTATCCTACATGAACTCAGGCAGGAACTTGCAGCACCATTAGGTGCCTTATTCAACCAAAGCCTGAGTACTGGCTTCATCCCAGTTGAGTGGAGGACAGCCAGTGTCATCCCTTTGCACAAAGGTGGAGTGTCCACCAGACCCATCAGACTAACTAGCCTGATCTGCAAGGCTATAGAACAGATTATCATGGGCTTCATTAACAAGGACATTGGCAACTCCAAACACTAAATCCCACACAGTCTGCCTTCGTTAGGGGGAGGTCATGTCTGTTAAATTTGGTCAATTTCTTTGAGACAGTCACCAAAACCATGGACAAGGGGAAGATGGTACACACAGCCTACCTTGACCTGGCCAAAGCCTTCGAAACTATTCCCCACTAAGGCATAATAGATAAACTCTCTCAGCTAGGTATCAATCAGTAACTTACCAAATGGGTAGCAAACTGGCTCACTGACAGAACCCACCTAGTCAAAATAGGGGACATCATCTCAAGTAGTAGCCCCATAACGAGCGGTGTACCCCAGGGATTGGTCTTGGGGCCTCTGTTATTTGGGATATACTTTTCTGAGGTGCAGGACAAAACCAATGGGCTATGGCTGACCAAGTTTGCAGATGCTGCAAGCTGGGCACTGTCATCAACTCCCAAGTGATGTGGACATCCTCCAAGAGTGTCTGACCTTCACCTAAACAAATGACTGGTGCCAGAAACATGGTCTCAAGCTGAATACCAAAAAATGCATCATACTTCCCTTTGAGAAGAGTGATTTCCCCACAGATAATCACATTAACAACATCCTAAGCAAGAAATCACTTGAGGGATTTGGGCAGCCAGCTTGATAGCAACCTGACTTTTGACCATGTTGCTTCTGTTGTATGGAAGGCTTTCTACATGGCCCACCTTATACGTAAGGGTATCTCATCCAAAGACAAGGAGGTCATAATATCGCTGCATTCTTCCCTTAGAAGGCCCATTATTGAGTACAAGGCCCCTTCTGGCATGTACCTCGCAAAGCACATGCAGGAGCTGGAGAGACCACAGAGGTTCCTCACCAGGTGAATCCAAGGCCTCAGACATCCATCCTACACCAACAGGCTAAAAGCCATGTCCCTCTACTCAGTTTCATACAGACTCCTCAGAAGTGACCTCTGTCTGGCATACAAAGCAATCTTAGACCCCACCTTGATGGAACTGCTGCATATCCGAAAGTCAAGCCCCACTCGAGTAACCACATGCGCGACCTCAACTTGGTGAGTGACATAAATAGGACTTTTTGGCGGGACAGATTTCTGTCCCAGAGACTCCCCATCTGTGGAATAGAATCCCTCTCCATGTAAAGCAGAGTACCTCGTTATCCCTTTTTAAGTGCAACCTGGATAACTGTTTGGGAAACAGAAAGCAAATCCCTGGGATTCTACCTGTGTCCCTGCTGGACTGAGCCATCGGGTGCTGACTTGGCTAACCTCCTAGCTAGGCTTAAAAGGGCCTTAGGGCCAATAGCCTAGTAACTTCCTATGATCCTATGTTAGTGCAAGGATCCCACAGAAAATCGTAGGAATCTCCTGTATCTGTGGTGAATGGGGATATGGAGGTACGCTCCATGATAGCTATTGAAGCTAGAAATGTCTGAGGAAGGATAAGAGGAAACCGTGTTTGTAGGGTTAACATTATGAATGATGGGATTATGAGGAATCGTTGATGTAAGAGAGATCCAGGATTGGGCTGAAGGGACCTTCTCCCTGGAAACTAGGAAAAGGTGACAGTAAAAGCCCCTTCCCTCATCCCAATGGGGAACAGGTTTCTATGGTGCCCTATTCTAGGAGTTCCAGCAGAACTAGCGAGAAAAGGGGGAGCTGATCTTTTGGTGGTAGGAGAATTGCCCTGAAGGCAGGCACCTTGTGTCAAACCATTAAGTATTACCTTTTGATGATGCTTAACACCCAAGAGGCCTGAGTGATGAGTTCCCAGGAAGGAAGGGAGAGGGGAAAGTCTTTGGGACAGAAGAATTAGGTTGTTGCAAGAATCAGGAAGAGGAGCCTGTTCAATCAGGGAAGAGCTGCTTGGTTATGTGTGGAACAGAGGCAGAAGAGGAGGGAAAGTGTTGGGTCTCCTTTGCCCTCTTTTGGAGTCTAAATTGAGGTGCTCTGGATTGCCTGTGTACGAAAGTTTATTTTGAAGGGTAATTGCTAAGAAATTTAGGCACAGGGTATACCAAGATGTGCTTGCGATCCTTAAGCTCTTTGCTTTTTTCCAGCACAGATTTGAAGAGCTCTGGGAAAGGTTTCCCAAACAGGGCAGTATTATCCAGATGGGCATCCATCAGTTTTGCCTTGATATCCTCAGGTACAGGCTGAAACCTAAGCCAGGCAAATCTTCTATGGGTAGAAGAGAAAGCGACAGGCCTAGAGGAGGCTTCTACTGCATCATAGGTGCACTTGATAGAATGTCGGTCTACTTGAGCAGACGTGGCAAGGAGGGATGATGCCAGAGCCTTATTTTCAGAGTCAGGCATATGTGATACCAGTTTAGGGATTTGGGAAAGGAGTTCCAAGTTGTACTTAGTCGTGTGTGTCTGACAATTTAATGTTCTGAAGGCAAGGGTAATTGAGGTATAGATTTTCTTACCCAGCCTCACCAACTGTCTGCTGTCCTATTCTGAGGGCAGAAGGGAAGAGGAAGGAAGCGACCTGGAGGCCTTGTCAGAGGCAACAGAAAAAACAGAAGGATCTGTAGCAGGTGCCTTAAAAGGAATTGGCAGTCCTCGGATGCTCTGTAGTACCTGTCAGGCTTTTTAAGCGCTAGGGACTGAGTCTGGGTGGGTGGAAGTGGATGCAAAAGCATCCAGAAATGCAGGTATTACAGGAGGGATGGCTGAAGGACTGGAGGAGTGTACTTGGAAGAGGTAACAATAGTGGTTCTGCACCTCTGTGGAGTTCCACTTATAGGTTCATAGGTTTGTACTAAGCTAACTGCCCTTGTGAGCCATTTTAAGCCTAGCCAATTATCCCTTGTGAGACTCAAACCCTGCACCTTGTGTTTGTAAGGCAAACACCTTAACCATTAGGCCACCCAATTGTAAGAAAACTATTACATATGGACCATTTTATTTATTAAACAACTTCTTGTCTGCATTTATTGTTCCCTGATCTAGGTCAATTGCAAACCTTCTGTGCAATTTAAGAATGATGACTTTACTGAACAAGATTTATTTGACTTTTTTTTTTTTGGTCAGTCTGTGCATTTTGACGACAAAGAATAGGATGACAGAAATGCTTGGATAGGTGCTTTGGAACTGTGGGTTAAAGTTTACTGATAACATTACACTAAAGTTACAGCTGGTCTCACAGCCACCGTCTTAGTGAGGACAGCCAACATGTTACATTTGGGGGTCTGATACTTAGTTAATGCCTGTGAGAAAAATAAAAACACTGCTCTCTCTGTGACGAAAATGGTCATACTGCAAAACCTTGGAGTCTGAAGTGTAAAAAGTGCCTTCAGACAGGCCACTTATGGTTTGATTGCCCCAACTTAAGAGGTTTTAGAGCACTAAAAAGACAAATAATTCTGACCAGGCAGCTGAGTTATCTAATCCTGATCAAACACATTCAAAGAGTGGTATTACTTCTGAGAATGAGATTTCTGCTGCAGCAATTTTCTCTGATGTTTCTGTCTCTGATTTATACTACTGTTGCCAACCCTACTAGCGCTAGATTTGATGCATTAGGAATTTATGTTGTGGTTGATGGTGATGGCAATCAGTTGCATACTACTGATGTCGACTCTACAACGGGTACATTAAAAGACACAAACTGAAAGAAGCAGGTGAACCCAATATAGAAAGTATAGGAAAGCAGTGAAACAAGTCTGTTCAAGTGTACTACAGGACAGAGAAAAAAAAATAAAAGGGGAAAAAGGAGAAGCAAAAACTTTTACAGCTCTGAAAGCAGTAACAGACTTGGTGCTGCTATACAGATAATGGACAGAAATGCAGAACAGCAGCTTTAAAACCTATAATCCACTTCATTGCTCCTCCACAAAAAAGTGTGGCAACCCAAAGTTTATTCATAATCATGAGCCTCCTTTTTCCCACTTTTTCTACGTTTGTTTGTTTCTTTCTTTCGGCTTTTCCCAGTTAGGGGTCGCCACAGCGGAACTCCGGTCCGCTAATGATTGGCAGTAGATTTTGACGTGCTGGCTTGCCGGGCCTAATGCACAACCTTCAACGAAGGAATGCCCATTCACGCATGTCAACACACAGAAGACGCTCTAACTGAGAATCGAACGGGCAATGTCTAACTGTGAGGCGACAAGGCTACCGCAGCACCACCACTTTTTAAAATTATTTCAGGATCCCCTCTCTTTTCTTTAGTGGTTGCTGTTTATGCTCTGTGAGAACAAAACTTAAAACTACTGAAAGGTGCTTAACAAATTTGGGTAAGCACTCTACTTACATCAGAATTAACAAAGTTGACTTCCTCATGGATTTAGCATAACTATGGCACTCCATATACTACAGAGCAATTAATGATTCACAATTATTTTTTTTTTAATAAAACTATACAGGCTTTTATCTGTCATCATTTAAAATACTCAACATGTCTCTCGAACAACTGATACACACTTAAAAACAGTACTTAAAGAAATGGTGTAATCACTGCCAAACAATACATTATTACAATACATAAAAGGGACTATTATTATCAAAGCAAACACAAACATAACAAAAGATCCAAACACAAAAAAACTGCAACACACAAAAAAAACAATTAATAACTTGAAGTTGTCACGCATTTTGGAGATAGTCCCTCCCCCCTGAAAGAAATCTCCATGAGGGAATCTGTCCCATTGCAGTCCTCTTCAGGTAGGAAAAATCCAAAGGGGAGGGAATTTGGGAGAAATAAGCCAAGTCCTCATTCTCTTCCTCAGAAGAGGAGTCTTCATTAGAGGTAATATGAGGCCTAGGTCTCTTCCTAGGGGAAGAAGGCCCGGCTGGAGAAGAAAAGTACAGTTTTGTACCTACCATAAATGTAGATGTCCGATAGATATGCAACTGCAGTCCTGACATATGGGTTGTCCTGCCTCAGGCAGCCCTTCGGTCGGCCGGATTCCAAAGTCTGGGTCCGACGTCGGCTAATGTCGCCTCCTCCCCGACGTCAGAGCGGCTGGAGTATAAAGGCATCCGCCAACGCCATCTTCTTCAGTGTTTCTTGCCCCAGATGCCAGGTGCCCACCAAGGAAGGCTAAATTTTGTGAATGGATAAGCAAAAAATTCCAGACATGCACAACAGTAATAAACAGATACACCATAACAGATATCCCCAGCTGGAAAGGAAAGGGGGAATGGACCCAAGGAAAAAAGCAGAGGGGTAGGAGGGAGGGAAAACCTGACTGCAGTTGCATATCTATCGGACATCTACATTTATGGTAGGTACAAAACTGTACTATGTCCTTCAAGAATGCAACTGCAGTCCTGACATATGGGTTGAATACCATAGCCAAGCTGGGGGTGGTGGGATCTAAGCAAGGGATGGTGTAGCTAAAAGACCCTGCAGGACTGCAGAAGCAAAGCCTGCTCGGGATCTGGAGTATAAAGGCAGGTTGTAGTGTCTGGTAAATGTATGCACGGAGCTCCATGTAGCAGCCTCTAGAATGTCCTTTGTAGCCACTCTTCTTAGAAAGGCTGTGGATGTGGCTATAGCTCTGGTTGAGTGTGGCCTAATATTGGCTGGCACACCCTTTCCATGGAAGGAGTAACAGAATCTGATGCAGTGTCCAATCCATTTTGAAATTGTTTGTTTGGAGACTGCCTTTCCTTGCACTCCGGCAGCATAGGCTACAAATAGTTGGTCCGACTTCCTGGTGGTCTTTGTTCTGTCCAAGTAGTAGCGTAATTGTCTGTGTATGTCTAAAGTATGCAGCAGCTTTTCCCCTTTATTTTGAGGATTGGGAAAGAAAGTAGGCAGGTGAATTGCTTGATTTAGAGACACCCTGGATATCACTTTTGGCATGAATGAAGGATTGGTCCTTAGAGAAACTCTGTCCTGATGAAAAATGAGAAAGGGAGGTATTGCCATGAGGGCCTGTATCTCCGAGACTCTTCTTGCTGAGGTAACTGCCAACAGGAAGACCGTTTTCCAGGAGAGAAATTGCATTTCTGTAGATGCTGCTGGTTCAAAAGAAGGAAGAGTTAATTTTTCCAAGACGTAGTTGAGGTCCCATGCAGGAACTGGTGGTTTTCTGGGAGGTTTGATATTCTTTATCCCTCTTAGAAACTGTCTTCGCAAGGGATGCGAAAACACAGGTGGGTCACAGTTGAAATTTGCTGAGATTGCTGAAGCGTGAATTTTAATGGAACAATATGAGAGGCCACTATGAAACATTTCTGCCAAGTATTCTAATATCTGAGGTATGCTCATCATTGATGCATCCTGGCCCTTTTTGGCATTCCAGATGATGAATCTCTTCCACTTGGCCGAATAGTTTTTTCTGGTGGAAGGTCTGCGTGCTTCCAGCAAGATTTCCTGAACCTTTTCGGAGAGGGGGACATGGGACAAAGTCATGGAACCCTCCAAGCTGTCAGCTGTAATGTTTGCAGGTTTTGATGAACAGTCCTGTAATTGTGTTGAGTTAGGAGCAGAGGCCATTGGGGCAAGGGCCATGGTTTGGTGTGAGTTATGCTCAGTAGCAAGGGATACCAATGCTGCCTCGGCCAGTCTGGAGCTATCAATATTCCTTTTGGTTGCTCTGCTTTGATCTTCAGTAACACCTTGGTCAGTAATGGTAGAGGAGGGAATGCATAGATTTTTAGGGTATTCCAGCTGAAGGAGAGAGCATCCGTTCTCCAGGCTAGAGGGTGGTGTGTCCTTGAGCAGAACCTGCCCAGGTGGTGATTGAGATGAGAAGCAAAGAGATCTATGTACGGTCTTCCCCATGCAGTTATTTGTGAGAAAATGTGTGGATGCAGCATCCATTCGTGTGGATCCACAAAATTTCTGCTCAACCTGTCCGCCAGAACATTGTCCTTGCCCGGAACAAACTGGGACTGCAAATGGATGTTCAGTTTTTTAGGGACTTTTCCCAAAGAGCCATTGTTAGTCTGCAGAGGGGATACGAATGAGTGCCTCCTTGTTTGTTTATGTACCACATGACAGTGGTGTTGTCTGTCCTTATTAGCAGATGGCCTTGTTGAAGAAATTTTCCAAAGGCTTCTATTGCATGCATCACTGCCAACATCTCTTTTTGATTTATGTGCAGAGGCATTTCCGTGGGAGTCCATTGACCTTGAATGCATCTGTCCTCCATGTGTGCCCCCCATCCATGATCTGAGGCGTCTGTTGTAATGGTTTGACTCGCTTGAACTTTGTTGAAAGGCATGCCTTGGTTTAAATGGCTTGCTTGAGCCCACCACAAGAATTCCCTTTGCAGGCATGGAATGAGTGGTATTACGTCTTCTAGGTTGTGGCCGTGTTGAGACCATAAGCTTTTTAGATACCATTGTAGCTTTCTCATGTGTAGTCTTGCCAGAGGGATCAGAAGAATGCAAGATGCCATGAAACCCAGGGCCTGCAGGATCTTCCTTGCGGTCAGCTGGGTAAGTTTTGCTAGGCTTTTGAAGTAATCTGGTAAATGCTGTTGTTTCTCCTCTGAGAGGAAAGCCATTTGTGATTGTGTGTCCAGTTTTGCTCCTAGAAAAATAATCTTTTGGGATGGCAATAGTCTTGATTTTTGAATGTTGACTGTGTATCCCAAAGCCTGTAGCAACTGAATGACATAGTCCAAGTTTTCTATCAAGGTTTGTTTGCTGTCTGCTTGTATGAGGCAGTCATCCAGGTAAGGGTATATTTGAATCCCTTGGAGTCTGCAATGTGCAACTACTGATGCCAGGCATTTTGTGAATACTCTGGGCGCAGTAGATAAGCCAAACGGCAATGCTGAGAATTGATAATGCTCTGTTCCTGCAAGAAATCTGAGGTATCTTCTGCAGCTGTGTCTGATTGGGACATGCAGGTACGCCTCCTTGAGGTCCAGAGTAACCAGCCAAGACCCCTTGCCCAGCATGGGAAGGAGTTGCTGTAACGTCAGCATTTTGAATTTTGGCACAATGAGGAAGGTGTTTAGAACGGACAAGTCCAGTATAGGCCTCCATTGCTTTTCTTTTCTTGGAACAAGGAACAGTCTTGAATAGAATCCCTGGCCTTGTTCCTGAGGAGGAACCTTTTCTATAGCTTTTATTTGTAATAGCTTTGAAACTTGTAAGAGAGCCTCTGCCCTTTGATTTTGTGGCAGGTTTGGCATGCCTTGTCTCGTTGGTAAGGTGTGGAAGTGGAACCTGTAACCTCTGTCTATTATGTCCAGAATCCATTTGTCCTTGGTTAAAATGTGCCAGTACTTTGAGAATAAGGATAATTTTCCGCCTAGAGGTGCTTCTCTTTGAGCCTTGGTAGGCGGAGTGAAAGTCAAGTCATTGTGATTGTCCCTGTGGTGCAGGTGAACTCCCTGCGCAACTTCTCTGATTTGTTGGTTGTCACTGGCGGCCCCTGTAGGAGCCTCGGTAATGCCCTCAACCTCGAGCACGCCTGTTCTTTCCCCTTTGAAACTTGTCTGAGTCTGGAAAGGACGAATTCTTTGAAGGCCAATTCCTGCTGAACCTGGGAGGTTGAACCTGGAGGAAATCCTTAACAGTCTGTACTGATTTTGCCTTTTCCTCAATAGATTTCAACACATCCTGTCCATTAGCACCGAAAAGCTTCTGTTTTTCCAGAGGTGCATCCAGGAGCTTAACCTTAACATGGTCTGGCAGTGGCTGTTCTTTCAACCAAGCATGTCTACGTATAACGGCCCCTGTCATGGCTGCCCTACATGAAGCTTCCAATGCATCATAACCACACTGAAGAAAATGATTGCTAACCTACTGAGTGTTATGAACCAAATCCTGCAATGCCTTTCTATCTATAGGCTCAGGAGAGGCTAACTTTATCTGCAAATCATCCATTAAGTAATCCTGGTACTGAAATGTATGAAAAAGGCAGTTGAGTGACCTCATAGCAAGGGTGGAAGAGGTATAAACTTTTTTGCCCCATCTCTCCAGGGACCTAGCTTCCCTGTCAGCGGGCAGAGGGTTTTTGGCCGAGGAAGTAGCCACTGCCTTGGGGCCCTGTGAAATAGTTTCTAGATCCACAGAGTGGGCCTTAAAGAGATGCTTATGGGTTTCAGGGACCCTGTAATATCTGTCAGGCTTGACAGGAGCAGGAGGGAGAGAATCAGGCGAAGCACTGGAGTCTGAGTATACATCATCAAGGACATCCAACACTGGAGGAATAGCTAAAGGTCTGTGTTGGGGTAAGCTTAAGGAAGGTACATAGCCTTTTCCTGGAGTCAGAAAAATCCTGACCCTGCCACTGAAAATGTTCTCTCATGGAGTGGAGAACTTCACCAAAAGAAATATCCTCTGGAGGGGAGGCAGAGGGAATTGAATCCTCAGCATCTGAGTCCTCATAGGCCTGGAAGGATTCATCCTGAGTATCTGAGTGCTCTGAATCCCCAGAGGCTTCATCTGAAGAGAGGGTGTCTGTCTGCTGAGTTCTAGGCCTTTTATCTGCAGGCGGCTGAGAACCTCTGTCTGGGTGTGGCTGAGAACCCCTGATAAGAGAGATTAGATCTGCAGCAAGAGTCATGATCTGTCTATCAGAAGAGGGACCCAGAGCAGTAGATTTAGGATGGGCCTTGGCCTGGCTGGCAGCCTTAGCACGTGCAAAGGCCTTGATGGACATGGATACCGGAGGCCTAGCTGCCCCACGTGCAGGGGTAACCTTGTCCACAGGAATGGTGTTGGGTAAATCTAGAGCTTCGGTTTCTGGAGGGAAGTCAACAACCGGCACCGTTGAAATCTCTGGGACCGAAGAACGCGTTAAAGTGGTGTCGTCGGCCTGGGGAGGTTGAATTACCACTTCCGAAGGGGCCGATGCACTCGCGGAGGGCTTAGGCGTGGTATCGGTGGACGACGCGGGCCGAGGATGTCGGTCCCGGTCCTTGCGTTTTTTGGTAGATTGTGCTGTCGTTTGTTCTGACGGCATGATATAAGCGAAAGATTTGCCAAAAAAGTCTTCGGCAAATTCTGCCCGGCGCCTGAGTGTGCGCTTATTAAAGCAAGCACAGGCAGCACAGGCCGAGACGTCGTGGTCTGGGCCCAGGCAAGGGAGGCAGTAAGAATGGAAGTCCTTATGAGGTATTTGTTTACCACAAGACAAACAATTATTAACTTTTTCAATTTTTTCTGACATCGGCTGAGGCAAGAAAAATGTTCCCAACGGGGTACTTAGCTTTTAGATGACTTCGGTAACTGAAAACACAGGAGCTGACCGACCGGCACTTGCGAACTGCTTCTGCTTCGGGCACCTCGCGGCAAGAAAGATTGAAGAAGATGGCGTCGGCGGATGCCTTTATACTCCAGCCGCTCTGACGTCGGGGAGGAGGCGACATCAGCCGATGCCGGACCCAGACTTTGGAATCCGACCGACCGAAGGGCTGCCTGAGGCAGGACAACCCATATGTCAGGACTGCAGTTGCATTCTTGAAGGACATCAGAGTGACCTGACTGAGACCCAAGGGCCATAAAGGCCTTAAAGAGGCCTTGAGAAAAGTAAAGCCATTCCTTCTGTGGGTCAGGGGAAGGAGGCATGCCTGGTCTTTTGTTTCTACTATGTGGTGCAAAAGAGGAGGGCCAGATGCAGGCCTGCATTCTACAATATCGGATATGACATTCTCCCTAACAACAATCTGGGTAATTCCCCTAGGGCCCTGGGACACAATAATCCTTTGTTCCCCCTGGACGCTGGAAGACGACATCTGAGAAGCCTCTCTAGATGTGCAAACATCCAGAGCCAACACAGCCTGTGAAGTGGGCTTGGTATGTGGATTTGGATCTCAGTAGACATGCGTCTCCAAGCTCTCATGCACTTCAGGAGTGATGCTCGAATCGAGAGGTGCGCAGTTTCAGTTTCGGGCCTATGTTTTTTGGCTTTCCATTTTACAGGCTCGGTCATCGGGTCCGGAGGGGAATCGATCACGCTCTTTGCTAGAAGCTTGAGACACTGGTTTTCTAGGTAGATTGCAAGGGAGGATAGCAGACTCTGGATGGTTTTCGGGACAAAGGATTGGCAAATAGTACAGGATTTATGACTGTGCTAAGGGCCTTGGCATAAAAGGCACTGTGTATGACTGTCTTTATGTGGAATCTGTAGTCCACAGTCACACTTCCCTTTTCTGGATAACATGAAACTCAGAAATAAAGAAAAGGTAACAAAAAAAGTACAGTTGTGTACACTTACCATAAATGTAGATGTTCAAGTGTATTCACTGTTGCAGTCATTACATTTGGGTTATCTGCTTGCAGGTAGCCCTCAGTCGGCCTGATTATCAAAGTCTTGGGTACTACGTCGGTTGCTATCCCTTCTTCCATGACGTCAGGTCGTCAGGGGTATAAAACATGCAGCTGACGCCATTACATCAGCTTTTCTTGCCCCAGATGTCAGGTGCCCCCCCAATGGGAAGCAATTAAATATAAAAGCACTAAGATATACCTCCAACAAAAAAGCAAATGCACCAAAAAGGCTTTTAAGCATAGTAAAGGAAAGAGATATAGCCAAAGAAGTTAGGGGGCTGGAGGGAGGGTAACCAGGACTGCAACAGTGCATAAACTCGAACATCTACATTTATGGTAAGTGTACACAACTCTACTATGTTCTTAGTGTTTCACTGTTGCAGTCATTACAATTGGGTAGATTCCCAAAGCTATGGTTGGGTGGAGGAATTTAGACAGCATTAGGGCCAGCTATAAGGCCCTACAAGACTGCAGTGGCAAAGCCAGCTCTGGATTTAAAGAAAATTTGCAAATGATAATGCTTGGTGAAAGTATGTACAGAACTCCAGGTAGCAGCTTCTAGGATGTCCCTGGTAGGGACGCCTCTAAGAAAGGCTGTAGAGGTAAATGCAGCCCTGGTGGAGTGAGGTCTGATCCCCTGGGGGATAGGTTTTCCATGGTGTTTATAGCAGAAATGAATGCAATGGATTATCCATTTAGAAATGGTTTGCTTTGAAATAGCCTTCCCCTCGGCCCCTGCAGCAAATGCCACCAGCAGTTGTTCAGATTTCCTTTGAAGTTTAGTCCTGTCCAAATAGAATCTAACTTGTCTGTGCACATCTAAGGAATGCAGTATCCATTCCCCTTTATTCTGTGGATTGGGAAAGAAGGTTGGCAAATGAATGGACTGATTAAGAGCCACACTGGATACCACCTTGGGCATGAAGGATGGATTGGTTCTGAAGGACACCCTGTCCGCATGAAAGATGATGAAAGGCTCCACTGCCATAAGGGCCTGTAATTCAGATACCCTTCTAGCTGAAGAGATTGCTAAAAGGAAAGCTGTTTTCCAAGAAATAAATTTTAAGTCTGCAGTAGCAGCTGGCTCAAAAGGAGGTAGAGTGAGTTTCGCCAAGACAAAGTTAAGGTCCCAGGCTGGGGTTGGAGCTCTCCTGGGTGGTCTCAAATTTTTGGCCCCTCTAAGGAACTGCTTGAGCAGTAGATGAGAGAAGAGGGGAGGTTCTGTGTTATAATGAGTTGAAATGGCTGCGGCGTGAATTTTAATGGAGGAAAAAGACAGGCCCTTGTAGCATCTCAGTTAAGTATTGTAAAATCTGAGGCAAATTGGACGCTGCTGTGCTCATCCCTTGAGACTGGTTCCCGGTACAGAATCGTTTCCATTTTTCAGCATAAGATTTTCTAGTACTAGGCCTCCTTGCCTCTAAAATGATATCCATCACAGGTTTGCTGAGGGATGCTAAAGGAGAGATTAAGTAATTAGCCAGGCTACAAAGTTCAGTGTTAGAAGCTGAGGGTGCAGAATCTGGTTCTCCTGCTGAGACAGCAGAGGAGGAGTCTGAGGCAGGTGCCATGGAGATAACCGTGACACACTGTGCAGAAGAGGGTACCAGTGTGTTGGCGCGGCCAGTCTGGAGCAATCATCATCCTTGGTTTGTCCTGTTTGAGTTTTAGTAGTACTTTGGAGAGCAGAGGCAGGGGGGGGGAGGCATTGACTAATGGGTTTTTTCCAGCTGAAGGACAAAACATCCACTTTTCAGGCTTGTTTGTGGGGAGTCCTTGTGCACAATTTGCCCAATTGGTAGTTCTGGGGAGATGCAAACAGGTCTATATCTGGGCTCCCCCATTTGCTTGTCAACATGTTGAAAATCCTTGGTTCCAGTTTCCACTCGTGTGGGTCCATGAGTTTTCTGCTTAGTCCGTCTGCCAGTGTATTTAATTTTCCTGGCAGGAATTGAGCTTGTAGGTGCACTTGCTAGCTCAAGACTGTGTTCCACAATGCCATGGCTAGCCTGCCGAGGGGGTAATAATGTGTACCCCCCTGCTTGTTTATGTACCACATAACAGTGGTATTGCCCGTCTTTACCATTAGTTGTCCTGGAAGAATGTGGTCCTTGAAGGCTGTTGGAGCATTCTGTACAGCTAACATTTCTTTTTGATTGATATGCAGGTGCATTTAACTTGGGTTCCATTTGCCCTGAGTGCACTTCCCTGCCAGGTGAGCCCCCCCATGCCCTGAATGCACTTCCCTGCCAAGTGAGCCCCCCATGCCCTGAATGCACTTCCCTGCCAGGTGAGCCCCCATGCATAGTCTGATGCGTCTGTTAGGATTTGGGCAGCAGGTGGTGGTGTGAAAGGTAGTCCCTTGTTTTAATGGCAGGCCTCTGCCCACCAAAGGAACTCTAGATGTAGGCAAGGTATGATAGGAATCATTGTTTCCAGGTCTTGCGAATGTTGACACCATAGGCTTTTTAGATACCACTGTAGTTTCCTCCTATGCAGTCTTCCATATGGAATTAGACGAATGCAGGAGGCCATGAACCCCAAGGCTTGCAGTATTTGCCTTGCAGATAGCAAGGTTTTTGTGGCCACTTGTTTGAAGTAGGTTGTCAAATTAATTTGTTTCTCTGGCGTGCGGTAAGCCATCTGGGAAATTGTATTCAAGCTTGCTCCCAGGAATATAATTTGTTGACAGGGTACCAGGTGGGATTTCTTTTCGTTTATGGTGTACCCCAGACAAGTTAGAACCCTCTGTTACAAAGGCCAGATGATTCAAAAGGATGTCCTGGCTTTCTGTCTGAATTAGACAATCGCCCAGGTATGGGTATATTTGAATATTTCTTTGCCTGCAAGATGCAATAACTGCAGCTAGGCATTTTGTGAATACCCTGGGCGCAGTAGATAAGCCAAAGGGCAGTGCAAAGAACTGTGTGTGTAGCCTGCTTTGAAGCATAGGTATCTTCTGCAAAATTCCCTGATTGGGATGTGCAGGTATGCTTCTTTTAAATCTAGTCTTGCCAACCAGGTATCTTTGCCTAGCATAGGAAGTAATTGGTGAAGAGACAGCATCTTGAATTTTGGAATCTCCAAAAAGTTGTTTAGAGTAGGCAGGTCCAGGACAGGACGCCATGAATTGTCTTTTCTGGGTACCAGGAGAAGTCTCAAGTAGAAACCTTGTCCCTTTCATCTTCTGGTACCAGTTGAATAGCCCCCCATGCTTAAGAGAGAAAGTACTTGTTTTTAGGCCTCTGCCCACTGATTTGGGGCTAGGTCCAGCCACCCACTTGGTGTTGGCAACATGTGGAAGTGAAATCTGTATCCCTGGGACACTATATTTAAAACCCATTTGTCCTGGGTAATGAGTTCCCAATTCTTTGCATGAAGAGGAACCTTTCCCCCCCAAAGTGGCAGTCGGTTGATAAGTACTTGGAAATTTTAAAAGGAAGTCATTGAGACAGTTTACTTATAGGGGGGGGTCTTATTATTCCCAGATTTGGAAGTGGAGGGCCCCCACTGCTTAGCTGTGTGTGTCCCCTGGGACTGAAACCTGGGGTTTTTGCAGTGTCTGGGTTTGGCTTGAGAAGACCTGGAAGGGGCTGGAAAGGACCAATTCTTAGAGGGCCAGTGCCTACTAAACCTAGGAGGCTGAACTTGTAAAAAAATATTTTACAGTTTGCAGAGATTTAGCTTTATCTTCCATCTTTTCAAGAACTTCCTCAGCCTTGTTGCCAAACAGGTGGTCCTGATTTAAAGGAGCATCCAACAATTTAGCTTTAACATGATCAGGCAAAGATTGCTCCTTAAGCCAAGCATGCCTTCTGAGCACAGACCCAGAAACAGCAGCCCATGCAAGAGGCCACTAATGAATCAAAACAACATTGCAAAGTATGTTTTCCAACTTGTTCAGCAGAATGCATTAAATCCTGTAATTCTTTATTTTCCACACAGTCGGGAATCAACATCATTTTCTGTTTAAGCAGTCCAATAACATGTTGCTGATACTTTAACATATGAAACTGGCAGTTTAAAGCCCTAATGGCCAAGGCTGCAGAAGTGTAAACCTTCTTATCCCATCTATCCAGCGCCCTGGAGTCTCTATCAGAAGGGGTAGGATTTTTAGCAGTAGAAGCCTTAATGCCCTTGGGCCGCTGTGAAATAGTCTCTGGATCTGCAATAGGATTTTTAAAAAGTAACTTGTGGGACTCAGGGACCCTGTAGTATCTCCAACTCCGAATAGACCAGGATGTCAATACAGTCCACTGTTATTTCCACAATGAGAAGACGAACACACTCAGTAAATGAAAAATAAAAAATTTTATTAAGCTATATTCCAAAGCTTTTCGTTGGTGCCTTGCACCAACTTCTTCAGATAAATGAATAAATACATTTGAGCCATTACAACTGATCTTTAAGTATTTAAAATAAATAAAAATACGCCCCCTATCCATCTGATAAAACATTTAAAGGTACCATTCTTTAAAGTCGAATAATACTGAAGTATAAATACAAATCATCGTAAATGTAAACTTGAACATATTAAACTTATAAAAATGAAATCCGATACTCTGAGCTAAACTATGTAAAAGAAATTAACAATAAAAACAATTCACTCAATAAATATAACAAAGAATATAATAAAAATATATACATAAATGAATGAATATGTGACAGGTTCCTAGCCTCAAATAATATAAAGACATGTATGCGTTGTGATGACTAGCATAAAGACAGTGTCAGCTCTTATCTACAAGATTTGTACATTAAAGGTTTGCATCATGCATACATACTATATTAAAGATATAAAATATTTCGGCTATATAAGATAGGTCAAAACGATATTACATAAACCAGTCAACATAACTAAAATAAAACTATGTCGACAAATTTACATCTGAAGAATTCTGCAAAGAAATTCTATATATAAAAATGATAATAAATATAAATATAAATTCTATATATAAAAATCTATATAAATCTTGTATAAGATCTAAACCAACGGGAAAAGACTTATTCCGTTGAAAATTCATTGCATTCCTAAAAGTTATTTACATTATTGAAATACTGAAATAAATTACCAGCTGCTTAAAATTATAGATAAAACTAGTACCGAACCTACAACAATTAATAGAGTATTGTTAAGCAAATCCTTGTTAAAATTAAAAATAAGATATTGCTAAGATGTTAATAAATAATTGTTAGATCAGGGACTTGAAATGCCTCACCAATTAAAACAAAAACTATAAACTACTCAAAAAAGGGCTCCTATCATCAATAAGCTCGTCACCTCACTAAACTTCTAAGTTTAAGGAAACAACTGATGGATAACGAGCTATTGAGGCCAGGGGGATGGGAAGCATCCCACCTCAACTGCCACATGAGTTCTCTACACTCCAGTCTAAGTGACTCTGACCCCCCTGAGTTACCAGCATACAGTTGGTCAATGACTGGGAATGTGAACTCATGGTTTGGATCATCATGAACATGTGTAGCCAAGGCGTTGTCCATTTTCTTTCTCTTAATGGCATATAAGTGCTCATACATTCTGTCCTGTAATTTCCTGTCGGTCTTACCAATGTAAAAACCGGGACATGACGCACATTGAGCAAGGTATACCACTTGGCAACTGGCACAGTTGAACCACCCTCTGATGAGGAACTTCCTATTTCTGATCGAAAAAGCTGTGCCCGCTTTAACAAATCTACAATACCTACACATGTTACATTTATAAATCCCAGATCGTGAGGTGACAAGGTTGTGTCTTGATTCCAAAATATCTTTGATGTTGGGGCCTTCTCCTGAATGTCACCAGTGGAAACTGGTTGAACCCTAGCCCTCCGAATACATCAGATAACAAACGCCAATTCCTCTTAATTATGGCCACTATTTCATTGGCATCCAAGTTGAAAGTCAAGATTAGGTTAGATCTAGGCTTACTCTCCTGAAGGTCAGGACGAGGTCTTTGAGGGGTTACTTCAAGATCAGAACGGCCTAAAATAGGTAGAAAATGGGCGTTAGCCCTCTTAACCCTAACTTCAGAGCACAACTCGCTGATCAAGGCTTCCGGGTATCCTCGGCACAAATACAAGTTGGAAATAAACCCACACTCATCTAGAAAGTCGCTGTCATCTGACACCATCCTGGCAGCCCTGACACGTTGGCCCTGAACTATAGCTCTTTTCTGATGGGTCGGGTGGTCACTGTCATAATGCAAATAGGAATTGGAGGTCGGTCGGTTTATGATGGATTTTAGCTTGAAACTGGCCTTGACCCCTATCCTTAGAAAGCTCCACATCTAAATAAGATATTCTTTCTGAATCTATGGTTGATGTAAATTTCAGAAAAACAGGTGAATTATTTAAACTAGCCACCAATTCCTGAGCCTCCTCTAGTGCGCCATTGAACAAAATAAAAATATCGTCCAAAAATCTTGTTTACAGGGAGATTTTCTCCTGTACAAAGGTACTAGAAAGGACAAAAACTTTTTCCCAATGGGCCATGACCAGGTTTGGCTACACTGGCCCCACAAGGGGACCCCATCGGGACACCAATCAACTGATGAAACCATCGATTATTAAATGAAAAAAAGTTGCAACTCAAGATGATGTCCAACAATTCGCCTACCATTGAAATCTCTTTGGTTGGTGCTTGAAGAAAAGACATTTCTAGTTGGATCCATTCGACTGCAACTTCTTGAGGGATTGAAGAATATAGGTCAATTACATCGATGGTCAAAAAATAAAAACTTCCACTGAATGTAGTTGATCCGACCTTCTCCAAAAAAGACCAAGAGTCTTTAGAAATATGTGGTAGATGAACTACATACTTTTTAAGAATACTGTCCACCACTTTGGCCGCCGCATAGGCAATGCTACCTCTAGCACTCACTAGATGACGCATGGGGGGGTCTTCGATGCTCTTGTGGATCTTGGGGTTTCCAAATAACACAGGGATGCGTGGTGAGGACACTGAGATGAAATTGTATACATCCATATCCAACGATCCATTAATGAATACATCCTCGAAATATGACTGCACTCGGTTCATACTACAATTCAATTCACTCTTGGATATTTCCCTACAAAAGTCTCAGTGGAAAGGATAGCCAGCAACCTATCTGTATATTCGTCCAAGTCCATGGCAACCAATCCATCCCCCTTATCAGGTTGCATCAACTGACCGGTGAGGATCTTAAAGCATCCAATAAGTCCCTCTCGTTCTTTGAAATATTTCAAATCCCTGATCTATTTCAAGTCCCTGATCTAACAATTATTTATTAACATCTTAGCAATATCTTATTTTTAATTTTAACAAGGATTTGCTTAATAATACTCTATTAATTGTTGTAGGTTCGGTACTAGTTTTATCTATAATTTTAAGCAGCTGGTAATGTATTTCAATAATGTAAATAACTTTTAGGAATGCAATGAATTTTCAACTGAATAAGTCTTTTCCTGTTGGTTTAGATCTTATACAGGATTTGTATATAGATTTTTATATATAGAATTTATATTTATTATTATCATTTTTACATATAGAATTTCTTTACAGAATTCTTCAGATGTAAATTTGTCGACAGTTTTATTTTAGTTATGTTGAGCGGTTTATGTAATATCGTTTTGACCTATCTTATATAGCCAAAATATTTTATATCTTTAATATAGTATGTATGCATGATGCAAATCTTTAATCTACAAATCTTGTACATAAGAGCTGACACTGTCTTTATGCTAGTCATCACAACGCATACATGTCTTTATATTATTTGAGGCTAGGAACCTGTCACATATTCATTCATTTATATATATTTTTTTATTATATTCTTTGTTATATTTATTGAGTGAATTGTTTTTATTGTTAATTTCTTATACATAGTTTAGCTCAGAGTATCGGATTTCATTTTTATAAGTTTAATATGTTCAAGTTTACATTTACAATGATTTGTATTTATACTTCAGTATTATTCAGCTTCAAAGAATGGTACCTTTAAATGTTTTATCAGATGGATAGGGGGTGTGTTTTTGTTTTAAATACTTAAAGATCAGTTGTAATGGCGCAAATGTATTTATTCATTTATCTGAAGAAGTTGGTGTAAGGCACCAACGAAAAGCTTTGGAATATAGCTTAATAAAATGTTTTATTTTTTATTTACGGAGTGCGTTAGTCTTCTCGTTGTGGAAATATTTCAACAGTGGACTGTATTGACATCCTGGTCTATTCGGAGTTGGCGGTGGTTTGCTTTAGTTTGTTTTTTCGTTCTTGAAGGTACCCTGTAGTATCTGTTAGTTTTTTGGGAGCAAGAGGCAGGGAATCAGGGGCCAAACTAGATTCCGAAAAAGCATCATCAACAATGTCTAGTACAGGAGGAATAGCTAAAGGCCTATGCTGAGGTAGGAGAAGGAAATCCCTATGCCTCTTTTTTGAATCAGAAAAATCCTGGCTTTCCCAGTCGAAATGCTCCCTTAGAGTATGTAAGGTTTCCTCAAAAGAAAAATCCTCAGGAGAGGAAGCAGAGGGAATGGAGTCCTCTGCATCAGAATCTTCATAAGTAGATAAGGGCAAATCCAGATCAGAAGAATCAGAAAAAACAGAACCCTGATCAGAAGATTCATAATCATCTTCAGTCCTAGGCCTCTTAGAAGGGGGGGGGGGAGGTTGGCTACCCCTGATTAGAGTTATTAGATCTTCAGCCATTCTTACCATTTGTTTTTAGGCATAGAGGCCTGAGCTTGTGGCCTTGGCGTCAGTTTTTTAGGCATGGATCGAGATTTAGGCCTAAGTAAAGAAGGAGGCGTCTGTTTAATATGCAAGTCCGTAGGCCTGAATACACCCTCAGAAGCCGGTGCCTGCACAGTGGCTCCGGACCCATCCAAGGTAGAGACATTCGTGGGTTCCATAGTTGAAGCATCTCACGGCATACCGGACTCCAAACGGGACTCAGTAGAGGCCTGCAAATCAGAAGTAGCGGGTATCAGGGGCTGCAAAAGCGCCTCTGAGTACCAACGAACTGGCGACTGGCTTAGAAGCGTCGGCGGCGATTTTGGACCTCGGCAGCCTGTCTCTGTCTATCTTTGCATTTTTTCGGAATCCCGATAGTTGGATGGCTAACTGATGACATTTCTGGATAATTAAACAGAGAACCAAAATATTTAGAGGCAAAAATATACAGACGATGGATAGTGCGCTGATTAAATAAAGCATGAAACAGACAGCAAGGTACGTCGTGGTCATGGCCTAGGCGGCAAGGAATACAGTACGAATTAAAATCTTTATGAGGTATTTGCTTTCCACAAGTAATGCAATTATTAACTTTTACTGACATCAGTAAGGAGCAAGAAAAAGTTTCCCCAATGGGGTACTAAGCTTTAGTTGAAGACTTCAGTTCTGAAACTCGAAAACAAAAATTTCAGGAGTCGGCCGACCGGCACTTGGTAACTGCTTCTGCTTCATGCACCGCACAGCAAGAAAGACTGATGTAATGGCATCGGCTGCATGTTTTATACCTCTGATGATCTGACATCATGGAAGACGGGACAGCAATTGACGAAGGACCCAAGACTTTGTTAATCAGGCCAACTGAGGGCTACCTGCAAGCAGATAACTCAAATGTAATGACTGCAACAGTGAAACACGAAAAACATCAAAAGGTTTCCCCAACGAGGCACTTATCTTTTTGAATAGCCATTGCGACAGCAGAGTGATGTCCGGGACTGGGGATGCGACTGGCAGCAAAAAAGTTCTGAGAGTGGTGCGCACATACATGGCAGACGTCTGCTGACAGCCAACGTCAGACGTACCACGCACCTTAGGTAGTAAAAGACTTCGGTATACTGGCTGACATCGGGTCATCGCCTTGGCAGGCGACTCCCTTATGTTAGGAATACTGCAACAGAAGAATAGAAGGACATCACTTGTTAATGACTTCCTGATGGCACGCCATTTATATACGAAAGAAAATGCAACTGCTGTCACAGCAATGATACATTAAGATATTACAACAGATTTGGAAATTAAGCCTAAAATGCCTTTACAATGAAAAGCTAATCTAAGTAAGTTTATTTCAGATAAAAAAAATACAAGAGAAACATGTGAGTGGCTCTTTTACAGAATACAAACAACCAGTAAGAAACATGGTTCAAGACTGCAACAGCATGAAGTAGGAGACACCAGACTGCTGAAAATATCAGTCTAAAGATTAAGGTCTGCCTACAGCAAGTTCCAAAACTAAACAAAGTCTGCAACAATAGCTGTTCCTCCAAGTGCTTTCTGCACCCCACACCTTGCTTGCTGACTATTAAATTCTCCACTGTCGGACCATTTGCTCCCCCATACGATGAACAGAGTACTGTATAGGACAGTGTCAATTCCAGAAAAAACATCACACACAGGCTGTCGTGAAGTTTGCTTGTGCTCTCTCTGGCATTCCAGCAAATGACAGTACTAATACAGTGCTAACACCACCTCTGGAAAGAGAGATTGGCCACCCACAACATCACACAGAATCAACACCTTCGTCTATACGACTGCACACTCCTGTACACCTGTCAACAAAGGCTACTATCAGGTAGTGGCTTGGTGAGACAAAAGCCCACAGTCCGCAAAAAGAGCAGTTGTACAAGTGCTTCTTACCTGTAACAGCAGATGCTCGAATTTCACACTGCCTCAGAGATGTATGGGTTTATGTACCTGTACAAACTCACTGGCAGCTTTCCAAAGCTCTGAATCCCTTCCTCTGACTCTCTGTGAAAAGGGATTGGCTAAGCTTCTCCAATCAGGAAGTCAGTCATTCAGGCTTTTAATGTCAAGTAGGAAGGACCAGAAGAAGAAAGAACTGCCTGAAGACCAGCAATCAGCAGCCAAAAAGCACCAACACAAATAACCAAAACCAACCACCAACACAGTAAGTTTGGATACCATCAAAATATTTATAAACTAAGGGGGATGGATGAGTGGGTACTGGAAGGGGTGCAGGCCTACACCAGAGGGTGAGGGGGAATAAAAGTGGTTTGCTGGCCAGCATAAAGCAACAGATTCATAAAACATAGGCTAAGGCATATTTTTATTGACTTTTGTTTTCTTTTTAGGTTCAACCTGATTTGACGGTGGGCAGTCATATCAGAATCCATCAAGTCAAGGGAAAAAACACCAGCCAGAATAAATACACTGACACTATTAATAGCTAAGTGCAATAGAAAATATAAACTATGTGCCCACATACCACATGGAGCTAAACTGCATAAGATATATTCTAAAAAGTTTAAAAGGTGTTAAGTCTTGTTCTACAGCCTCCATGGTGTAGTAAACAGCATACAGTACTAAGCAAACTTCACTTGTCCAAACAATGTCAAAAAATTAAATTAAAAAAACCCTCCCAAAACAGCATCCATGAACATTTAGATATTCTCTTATAAGAAATGAAAAAAACATCCACAGTAAATGCAAATAAAGTAACTGTGGCAAAATCATGATGTAATAAGAATTGCTAGAGCATTGTTAAATCAGATGTATCAGAAAAAATGAAGAAAGGGTGGAAAAATGCAAAATTTTCATGTCAGAGCTTCAAAATGAAGCAGATAAACAAGGCCCCTCAACAAGGCAGTTTCTGCTGCTCAACTTAGCAGCACAGAACTAGTTTCTCAGTACAAGTCATAACACACTTTAGAAAAAAACATACAACTGCTTATTAAGCATACAAACGACACACTAGTAAGTCAGAATTCCAAGAGGAATTAGCACTAGTAAATAGCAAATATATTAAAATAAAAAGCTAACACACACATTACGCGCATGTGTGTGTGTGTGTGTGTGTGTGTGTATATATATATATATATATATATATATATATGTGTATATATATATATATATATATATATATATATATATATATATGTATGTATGTATATGTATATATATATATATATGTATATGTATGTATGTATATGTATATATATATATATATATATATATATATATATATATATATATATACACATACATATATACACACACACACACATACATACATGGGTCCCCTTCAGTAGATCAAACGTTTACAAGTTCGAACCACATATGGCCGAGATCATATGTTTCAACTTGTAAAAACCCGATGACTGAATGGAGATCGCCGTACAGTGCAGAAAGGGAAGATTTCCCATTTCCGCAATGTAGTGCGATCTCGGAGTTGGTATATTTAAGTAAGGGGGGGGTGTGGGGTGCAGGGGGGTGTAGCCCCCCTGCTATAGACGTTTCGTTTTGGATTTTTTGGTTTTATGTTTTTACGTCAGTGTTGGAAATTTTACGAGTTCGAACATATGGTCTCAGCCATATGTGGTTTGAACTAGTAAAAGTTCGATCTACTGAAGTAGATCCACATACATATATACATACATAAATATATACATATACACATACATACACACACGTGTACATATATATATATATATATATATACATAAATACACACACACACAAACAAAGCAGAAAGAAATCAAAAGTATAAAGAGGAATGGAAGTTCCAAAGAGATCTTGTCTGAGTCTGGAAGCTGTAATCCACCAATGCAGGCTGCTGAGAAGATTCAACTGTGAGAGTCTTGCACAGCTGGCAATAAAACACTGAATAACTGACTTCTTGTGACAGGGGGTTAAGGCTTTCCCTGATGGAAGGGGGACTTGGCCAATCTCCTGTCAGAGAGTCAGAAGGAATTCGGAGCTCAGGAAAGCTACCAGTGGGGGCCTGCGCAGGCACAGAACCCATACGTCACTGAGGCAGTGTGAACGATAAACATCGTTCTATGCAATAACTCCTTCCTCCAAGGCACTGCTGCAGCTTTACTTCCTATTCTGTCCCACCCCCACCCCTGGATGGGTATACCCCCTTCTCCCTTGCGAGCATGGCCAATTACCTAAACATTTAATCAAACTCTAGCCCCTCTATGAGGGTGACACTGACTGCATCACTGATTTTTTTAAAATGCTTTTTCACCCATCTGTAAACTTATTAGCTTGTTCCTCTTAGGAGTGTCATCCTAGCAACTATCAGACTTATCAGACAGCCTCATCTCCATTATCATAAGCAGCCTGTCTACAACTGCCAGCAATGATGGGCCCAGTGATGTAGGAGCACTTGAACATTCTGCTCATGAGCATAATATCCTGCTACAGTATTTGCTGTATGCACAAGTTTCAACCATTCCTGCTGCCTTTCAGATACCCTAATATAAAGCAGGGTTACAGAGTACCAATCAGCCTCCCTCCCTGCAGAAAGGCTACCCAGGCCAAATGCACACTTCTAGCCACCCTGCCTGGTTCCTACAGTGCTAGAGTCATTAGAATTTCCCTGGTCTCAGTCAGTGCCTTATACCTGTGTAGCAATAATCCATATAAAGTACAGTTTTGTACCTACCATAAATGTAGATGTCCGATAGGAATGCATCTGCAGTCCTTACAAATGGGTTGTCCTGTCGTCAGGCAGCCCTTCGGTCGGCCGGATTCCAAAGTCTGGGTCCGGCTTCGGCTGGTGTCGCACTTCACCCGACGTCATCGCTGCAGTTTTTTGGGTATAAAGGCATCAGCCGACGCCATTTTCCTCAGTGTTTCTTGCCCCAGATGCCAGGTGCCCTCTTGGATGGCTAAATTTGGATAAATGCCAATGTTTCCAAATAGTAGAGAACAAACACATAAAATAAGCATGTATGTACATATATACAAACAAATACACCATAATAGATCCCCCCCAAGCTAGCTGAAGGATGGCAAATACCCTAGGAGTACCTCAGAGGGGAAGGTGGGAGGGTAATCCTGACTGCAGATGCATTCCTATCGGACATCTACATTTATGGTAGGTACAAAACTGTACTATGTCCTTCAAGGATGCATCTGCAGTCCTTACAAATGGGTAGAATACCATAGCTAAACAAGGGGAGGAGGAAAAAAGTAGAGATTATGGTGTAGCTAGGATCTCTTGCAAAACAGCAGTGGCAAAACCCGCTCGGGATCTAGAGTATAAAGGTAAATTGTAATGCTTGGCAAATGTATGCACGAAGGTCCAAGTAGCAGCCTCTATAATGTCCTTGGTAGCCACTCCTCGTAAGAAAGCTGTGGTAGTGGCTGTAGCCCTTGTGGAGTGAGGCCTAATGTTCTCTGGAGTTTTCTTTCTATGGTAGGAGTAACAAAATCTAATGCAATTTCCAATCCATTTGGAGATTGTCTGTTTTGAAATTGGTTTTCCTTCCTTTCCTGTGGCATATGCTACCAGAAGCTGGTCAGTTTTTCTATTGGACTTACCTGTCCAGGTAGTAGCGTAATTGTCTATGTACATCCAAGGTATGCAAGAGTCTTTCTCTCCTGTTCTGTGGGTTTGGGAAGAATGTAGGTAAGTGGATAGCCTGATTTAATGACACTCTGGATACCACCTTAGGCATAAATGTAGGGTTTGTTCTCATGGACACTCTATCTTGATGGAAGATCAGGAAGGGTTGCACTGCCATTAATGCCTGTAGTTCAGAGACCCTTCTTGCTGAAGTTATTGCCAGCAGGAAAGCAGTCTTCCAGGATAAGTATTGTAATTCTGCTGTTGCTGCTGGCTCGAAAGGGGAAGTGTCAATTTTTCTAGCACAAAGTTCAAGTCCCATGCTGGCAATGGTGGTTTCCTGGGAGGTTTTACATTTTTAATTCCTCTCAGAAACTGTCTGAGCAGAGGATGAGAGAAGACAGGAGGATCCAAGCTGTATTCTGCTGAAATAGCTGATGCATGTATCTTGATGGAGGAATAGGACAGGCCTGTGTGGAAGAGCTCTGCCAAGTACTCCAGGATGTTGGCTATGTTTACCCGTGTCACATCTTCTCCCTTTGCAGTACTCCAAATGAGATATCTTTTCCATTTTGCTGCATAATTCTTTCTTGTTGAAGGTCTACGAGCCTCCAGGATTATGTCTTTAACCCTTTGGGATAAATTTGGGTTAATTTCTGTTATGTAATGTTCCAGGCAGTTAGCTGCAGAGTTTTCAGGTTTGGATGCAGGATGTTGTAGTTGTTCTGTGTTAACAGTAATGGGATCAGGGGTAGTGTCCATATTTGTTCCCGAGACATGCTCCTCAGCAATGGGTACCAATGTTGTCTTGGCCAGTCTGGGGCTATCAGAATGATCCTTGGACGGTCCTCTTTGATCTTCAGAAGCACCTTGTGCATCAAAGGAAGTGGTGGGAATGCGTATGCTGTTAGGTTTTCCAACTGAAAGATAGGAGTCCACCTTCCAAGCAAGTGGGTGGTACGTCCTTGTGCAGAATTTCTTTAGCTGGTGATTGAGTGGGGATGCAAACAAGTCTATTTGTGGTAATCCCCATTTTCTTGTGATGGCTTTGAAGATGTCCGGATGTAGCATCCATTCGTGGGCATCTGTGGTAGTTCTGCTTAATATGTCTGCTAGAATGTTTTCTTTTCCCAGTACAAAAATTGCTTGTAACTGAATGTTGTAGCTCAGGGCCACATCCCATAGGTCCAGTGCCAGCCGGCATAGAGGATATGAATGTGTGCCTCCCTGTTTGTTGATGTACCACATAACTGTGGTGTTGTCTGTCCTTATCAACTGACCTTCTTGGAGAAATGGTCTGAATGACTGGATTGCCAATTTTACTGCCAGCATTTCCTTTAGATTTATGTGTAGGCGCAGCTGGTCTTGAGTCCATAAGCCTTGTATGCACTTGCCCAGCATGTGTGCCCCCCAACCGAGGTCTGAGGCATCTGTCGTGATGGTTTGGCTTGGTTGACTGTTGCAGAAGGGCAATCCTGTGTTTGATTGACAGGCCTGAGCCCACCATAGGAACTCCTGCTTCAGGCATGGGATTATTGGAATTTTGGTTTCTAGACTGTGCTTGTGTTGGGACCACAAATTCTTTAGGTACCACTGTAGCTTTCTCATATGCAGTCTGGCATGAGGGACCAGAATTATGCAGGATGCCATGAAGCCTAGAGCTTGCAGTACTTTTCTTGCACTTAGATGGTTCTGCTTTGTTAATGCCAAGAAGTAGAGAGGTAGTTGCTCTTTCTTTTCTGCAGTCAGGAATGCCATTTGTTTTGATGTGTCCAGCTCTGCACCCAGAAAGGTTATTCTTTGGGATGGAATCAGCCTTGACTTTTTTATATTGACTGTATATCCCAAGGCTTGCAGCAGGTAAATGACTCTTTGTAAGTCTTCTGTTAGCTTGCTTTTGTTGTCCGCTTGTATCAGGCAGTCGTCCAGGTAGGGATAAATTTGGATCCCCTGAAGTCTGCAATGAGCAATTACTGATGCCAGGCATTTCGTGAACACTCTGGGCACAGTAGATAAGCCAAAGGGCAATGCTGAAAATGGATAATGCTCTGATCCTGCAAGAAATCTGAGGTATCTTCTGCAAATTGGTCGTATAGGGACGTGCAGGTATGCCTCCTTGAGATCTAGAGTTATGAGCCAAGACTCCTTGCCCAGCATGGGAAGAAGCTGCTGTAGGGTCAGCATTTTGAATTTTGGAACAATGAGGAATGTGTTTAAAGCGGACAGGTCTAGAATGGGTCTCCATTTGTTTTCTTTCCTTGGTACCAGGAAGAGTCTGGAGTAAAATCCCTTTCCTTGCTCCATAGATGGTACCTTTTCCACAGCTCTCATTCTTAATAGCTGAGATATTTGCGTTAGAGCTTCTGCCCTTTGAGTAGGTGGTAGGTTTGGCATTCCTCTCTTCCCTGGTAGAGTATGGAAATGGAACCTGTAACCTTGGTCTATAGTTTGCAAAATCCATTTTTCCCTTGTGATGCAATGCCAGTTCTTTGAAAATAAGGTTAGCTTTCCGCCTAAGGGTGCTTCTAGTTGTTCCATGGTAGGCGGTGCCACTGTCAAGTCACTGTGATTGAGTTGTTGTAGTGGTGGTGGCTGCGTCCGTGCCTCGCTGGTTGTTACCTTGCCACTGGCGTCCCCTGTAGGCACCACTGGATTGGTTTCTGCCTCTAGAACGTCTATTCCTGCCTCTCTGTGTCTTAGAGGAGTCCGGAAAGGACCAATTCTTGGAGGGCCAGTTCCTGCTAAACCTTGGAGGTTGAACCTGTAAGAAATCTTTCACCGTTTGTACAGATTTCGCCTTCTCTTCCATCTTTTTTAGTACCTGCTGAGCAGGGGAACCAAATAAATTGACCTTGTCCATGGGTGCATCCAAAAGCTTTGATTTGACATGGTCTGGTAATGCCTGTTCTTTCAACCATGCATGTCTCCTGATAACTGTGCCAGTCATGGCTGATCTAAAGGAAGCCTCCAGTGCATCATAGCCACATTTTAAAGAATGGTTACTAACTTGCTGTATGTTATGTACCATTTCCTGAACATATTTTTTATCTAAAGATTCTTCAAAGGACAGCTTTTTAGTTAACTGGTCAAGCATAAACTCTTGATATTGAATCATATGAAATTGGCAGTTCAAAGCCCTAGCTGACAAGGTAGCAGAAGTGTAAACTTTTTACCCCATCTCTCTAAGGACCTGGATTCCCTTTCAGAGGGAGGGGGTTTTTAGTAGAAGTAGCTGCTACAGCTTTAGGGCTCTGGGAGATAGTCTCTGGATCTGCAAAGGAGCCTTGTATAAATGGTGATGAGTGTCCGGGACCCTGTAGAACCTATCGGGCTTAGCAGGGCCGGAGGTAATGAATCAGGAGCAGTGCAAGCATCATTAAATGCATCATCTACAACAGAAAGAACTGGAGGTATAGCTAAAGGCCTATGTTGTGGCAAATGTAGAAAGGTTCTAAGCCTTTTTCTGGAGTCTGAGAAATCTTGGCCCTGCCACTGAAATTGTTCCCTCATAGCATGCAAGGTTTCCCCAAAGGAAGATTCCTCAGGTGGAGAGGCTGAAGGAATGGACTCTTCAGCATCAGAGTCTTCGTAAGGAGAATAAGAAGCCTCAGGAGGGTCTGTATGTTCTGAGTCATCAGAGGAATCATCAGTGGATACTGGTTCAGGGGGCTCTGCTCTAGGCCTCTTTTCTGGAGGTGGGAGAGAGGACCTGTCTGGATGAGGCTGGGATCCACGAATTAAAGAAATTAGATCTTCAGCCAAAGAAAGCATATGAGAGCTAGTGCTGGGCCTGTGTGAGGGGGGTTTGGCAGGCACAGTTTTTGAAGCTTTGGCTGCTTTAGCCCTGGCAACGGCCTTAATAGACATGGCTGCAGGAGGCCTGGCAGCTCCACGTGCAGGGGTTGAAATATCCAGGGGAATAGTGTCTGATAATTCCTGAGAAACCGCAACAGAAGGTTGGCTTTCAGAAGACGATTCTACCAGGTTAGAAGAGGCCTCGGTAGAAGGCATAGTTTCGGCTGAAGAAAGAACCGCTTGCTCGGTTTCGGCCGAAAACGAGACACTCGCGGTTTGTTTAATCGCAGTTTCAGCCGAAACCGCGGACCGCGAGTGTCGGTCCTTTTCTTTACGTTTTTTGGAAATTTGCATTGTCGGAGGATCCGACGGCATAATATAGGCAAAATCAGAGCCGAAAATCTGTTCAGCAAACTCCAACCGACGTCTAAGCGTCCGTCGGTTAAAAGAAGCACAGGCTAGACAAGCTGCTACGTCGTGGTCTGGACAATATATACAGTAGGAGTGGAAATCTTTATGAGGTATTTGTTTCCCACAAGATAAACAGTTATTCACTTTCTCTGACATCGGCTGAGGCAAGAAAGAGTCCCCAACGGGGTACTTAGCTTTTTAGAAGTCTTCGAAGTAGTATTCGGTAGTAGTAATCTCTGGATCTGACCGACCGGCACTTGCGAACAGCTTCTGCTTCGGGCACCACGCGGCAAGAAAGACTGAGGAAAATGGCGTCGGCTGATGCCTTTATACCCGAAAAACTGCAGTGATGACGTCGGGTGAAGTGCGACACCAGCCAAAGCCGGACCCAGACTTTGGAATCCGGCCGACCGAAGGGCTGCCTGACGACAGGACAACCCATTTGTAAGGACTGCAGATGCATCCTTGAAGGACATCAATGAACATTACTTGAATGTTATAACAGTGCAATACAGGAGGGAGGACAACAAAACAGAAAAATAATTCACATTATGAACACAAACTCAAAACATATTACAGAAGACTGAAGGGCATTTTACTCTTTTTTTAAATGTGTTTCCTAAGGAGCAATGGTCAACAAACTAAAATAATCTATTATATTCTGCATTCACTTAACTTAATGTTAGCATTTGAAAACAAAGTGGTTAACTATAAATCTGACCGTATACCTCATCATGCATTACCTGCTGGTATGGCATTCATTTTTATTTGAAGTACTCAGCTACACTTGTAAAATTAAAACTACAATTTAAATGTTTAGCAAGAACCTTCTATAACAGTCCAAAATCTTAACTGAACATACACCAGCACATGAAAATCTACTCAGCAACCATTAAATATCAGTGCAACTAATCAGGATAATAAAAGATGAACTGCGTCCAGGATATGGAATATTTTATTAAAAATAAGTGGAGTGTGGTGGGATGAAGAATTAATTTTTGAAATAAATGCTGGAATTCTTTTCAGTAAGAAAAAGAGTGCAACTGCAAGAAATGGTATAGGGGACTTGCATATGACAAGTGCAAACTGCCTACAATAAAACACAAAATTAAGATGGTTACAAACAATAAAAAAGAGGAAGAAACATTTCAATTAGATCCGAAACCATGTTCACACACGAAACACCTACACATAAAACAAAACGCTTTAAAATGGAAGTGGTTGTTCCACTGAGTGGAATAATTCTGAATCTTTAAATGAGAGACACTAATGCTGAATTTACTGTGACATTACAGAAGGCTATTTCTTCTACGTTATTTGTCCTACTACCCACAGTATATTAAACAGACATACAATAAACCAAGTAAACAATGTGCATTTCTGTACACATTCAAAATAAATACTGTTTTATGTTTAAAGTCTGAACTACTTTATAAAACATCTCCTGGAAACCTTAGAGGAAAAAACTTAAAATTCAACATAAAAATTAAATCTAACAATTATTTCACATTTTACAAGGACAAACCATGAAGAAACACTGTTTCCATGAACATGATTTAGCAATTACCCGTAGAAGAAATGTAAGTTTGGAGTCACGGTAACAAATGTGCCTCTGTTTTCCATGGGCTACATCAACTAGTGCCATGATGACTTGGCCAAGACAACTTAAAGATCGATTAATGCTGCTGGCTTCCTGAAATACAAATAAACAAAATATGGCAAATATTAAGCTTAATTTAAAGGTATCAACCTTGCATAATAATGAACCTGATTAAATAATCTGGCATACAAGTGAAAGGCACAAATCTACAGGTTATTGTAACTGCTAAATGCAAATATTCTTTAAATTATTCAACAGCTGAATTTATCAACTGTGCTGACGAACAGAGGCAATCTTCTAACTCGTCTTCTAATTCTACAATGTATAAAAAGATCTACAAAATAAACTTATGTTTTTCTTAGCAACATACTTCAAGACAGTTTATAAACCACCCTTCAAAAATAAAGCAAAATCTTTGCTAGCATAATTCACCTGTGCTGCTATTAACCAAATAAGTTAGAATGGAAAAATATGATGCAGTAATAAACTGAAGAAGCTGCTGCGTTCTATCTTCTTCGGTTCTGATCAGTAGAGAAATTTGTTCTGTGACACCAAGAGAGGGCTGCTGCCTAAGCAGTGTGTGAAAAAGAACAAAGGGAGGGGAATGTGCCCAGCTGTCCTGCAAGATGATGGGCATAAATGCAACACGGCATGTACCAAGTGCAATGGCCAGTGTATCATAAAACTGCTTAAGCCTGTGGAAGAAAAGTACAGTTTTGTACCTACCATAAATGTAGATGTTCGAAGATCCATATTGCTGCAGTCCTAACACTTGGGTAGTCCGCTGTCCCAGTCGGCCCGAATACCAAAGTATAAGGCTGACGTCGGTCAGGGCGCATTAGTCTGACGTCAGGACGTCAGGGTACAAATGCGCATGACCGACGTCATATCCTCAGTCTTTTCTTGCCCCAGATGTCAGAAGACCCTAAAAGATAAGGCCAAAACCAAAAACACCAAACACTCCTGTACCAAATATATATACAATATATACAATTTACAAAAGTACAACCCACCCACACAACCACCCCTAAACAAGAGGGAAGGAGGGAGGGTAAATTGGACTGCAGCAATGTGGATCTTGAACATCTACATTTATGGTAGGTACAAAACTGTACTATGTTCTTCATCCCACATTGCTGCAGTCCTAACACTTGGGTAGAATCCCAAAGCAGAGGTAAGGGAGGCTGGCAAATCATAAAGAAGCTGGAGCTGTCAACATGCCCTGCAAAATAGCCGTGGCAAAACCAGCCCTAGATTTAGAGTAGAGAGGAAGGTGGTAATGCTTAGAGAAAGTATGCACTGAACTCCAAGTAGCTGCCTCCAAAATATCCTTAGTTGCCACCCCTTAGAAATGCTGTTGAAGTGGCAGTAGCCCTAGTGGAATGAGGCCTAATCCCAGCTGGAATCTCCTTGCCATGATGGGAATAACAAAATGCAATGCAAAACCCAATCCACTTAGAAATAGTTTGTTTAGACACAGGCTTGCCCTGAGAACTCAAAGCAAAAGAAACAAACAACTGCTGAGACTGCCTAAAATCCTTAGTCCTGCTTAAATAATAACGCAACTGCCTGTGGACATCTAAAGTGTGCAAAATCTTTTCCCCCTTATTTTGGGGATCTGAATAAAAAGTGGGCAAATGAATAGTTTGGTTTAAAGCCACACTAGAGACCACCTTAGGCATAAAGGAAGGATTAGTACGTAATGATACCCTATCCTTATGGAAAATCAAAAAAGGCTCAACCGCCATAAGGGCCTGCAATTCAGAAACCCTTCTTGCAGAAGTAATGGCCAACAAAAAAGCAGTCTTCCATGACAAGTATTTCAATTCAGCAGTAGCCACAGGCTCAAAAGGTTGTAAAGTAAGTTTCTCCAACACAAAATTGAGGTCCCAAGCAGGAGTAGGAGCTCTACGTGGGGGTCTTATATTCTTTGCCCCTCTAAGAAATTGCTTGAACAAAGGATGAGAAAACAATGGTGGGTCACAATCATAGTGAGCTGAAATCGCTGCAGCATGAATCTTAATGGAAGAGAAAGACAAACCTTTGTCCAATAACTCAGTAAGATACTGAAGAGCCACACTCAAATTAGGCTCAGAAACCTCCAAATCCTTTGCTGCACTCCAAAATAAAAATCTCTTCCATTTTTCTGCGTACACTTTCCTTGTACTAGGTCTTCTGGCTTCCATAATCACATTCAAAACTTGTTGAGGAAGCTGAGACCTGCTGTGTTTCAAAACAGAATATGCCAGGCTGTTAGATGAAGAGAGTGAAGCTTGACATTGAGTAGATGACCGTCCCTCTGAGACAATAGGTGTGGAATCAAAGGTAAAGGCCATGGAGGCTTCCTTACCAGACTCCTCAGTAATGGGTACCAGTGTTGCGAGGCCAATCTGGAGCTATTAAAATCATCCTTGGCTTGTCTTGTCTGACCTTTAGGAGTACCTTTGGGAGGAGAGGCAGAGGTGGAAAGGCATACACATGAAGATTTTTCCAACTGAAAGAAAGAGCATCCACTTTCCAAGCTGTGTGATGAAACCTTTTGCAAAACTTTGGCAGCTGGTGGTTTAGTGGAGAAGCGAACAGATCTATGTCTGGAGTTCCCCATGACACTGTCAATTTTCAAATACATGAAGATCCAGTTTCCACTCGTGGGGATCCATGATTTGCCTGCTTAACACATCTGCTAAGGAGTTCTGTGCTCGGCAGAAACCTTGCCTGAAGATTTAGTTGCAAGCTGAGCGCAGTCTCCCACAAAATCATTGCTTGCCTGCATAGAGGATAAGAATGAGTTCCCCCTTGTTTGTTGATGTATCACATGACAGTTGTGTTGTCTGTTAGAATCAACACCTGCCCTGGAAGAAGTAACTCCTTGAAAGCCATTAATGCAAACTGGACTGCTAACATCTCCTTCATGTTGATATGTAGATGCTGTAGTCTGGCAGGCCACTTGTCTTGTATCCACTTTCCATTCAGATGAGCTCCCCAAGCTATGTCTGAGGCATCTGTCGTAAGAATTTGACTCGCCTCTGGCCGGGTCACAGAGAGTTCCTTGTTTAGGTGACATTCCTGAGCCCACCACAAAAATTCCCTTTGAATGCAAGGTATTATTTGAATGACAGTGTCCAAATCCTGGCAGTGCTGTGTCCATACATTTTTGAGATACCATTGCAGCTTCCTCATATGCAGTTTGGCATTGGGAAGCACCAGAATACAAGATGCCATGAACCCTAAGGCTTGAAGGACTGTCCTTGCAGTCAGCCCGGACTGAAGAGATAGTTGATGGAAGTAAAGAGACAGATTCTTTTGTTTGTCCGGGGTTAAAAGGCCATCTGGGCTGCTGTATTCAGTCTCACACCCAGAAAGCACATGTCTTGAGAGGGTACTAGACTGGACTTTATTTCGTTCACAGAATACCCCAGGCATCTTAGCACTGCTATCACATATTCCAAATGTTGAAAAAGGTCTTCCTTTTCTTGAGCCAGAATCAGGCAGTCGTCCAAGTAAGGATAGATTTGTATGCCTTTTATCCTGAAGTAAGCTATCACTGGAGCCAGAACTTTTGTGAATACTCTGGGCGCAGTAGATAAGTCAAAGGGCAATGCAGAGAACTGATAATGAGAATTCCCAGCTCGAAAACGCAGATACTTCCTGCAACTTAGTCTGATAGGCACATGAAGGTAAGCCTCCTTGAGATCTAAAGTTACCATCCAATGATCTTTTCCCAGCAGAGGTAAAAGCTGTTGCAACGTCAACATCTTGAACTTGGGAATGTCCAGATAAGTGTTGAGGATAGACAAATCCAAAATTGGTCTCCACGTGTTCCCCTTCTTTGGTACTAGGAACAGGCGAGAATAAAATCCTAGGCCCCTTTCTGGCACAGGAACCGGCTGAATGGCCCCTATTTGGAGTAACAGAGAAATTTGCTTGTGAGCCTCTTTTCTTTGTAGAGGAGGAATGTCTGGCATGCCTTTGAAAGGAGGCAAGGTATGGAAATAAAACCTGTAACCGTGGTGAATGATATCCAATACCCATCTGTCTTGGGTAATTAAACTCCAATTTTCTTTGAAAAGTGCCAGCCTTCCTCCCAAAGGTGCTGCCAGACGAGAAGGCTCTGGCAGCTGAAAAGGCAGGTCATTGGGTCTGTTTACGAAAGGACTGACCCCTGCCCTCACCAGAAGACTGAGCAGGTGAACTCCCTGTTCTAGGCCTAAAAGAACCTTGAGCTCTGCCCCTGCCACGCCTAGACCTACCCCTAGACTGGGAATCATAAGAAGGATATGTCCACCCCTTAGTAGGCCAATTTCTACTAAACTTGAGGCTGAACCTGCAAAAAATCTTTAACAGTCTGCATAGACTTAGCCTTGTCCTCCATTTTCTTTAAAACTGCTTCCACAGGCGAACCAAACAACACATCAGATTGTAACGGAGCATCTAAAATCCTTGTCTTAACATGCTCAGCCAAATTCTGATCCCTCAACCAGGCGTGCCTGCGAAGAACAGAACCAGTGGCAGCCACCCTCGAAGAGGCCTGTACAGCATCAAAACCACATTGCAAAGAATGCTTACCCACCTGTTCAGAAACATGAACTAAATCCTGCAACTCTTTACACTCAATACCTTCCGCCAGAGCATCCACCTTAGACTTCAATTGTGAAAGGAGATAATTTTGGTATTTTAACATGTGGAACTGGCAATTCAAAGCCCTCATGGCTAAAGTGGAAGAAGTATACACCTTCTTTCCCCATCTATCAAACGCCCTTGCCTCTTTATCAGGAGGAACAGGATTTTTAACAACAGAAGCCTTAACACCTTTAGGCCCCTGAGAACGGTTTCTGGGTCTGCCCTAGGACTCTTAAAAGATACTTATGAGCTTCAGGCACCCTATAATACCTATCCGGTTTAACTGGGGCAGGAGGCAAAGAATCAGGGTTCAGGGAAGCCTCTGCAAAAACATCTTCCACCACATCCAGAACAGGAGGTATAGCCAAAGGCCTGTGCTGGGGTAAAACAAATTCCTTAGCCTTTTCCTGGAATCAGAAAAATCTTGACCTTCCCATTTAAAATGCTCCCTCATGGAATGAAGAGTCTCTGAAAAAGAAAAATCCTCAGGAGGAGAAGCCGAAGGAGTAGAATCATCTACATCAGAAACAGAATAAGGAGGATACTCCTGCAAGTCGTCAGCCGAAGACTCAGAAGCCTCCGAACACTGCTCAAAACTCTCAAGCTCAGGTTCCACCCTAGGCCTCTTATCAGGAGGGGGCATAGAACCTCTAATCATAGTAATCAAATCTTCTGCCATTTTAAGCATATGTTTCTTAGGCAGAGACCCTGAAGAACTAGGAGAAACCCCCACTGAAGTAAAACCTGGCCTACCTCTCGAAGAAGCCTTGGAAACAGAAGGGGAGGGCCTAACCACCTTAGGAAGGGAGGGGAGAACAGCTACCTGAGAAGCCCCCTCAGCCTGGCCTACCTCCTGAGAGGAAACATCCTGTAACAGTAAAGTCTCTCCCTGAGACTGCAAAGAGACTTCTGGCAGAACCTCCGGCTCCACCGAGCCCTCTAAAGAACCGATGTCCGGGACAGACGGTTCTTCCAACCTAGGCTTTGCTGCTTTGTCCTTGCGCTTTTTGGAAGCGCCGGAGCATCCGGCGGCATTTTATAATTACAACGCTTCCCAAAACTAACCTGGCACAGTCTAGCCTTCTCTTAATAGTGCGTTTGTTAAATCTAGCACAAGAGCGACATCCAACAACGTCGTGCTCAGGCCCTAAGCAAGGTATACACAAGGTATGGTAATCCCTATGAGGTATCTGCTTCCCACAAGAAATACAATTATTCACTTTTTCTGACATCCGGTTAAATACTGAGGCAAGAAAAAAACAAAATATTCCCCAACGGGGTACTTAGCCAACTTTGATTCGGTCTGAAACTCCGACTTCAGAAAATTTCAGAACGCCAACCTGCACTCGCAAAACTGCTTCTGCATCGGACCATGCGGCAAAAAAGACTAAGGATATGACGTCGGTCATGCGCATTTGTACCCTGACGTCAGACTAATGCGCCCTGACCGACGTCAGCCTTATACTTTGGTATTCGGGCCGACTGGGACAGCGGACTACCCAAGTGTTAGGACTGCAGCAATGTGGGATGAAGAACATCCATGCTCTAGCACCTTGTCTATTTCTCGGATGATTAAATAACTTTAAAGTAATATCCTTTACAATGACTAATAACCAGACTCCTTCCAAGTGCATCCCACGGTACTCTCACCACCTATCAGTCATCTTAGCCTTTACTCTGCCTGGTCTGACCACAGAAACAACTGCTCAGAGTTACATAGGGCTGGTGACTCTTACAAGGAGCCCCCTTAAAAAATGGCCCAGCAGTCCTGGGCCTTGTTGAGGAAGAGATGCTGGATGAGCACATTACAGGGTTCAGGACCCAGATGGGAGAGATCAAGCATCCAGCTCTAGATGGAATAAGCTGTGAATGCAATACTTGCACCCAATGATTTCAGTATGATGTCATCACAATAAACCTCTCCTTGCAATCACTCACTCTCTCTCCTCATGTGTGTGTCTGTGTGCGTGTGTGTGTGTGCGTGCGTGTGTGTGTGTGTCTGCATGTGTGTGTCTGCGTGCGTGTGTGCGTGCGTGTGTGCGTGTGTCTGCGTGCGTGTGTCTGCGGGCGTGTGTGCGTGTGTCTGCGGGCGTGTGTACGTGTGTCTGCGGGCGTGTGTCTGAGGGCGTGTGTGCGTGTGTCTGCGGGCGTGTGTGCGTGTGTCTGCGGGCGTGTGTGTGTCTGCGTGCGTGTGCACGTGTGTCTGCGTGCGTGTGCGCCTGTATATGTGTCTGTGTATGCAAGCACATACTGTCACTTTACATCCCTACTGACTCAAAAACTAAGGGTATGTTAAAACACATCAGACTGTAAAGGCATCCAAAATCCTTGTCTTAACATGCTCAGCCCCATTTTGATTAGTGGCAGCCACCCCGAGGGAGGCCTGCACAAGCATCAAACCACATTGCAAAAGAATGCTTGCCCACTGTCAGAGACATAAACTAAATCCAGCAAGTCTTTACAATCAATACCTTCACTCAAACATCCACCTTTAGATTTCAATTGTAAAGGAGATAATTTTGATATTTCAGCATGTGAAACTGACAAATTTACGCCCCTCATGGCTAGAGTGGAAAAGTAGTACTTTTTACCCCCACCTATCTAATGCCCTTGCCTCTTTGTGTCAGTGGGACAGGATTCTTAACCACAGAAACAAGAATTCCCTAAGCCTCTTCCTGAATCAGAAATGAAAATCCTCAGAGGGAGAAGCCGGGAGGAGTGCATCATCCACATCAGAATCAGAATAATAGGGGATACTCCTGCAAATCTTCATAGAAGATTCAGAAGCCCCTGAACCCTGTTCAAAACTGTCAAACTCATTTTAAGCATATGTTTCTTAGGCACAGAACCCGAAAGGCTAGAGAAGCCCCCTACTGAAGCTGTTGGCCTGTCCCCTAAAAAAGAAGTTGGCAACAACAGGGCTCTAACTACTTTGGGAGAGAGAGGAAGGGAAGAATAAGAGAAGCCCCTCCCCTCCCCTGGCCTGGCCTGCCTCTGCCTGGTAGGAGCAAGTTTCCCACTGAGCCATCTAAAAAAACCGACGCCTGGGACTGCCGTTCATCAACCTAGGGCTCTTGTGTTTTGTCCTGCGCTGGGCCGAAGCGGGCGGGGAGCCATCCGGCGGCATTTTTATAATTGGCGCTTCCCAAACACTAATCTGGCACAGTCTAACCTCCTCTTAATAGTGCGTTTGTTAAAACTAGCACAAGGCGGCAAACAACAACGCGTCGTGGCTCAGCTAAACAAGGAAATACAGTTATTCACTTTTCTGACATCGGTTAAATGCTGAGGCAAGAAAAACAAAATGTTCCCCAGCGGGCCACTCAACTCTTCTGTCGGTCATTTCAAACGCCAACCTGCACTCGCAAAAACTTGCTCATCGGGGACAGCGGCAAAAAACTGAGGGATATGGCGCCCCGGTCATGCGATGAAGTACCCTGGCGTACTGGCGTCGGTCTAATCGCCCCTGACGAGAAGCGCCTCTGGTGGTATTGCGACACTGCTGGGCGGATACCAGTGCCAAGTAAGGACTGCAGCAATGGAAGACGAAGAACATCTACATGCTCATGTCAGCCTGGGTACAATCAATCACTAGGCTATCATTGCTGAAAACAGAGAGCTCCCTGACTATGTCCATTACTCATATTTTTGGGAGGGGTCCCCAGGACAGTGCCAGTGCCAGTGGTAAGGCTCTGGTCATAGGCTTTAGAGCCCTCTACTTTTTATTCCCTGTGGAACACCTTTCACTTGGATTATTGAGGTCTTGATATTTTGGACTCCATTCTCTTTCATTCCCTTAGGCACCACTCTGCATAAATGTCAGTCAGATTTTTCTGGCCTCCTTCCATCCGAAAAAGCATTTAGAAAGGTTATCTTGGAAGCCTGCACACATGTACATGCTGCCAATACAGCTCCAAAGAAAACTAGTGCAGTATAAGCCACTGACTGACTGGGACAATTTATTGCCCAAAAACCCCAAAGCAAAACCTTATGTAGCCTCAGTAAGCTACTAATAGCCCCAGAAATTGTAGTCCACCTCACTCCAGTGACTAAGCATATTCCAGTCCTTCCTAGTGGAATCAGTAATTGAAAGCAACTAGTACTGGATTATCTTGAGCATATCTTTCATTCTATATCCATGGCTGTTTGGGCTGGCTCCCAAGTAGTTTTCTGTTTGAAAGACAGTGTCCAGGTAGCCCTCTGGATGTTGGACCTGTGTGAATCCAGTGGTGAAGCACGAAGGTCTGGTGTGTTCCTGTGCAGAAAGGCCCAGCTGAGCACATCTTTCTTGTAGGAATTTTATCAGCTACTGTATTCAGGAAAGCACCCTCAAGGAAAGTGTTTTTGGCCAAGACTTTTAAGCTTTGTTGGACACTCACCTTAAGCTGCCAGCCCCCTCCTTGCTGAGGGATTTCCTCTCATTTTAGTCCCATCATTGTTATAAGTGCTAGTATTATGCTAGCCCCCCCCCTCTCTTCCAACCAACACCTCTGAAGGAGATGTATTCCTGCCTACAGCAGATTAGACTTCAACTCTATACTGGTATTGGAGGATGGGTCTCTGAATTTAGCAAATTAAGCTTGTAATCCTTTTGCGTTTAGAAGAGTTGGGGGTATACTTTCAGTCACTCCTCATTTTTCAATTCTATTTCTCCGTTCTACTCCCTGCCATATTCTGATCCACCCAAACTGCTTCGGGGAAGACCAAGACTCTACCACCCCTCAAGGAGATGAAGGTTGCTGCATTTTCAGAAGGAAGGGGTTCCTTTTCAGTCCCTCTTAGTTGAAACAAAAGAGGTGCTGTTGCTGGTTTATGGACTTAACACTCCATCCACCACATTTCGGTCGTCCACTTTTCACTGTTTTTGCATTATGCGAGGGGGGATTTCTTCCAGGGATTCTTTTACACTCTTACTTCAGGAGGTTTTCATTGCACTGCAGCTCCTGCTGGTTTGTGTGGTGGGCCAACTCCCCTGGTGGACGTTACCTTTTGAGGTTCATCAGTTTCCAAGGCTTTTCCAGATGTTGGCTGTGGCAGCCAAAGCTTGGAGTGCCTGTGTGCTTCATCTGGAATGACAAGTTGCAAGTAGCTAATGAAAAGGACTAGAAAAAAATTGCACTACCTTTTAATCAGGGATGAGCCTCATTCTGATGAGTAGTTACAAGTCTGTCCCCATATTCTGGGGAATGAAGGCCTGCCAAGGTAACCCACAACCACCCTGGTTGCAGTCCTGCAGGGCTGACTTTTTTGCAAAGGTGCCCCTCTGGACTTGGAAGGTGCCCTCCCATTGCAGATGCTACACCTTTATGTGAGGGCTGAGGTTGCCTTGCCATGAGTAGAGTCTGGGTCTGAAATTAGTCCTGACAGCTTGCAAAGGAAAGCAATACTGTAGCTTTCTTCAATAACACATACAGAGATGTGGTTTTGCAACCAACTTCCATGAATCAGTAGTAGCAGCCCAAATGCAGATTTTAAAATCTCCCAGGTCTTAGAGCTCTAGGAAACTGACAGTTATGTACTTCAGACAAAACATTATACCAAAGCCCTATCTGCTTGAGATGGCAGCTGCTCATATGGCTGCAACATTCCACTGCACTTCGTGAAAAAAGTAGGAGTTGCTTTAACACTTAATCATTCATTATATTTACACTTTATATAGCTTAAACACTTTGCACTTTGCATATTTATTTTCCTAAATGCATGTAAAACCCATTTCATTCCCCCATTTCCACCATAATCCCTTCTTTATATCACATTACTATCAAATCTTTTATTTTATTATACAGCAGTTCTTCACACCTTTTCTATAAATAGCAAATCACAATGAATTTTATCCAATTTTAATTTTTTTATTTTTCACTCCCAACTTTATATTTCCCGTGTAGCACCATGTCCATATCAATGTTTTTACTTTCCTATCATATCTTTGAATAATGTTCAAAAAGCTTCATTTTTCCTTACAATCCAAAAGCAATATTATGATATCTCTTTAGTATTATAATTACACATTTTTTTCTATAATTTTATATATCATGTTATGCTTTACTGGTTGTTGTCCAATAAACACCACAGAAAATCACTGGCTTCAAAAAAGATTCTAAATTTTCCTACCTTCTCCTTATTGCTTTCTTGTCTTTATCCCCCATTTTTGTTGCTAAGGATCAATATAATGGTTTGTTTTCATTTTTATACCATTCTTTCCATCTCTGCTTCATTTATACCAATTTTCCATGTTTTCATTTCACGTTCATATTCCTTCTCTCCCAAAACTTTTTCATTCTTTGCTCCCACTGTTCCACAAATCTTTATATTTTTCAAATAATTTTTGTAGTGTTGGCTTTTTTTCAGATAATTTTTAACAGACAACACACATTTGCTGACCATAACAACTGGATTTATTAAACTAAAGTGCCCCTTCTCTTTTACATTATAAACTGTCCCTCTTTTGACTAGACTAAGTCTTATTGCCAAAAAAAAAAAGATACTCAGCAATTCAGTTTCCATACAGATTGGAAACGTACACACCATTTAAATATGCCAACTTTCCTAAAATGTGTTTAACATATGTACTCTTCCTCTTCAGAGGGAACTGAAACACCCTCCATCAATCTGCCAACTTTTGTATTTCTTAGCGCCTTCCTTTATTGTTCTTTTAATACTTTCTCTCAACCCCTAGACATCAATCTCACTTCTTTAAAAAAAAAAAAAAAAAAAAAAAACATGCCATTCTTACATCTCCAAACCCCTTAATTTTTTATTTAACTATAATCCTACAGTACCCCAAAATTTGTTCTGTTCCATAAATTCTTTATCATCCAATGTTTGTTCTCAGGTACTAAAAACGAATTACCTGCATAGGTTAACATTAAGTAATTTATCCTCTCCTTAACAACCCCATCTACCATCTTCTAACCTTGATCTACATATTTATGTAATGTTATTACCATCACAAATAGCCACATGCTCAATGGACAAACCTGCTATAGCCCCTCTTCCTTGTCTTATCTTTTTTTCGACCCATTCATTCACCATCACAGACAAGAATTTTCATAAAATGTTCCCACTATCCTGATTTTCCATGCTTTCCACAATCAAAACTATTAAATGCCTTAATCACATTACATACTGTTACCTTTCCTTCTTGTACTCAACCACTTTAACCAGCATTAGCATTTCATTTACTCTTTCCCCTTTAACCCTGTGCATCCCCCTTCATCTAGTTTTCCTGAAATCCATCATTCTTTTTTAAATAAACTTCATAAATATATTTTTCTTTTTTTATACCGTCTCCATTCATTGCTTCAATATATGCAGGAAAAAAAAACATTTTCATTATCTGAAATTTCTTTATAAAAACTATACTTTAATCTGGACCCGGTGCACATTCGTCTTTACCTTCATTCCTAGCATCCTCTCTTTCCTCTCAGTTCTTTTTTCCATTTCTTCTACCTCTTTTCTTCATCTTCACCTTCCACATGCCCCTTCATTTCATTTATTCTTCTCTCATATCTCAATTTCTTGTCCAAGAATGGGAAAAGTTTGTCTTTTCTGCCTTTCAAATACTTTTGCTTAAATACAGTTCCTTACATTTTTTTTATTATATTTCATTTTCTTCAAGGCTGCCCCCCCCCCCACTATTCTTTCACAAATTTATTTTTGATTATGCATCACCTTTTCCACCTTCTCTTCCTCTCTTTTTTTTTTTTTTTTAATTTTTCTTCAGACTACATCCATCACTTTGGGTCAAACCACTATAAAACTTCTTTACTGTCATATGATCCGACAGATGCCTCCTTTCTTTAAGGCATTCCATTCCTGTAATCAATTTGTCCTGTCAGTCTTAATCTTTTTCCTTCTTATATTTTTCTGTACTATTACTGCCCATACAGCCCTATGATCTGAAAACTTTGCTTTTCTAACTCCATCTTTTATTTCATGTCATCTGTAAACAAAATATAGCCAATCGGTTTTAAGTAACCCCCTCTTAAGAATATTCTCTCCCTTTATCGGTTCTTAACCTACCATTTTTTTACAACCCCTCTCATTTTTCTCCTCCTCCTTTCTTAAACTCTAAAATTAGTTTCTACCTCTACCATAGTAAGCATATTTACTATCACGATTTTGCATTTCCTCAAAGATTTTCTTTCATTTACATTTGTACATACACACACACAACTATTCTAAACACCTTCTTCCCCTTTCTTACATCACACATAAACCATTTCTGCCACTACCACCACAATTATATCTAATATTTTAATCTCATTTTTAGTAATACTGCAATATGTGAACATGTAACACTCCCTATAGTCCACACCAGTTTCCCACATCATCTCAAAAGTCCACCCTTTTCTTTTTATATACACATTACATCAAGTAAACAAATTACCTCTGTATCACTTTTTTCTCAACCAGACACCATCATTTTATCACTTTTCATGCCATTCACATTCTATGATGCTATGCTTATATTAACCTTTTCCACTTTTCTACATTTTTTCAATTCATCTTTCAGCATACTTCTGCTCCTAACCCTTCTCCCAATAGACCCTTCCACTTTTTTTTCTGACTCAGAGCTCATACCTCCCTCCTATTCTTCCTCTATTTCTGACATCTCAAACCAGTTTTCCATCTCCACATTTTTTCATTTCTGATCTAGAGCATCTTTTTCTGTTATTTTGTCCTGTAGTTTCTCCTCATCCCTTCATCACTCTCTTCCACCCATACTTGCATAAAAACTTGTTCTTCCCCCTCCTTTCTACCCACTTTGTCTTTCTGCATTAATTAGTACACATTCAAATCAAAATGCCCCTCATTTCCACATTTCCTGCAGTATGGTTTACGGTTTTATTATCCAAACTCCCCACACCTTTTTGAACAATTCTGGATTAAATGTGATTCATTCCCACCCCCAGTCTATACTTTTTTTGTTATACACAATTCTTTTAATATCATGCCCATCCTAACTGACATAAGCTTAGAAAAAACATAATAATTCATTTTCTTCTATCTCAGTCATTCTAAATTGTAACAATTTTCTTTTTAACCGTGCAGTTAAATTTTGATAAACACAATCCTTCCAAGGAGATACGATGATTCTCCTTTCACATTCATTAACATTTTTCTGCTAATGAAAATGTCTCAAAACTTATTTCTCAGGAAGGTTCAGTTACTATATGTGATATTGCCCTAATATCATACAAACTGAATACTAAGGGCATAACATTATCTAAAACACAGTATCTATTTGCTGTTTATACTTTGCTTTAATCTCACAACAGGCCTTTCCTCAAGCTGAAGCCTGTCTCCTCTGCACCTGCATATTCTTTTCTTTCTGTGGTCTTTCACTGGAACCTGATACTTTACAAGTTTTGACTCTGGAATCACTGCTGTCAGTCTCTGTTTTCTGCTCTCTGCTCAATCTTCCTGCTGCCCAAACAGGGCAAGTCCCTAAAACCAGTTACTCCACTGGCCAGACATGACCCTTCTATATTCATACCATCATTTACAGCATCCTTTTTTCTGTCATCTCCTCATTAACAAATATCCTTGTCCATTAACACAATCTACTACATGGCTTCTGATTTTTCTAGTTCTGCTTCTTCCATCATTTTTTGTAAAACAAGGTTACCTAAATCCCCTGATACAATATTCCCATCCAAAGCATTTTTTTCCTTTAGAATTACAGTTTGTTTTCTCCTACTCCAGCTCATCTCCATTCACAGTCTCCATCTTAAATTCAGGCCATCACCGATAACAGCCCTCTTGTGTCACCTGGTAACTATCTCACAGAGAGTCCTCCAAAGTGTAAGGGGAATCTTCCAGGTGTACTGGCCAAACTTCCTCTAGTTAGTATGAATTTCACCTCGGGTCTCCCCTGAAAAGAAGCCAGCTGACTGTACAGTTCCCTTAAGAATGCTACTTCTCTCCACTTTAAGTGACTTCAAATCTGTGCTCACGAATCTTGTTTATCACTGAACCTGTAGGCTTGGCACTGCTGGAGTTGATTGCTGTGGGAAACTCACTCCCCTAAGGGAGTATGACTATCTTAAAGTATGATTTCATCACAGTGGTAGTCCATCGGAGTGTAAATGGCTTGGCATACAAAACCCTGAGGGATATGCAGAGACATTTTCGAGCTCTCCATGCACATCGCAAATGTATTAAAGACTCTAGTACTGAACGGAAGCTTTTTTTCCCCCAAGAATGATGCAAAAATTTGAGAATTCTCAACTTGTATGGGCTAGAATTTCTTGGAAGTCTAATAAAACAGAACAGAATTCAAACTGACAACTTAAAAGAGGAAATTTACTCCATTTACAATTTAAAGATATTTTATCGGGATTTAAGCAACTAACATACAATATTTGACAACCTTGAAAAATTTAAAGACTATATCAACACATAAGAAAAAATTAGCAAAACATGTTAAAGATTATTCATCCTGGACTAATCATCCAAAATGTTTGAAGAAAATGTACAGACACCATGGAAATACATCAACAGAATTGTGGCATTGTTCAACAAAACTGACACTTTTTAGACTGGCAAACCAGTGGAAAACACCATGATGTGATGATGCTGGAGCAGCAGAACTTTAAAATAAGTCGGATACTAAGACCTGTTATCGCTACTAGCAAATGAGGAACACCTCCAACTTAGCTAGGGAAGACAGAGTCAAACTTTTCAATGAACTGGAAACATCAGACTGTTTGGAGCACAGTCTAGATTATGAAATGAAAAATTACTTGCGTCCATAAAGATACTGCTTCAAGAGTTTTCCAGGATTTTACAATTTTTTAATTGCAGCAATTTGGACACCGATGAGACAAAGATTAAGTTCTGTAAGAAAGTATTTACTTTTTTACCACCTGCCACAGTTAGTTTGCTGGACACCCGAGATGAAACTTTTTACATGCAACTTGAAATTTCAACCATTTAAAGAAGGAATTTGCAACACAAACTTATAGATATCCTACCTTTAATCCCTAATATATTATTTGAAAATGGAAGTGTGTAAAACAGATCTTCATGATTTTTTTTTTTGAAAAAGCAAATGGTTTTGCAATTTAAGTGAAAAAACAAAAGACCTGTTATATGACATCAGTCACAACAGTGACTGTAGATTCATGAAACAATAGCGTGTGGAGTTGTAATGAATTCTTTTGACTATGATACCTCAATGCTTGATTTATTTTATCATGAGTAATTTTATCAAGTTTCCTCTATCAATAAAAATACTCAGTGCTATTGACTTGTTTTTAGACAAATTAAAAAAAACTTTATTTCAAAACAAACACAGAATTGTCAGAAAATAGGTTTAAGGGGCAATGTGTTAGACTGCATCAGATCATATCAGATAATTTTTGATGGGGAGACCCACAAAATTACTTGAAATGTTAAGGAAGAGGGAGAGTGAAAAATCCTAGTGATTTATTTAACAAAACTTTGGTGGAAGTTAAAGCAAACATATGGAACAGGTTTACCACAATACTAAAAATTTAACAAGGATAAGATGGTATCGAATTCACACAACTTCAACAAAGATAAGGCAATTGCTTATGGTACAGGGAGGGACAAATGCTGCAGTGGTGTAGCGTGGGGGAACTCTGGTACAGTAAGCTTTCCACACACTACAGGAAAGATTTTTTCATTTAATTTTTTTATTGCCTAAACAAAAGCATTTATTATCTTTGTTTAGGTAAAGTGAAGTGGGTCAGCCAGGTAATGCTGACTTCGCACAGCATCTCTGAGACTTCATTTTCTTTTATTGTGCATGCCCACAGAATGTTGCTTACTGCCAGAAGTCCATGGCAGGGAATGCTAGTATGCACCTTAGATGTAGAAATAACACAAGTGGAACTGAAAACAATTTGCAACACCAGGCAAACATTTAATCCTCCCCCAACACACATGCGCACACAGTAGATGCACAATATACAATATCAAAATGAAACATTCCTCTAAGCAATCCCCTTGGTATTTTGACCAAGTAAACACAAGCATCAGAATGCAACATTTCCACCAACAACCCTTTCAGCAGTTAGTCCATGTCCATACAGGCACTTCACAGACACCAAAATGGAACAGTTCCCCCAGCAATCTCTCCAGTGCAGGGACATTCTAAGCTTATTATTAACAGATCTTTTTGTTCTATTAGATTGTTCTGAAAAATAAGGTTTAGCTATGGTTGTTTTCAGAACAATCTAACAGAACAAAAAGATCTGTTAATAATAAGCTTAGAATGTCCCTGCATTATACTAGGGACGTCAGCCTGTATACTGATGTTATTAACAAACATTGGGGTATCCTGATGACCGAAGATAGTATAAAGGCATTGGTAGGCTCTAAACCCCAGTTTTCTTTTAAAAATAGAAAGCCGCTTTAAGTCTAGGTTATATAATAATTCTCTTCAGAAACATGTAACTACTGGTGGAGGTACTAAGCCATGTGGTGACTGCAACTATTGTTGCTATGTCTCCACAGATTCTGTTTTTAAACATCCAGATACAGGTGAACTTTTCCAGATTACAACTAGTGCTACTTGTAATACCATGCATGTGGTATACATTGCGGTTTGTGTCCTATGTAATAAATAGTATGTAGGTAAAACTGACCGCACTTTAAAAGAAAGAATCAGAGAGCACCTATATAATATAAAGAAAAAGAATTTAGTCAATGCACTAGCTAAACATGTGTGTAATACAGATGAGCAGCATGTTTTTAAGTTTTTAGTGTTAGCTAGGACCTTTGAGAATGTGAGACAGGGGAATATCAGACATAGAACAGAAGAACTTGAAGCCAATTGGATTGTCAGGTTAAGGGCCGATTATGGGCATGGTCTTAATGACCATGTTCCCATTAAACCAATTCTCCAAAAAAGGCTTTTACGAAAGAAATGAGTTTCATGTATATATATTTTTTGTGGATTATATTTCTATATATTTGTAATATTGTTTGTATTTTTTATAAGATTTTAAGTTTTACTTTAAATTCTTGTCTCATTTCTTGTCACATGATCTGAATGTTTGTATAAATAGGTGTTTTAATCAGAATGTCTCATACACCTGACAAAGCTATTTGTGAAAGCGCTTGTGTGAATAAAGCTGAGCTAACATCAAGTCCCTTTGAGTATTTGGATTTATATTATTGCTGCCTTGGATTTTTTACAACTGTTTATTCTGGAGCCGTACCTTTGCATATTTGACTTTCATAAAAATAAGCCAGTTTTACAAGATAGAATATTTAAAGAAAAAACTCTGACTACGCTAGACAAACACCCTAGCTGCTGGTTACTGAAGAAATACTGAACCTAAGCTATTTTAGTAAAATTATGCAAAGCAGAATTCAAACAGAAAACGTCAAAGATATTCCATCAAAATCTACAAAGCAAAAATAAATAAAAGACAAAGAAAGCAGTTTTTTTTCTTTATTTAGATAATTCACATACTGTACATCTAACAATTGCTTGCACATTAAACTGTGCTGTTAACCCTGGACAACTTTCCTTTGAAGTACATTGTAACTGCATTTTTTAATCTTTGGTTTTCCCATTCCCAAAGTGAGAAGTTATTCTTCCCTACAAATCCAAGTTTCATAAATTTCTTTTCATCCCTTTTGCATTTACAGAGAAAAAGCCACACATTCTCAGGTCAAAGGAAACACACATCCTGCAAAATAAACAGAACTAAAATATAGTTTATAAAGGTGCCTGCCCACAGTCTGAAATAAGAATCACTTTTTCTATACCCTGGCACCGCACTCCTCATTCATAGTCTAAACAAAACAGTAAACATGTCCATCTGTAAGAACAACAAAGAAAATCAAAATTAGCTTTGTTATAAAAAAAAATATGTATGATATCACAAGGGAAAATGATATGTTGTAGCAGCAAAAAGGACACACTTTTCAGGCAACAATGATGAATGAGAAATGCAGCAAAGGATGACTATTCAGTTCTACCATACAGTGCTAGTATTGCCATCTGCATGCTAAAAGCAGCACCCACTGGCTATTCACTTTCCCCAACAAGATATTAACTTCTGATGTCTGATGAAGACCTTTCAGGAACTTATAATATACAATGAGGACCAACACAGAAAGATCTAGGTTTGCCCCCATTTTAAATATATCCTTACCTTTAGTCTGACTCCTTCTGTATGAGTATCTTTCTGTCTCTCAGATCCTGCTAAATCCACCAGGTTTAGTTGTGAGGACCGATGGTTAACAATGCCACCATTAGAATCCACGGACTCAATTGTGACTGTAAAAACAGCATGAGATCTGGAAGACTCTCTATTCATTGATGTTGATGCAACACGACGGTTACGCCAACCAACTGACAGCACCTAATTAATACAAAAATATGACGACAAAGGAGTATGACTGACTCACTGCAACAGAACTGCCTCCAACAATTACAATATTGAAAAAACAATAATGCCTTCATTTATTTGAAATCAAAGTACAGGTTTAGTCAAGTTTTCACTTCTAAAGCATGTACCACAAGAAAAAAAGTGGCTGCTCCAGCACATCAGTGTTATTTGCTATACAAAGTATGGAGTCTTTAATATTTACATTAATCACATTTTTACAGAAACCAAAAATGAAACGTATGCATTTATTTTAGATCTTCATGATCCATGTCCATCCACTTCATTGTCAGACAGCAGTCATCTCACCATTTAGTGAGCTATTCCAAGCTCATACTCCTCTCCTCACTCTAATTATGCAACCCACTTCTCACGCTCTCTTCAGACCAAGTTTGCATTTCCTACATTTTTTATTAAACAGCTCATCCATGCTTCTACCATACAGGTCTCAAGTAAAATAGGCTAGATATCTCTGTGGGGGCAAACATAAATCAAAGGGAAAGATGAGTATGTTGACATGGATGGACATGGATCATGAAGATTTAAAGTACATCATTTTCTTATTTTGCATGATCCAAGTCCATCTACTTCAATGCCCGGACATAGTTCTCCGCTGCTACTCTTGTGTAAATGTATAACAGAATATTACAGAGAATGCAAACTGGAAACATCGACCTGGATCTGGCGATCATGTCTAACTTCCAGTGATTTACAAAACTGTGCAGTGAAATCCATGCTGCACTTGCACAATTATTAAAGGATTCCTTGTAAAGGTTAAGGAAGAAAATACTGTCTTTGTAGAACAGCATTCAAGCTGCCTGTCAGAGGTTTGCTGTATATGGTGCAGGACAATTCCCACCTGGACTAAAGCACTATCAACACTTTTTGCCAATTCTATATGGAGCATAAATATTCATCCTTTCAATTTTCTTTAGTTTGACTTAGATAAAACTAAGCTAGCTATGAACATAACTATAATACAGCTTGTATTCTACTGTATTAGAGAAGTGAAAGAAAAAAAATCTGTAGATTGATGTGTTTATATTTAAATCTACTGCTACATTTCTCATACATTCAGGATTAGTATCTAGACATACTTTGCACTTATGAATAACTATACAAGAGGATTGTTACAATAAGAAGTAATTCAGAGACCCTTCCGCCAGGGGTAACAGCCATTAAAACAAGGTTTTCCAGGCCAGTAACTTACACAGTCAGCTCTAGATACACATTCAAACAGTGGCAGAGTTAGTTTTTCTGGTATAAAATTTAGATCCCAATAATCATTACTTCTCTGAAGGGAAGGCTCTGTGGTAGCATTAAACCACTGGAGATGGCAAGCTTTAGAGTTCATTAATTGGGCAGTGAAGAAACTTCTTCATTTTTTGAGGTTGGTCTGCTCACAAGAAGGAAATGGAAGATCATCTGCAAGGGGATCATAAATGTCATCCATGAGGCAATTCCCACTTAAGGTACAGTATCCATAATGATTAGAAGCCCCCATACATGAGAAATAACAAGTAATGCCAACCTGAAAGGCAGATACCTGAACCATTACAATTATAAATTCTATGGGATGATTGTCTCATCATTAAGTGAACTCTCAGCAAGATTACATACAAGAGGAGTGATCTTTCTAGATTCTAATCTAAAAAGCTAGAAGGAAAAAAAATATTTTGCAGGAGGCAGCTCCCTCTGCAATTCCTGTTAATTATATACACCAACTTTGAGATCACACAACAGCAGGTTAAGGGCAAATTCCCAAACCCTACTGTACCTAAATCTGACTAGGAAAGTAGCCAGCAGGATGAAAAACAAGCCTTAAGAGAATTCTCTCAAAGTGTTCACTCTTATAGACTGCAAAAAGCTGTAGACAATGTTTTTGATCCTCCTTGACTCCACACGCAAAGACAACAAGCAACCTTTTCAAAGGCCTTATTCAACAAGAAGTGGAACTTGGACAGGTAACAGTAGTCGAGGATATTAAGTAAATATGGCAAAAGAAAACCATGGTCTTATTACTCTTGTTTCAAAGCTTTACACTCAGTTGGCAGCAAGGTAGTAAAAACGGATCTAGGACTGTTGAACGAAAGTTCAACAGACTGAATCCACTATCACCAACCACACTTTAACGAAAGTGCTTTCACCGAAAAAGCGCTTTCGCTAAAGTGTGCAAAAAAAAAAAAAAACAGGAAATCTACTTTTATGCAGGGGGCACCCCCCACCCCCACTTTAATATTCTCACTCAGAGATCACACTACAGTGGGGAAAAGGGAACTTTCCCTTATCCGCACCGTAGTACGACCCCAGCATACTTACTTGAAAATGCTGCTTCGGTGAAAAGCATTTTCGTGCAAGTATGCCCGCCCATTCGCGATTCGGTAAAAAGTGCATTCGTGCAAGAGTCCTAGACCCAGTAAAAAATGTGTTGTCTTTGGAACCTGTGATAGACTGAAAAAGTCACAAAGGAGTTGTCCAGCACTAGGTAAGGAACTGACTACATTCGTTTACAGAGCTCATCAGTTCTCTTTGGGGCAAAAAGAGAAAGCATGGGTGTTTTTTGGCTACAGGGGATGGTACCTTTGCTCAGTGACTACATGTGAAGGATGACACAGGGTTCTTCCTACGTAAAAAACTTTTAGGCAGTTTTTCAGGGGAGATGACCAGAGACTTGCCCTAAGGATTCTCTCATGAGCCACAAGCTCTCAAAGATGTCATTGGGGTCTGCTGAGGAGGACTCTTAGCCCTGGTCTATCTCTGACATAATGGTCTCAGTTCTAAGTATTTAGAGGTGCCCACATGGCAGTCAGTTCCCTTACTACATTTACAAACAAGCACACTCAGTGTGTGCGGCCATCACATGCTGTGTCATGCAAGAAGAAATTTGCTCTTGGGAGCCCACCTTCCAAATGCAGCAGGTATGCGACAACAGGCCTAACATGCAGGCATGAGGCCATACGCCCTGAGGTGCATTCGTGCACCAGCAAATCCACCATCCACCAAGCACTTCTCTTTGATGCCTGGACTCTGAGCATTGAGACCTAGCAGATAATGTGGTGTCGCTTGCTAACCTAAGCTAACAAGTCCTAATGAGAACAGAGCAGAGGGGCACCTGTAGAGAAGAGACCTCTGCCTTGCATACCCTGAGTCATAGCAGTTGGCTCCATAAACATTTCCTAGTATGTGGTCAGTCAGCACCAGCTACAGCCAATCACTTGGAAGATGGGCAGCATGCAAACCACAGAATGCACCCATTCGTGGTGGAATCTGAGGATATGCCTGCACCCTCTGGGACCCAGTAATCTACAGATGTAGAGGAGTGATCTGTACTTCATTTAGTGAGAGTCCAGGCCAACCTCAGCAACTGCAGGACGAAAAAGGCCAATTTTGCAACAGAGTTTCCTACAAGCAGGCTCAAGCTGACATATCTTTGAAGATTTAGTCCTTCCAGCAGTACTGTAACAGACAGTTAGGATTGCACAGAAGCCCATCCCAATAATTCCTACATAAGAAACTCAATAAGGAAATCAGAGTTACGCCCTTGAAATGTTTTTAGGTGGTAGAGATGAACTGCTGGCAAATTGTGGTCAATCAAAGGCAACTGTCAGTGTGGGTATTGGCTAACAATGACAGCCACAAGGACAATATGTATTTGTTTCTAGATAACGAATGCATAAGCTTTCATCATTATTCAAGATCACATGTTACAGTAGTAGCAGAAAAAAAAGGTCAGCTCCAGGTGCTGTGCATGCTTATGCAGTGTGTGCATGATCCCATGGTGCAGAAGCTTCCAAGAAAAATGGCATATTATGATTGGAACAAAGGATAAAAAGTAATTGTTCAACACAAACATCTCCAATGCTAGATCAGCAGATCTTTCTGATCAGGAAAGCACTCCTCTAATGTTTGCACATACAATTAGAAGTATAAGGAATATTACAAAGAAAGCTTTTAGGTAGTGTTAAAAAAAAAACTGGCACATTAATGGGCAGTGGCATGAGTGAGTGAGGTGGTCATGCAACATTTCTTTGCATTTCCAGTTATTCAAAATTTATCCCTACCACTCCACTGATGCTTAAAGTTGATGAAATATTTAGTTAGCGAATTCCGAATGTCTACTAATTATTTGGAGATTAAATACTCCCTCCTACATGTGTAAGACTACTAGAAATGAAGCCAGAAAAATTAAATTTCACTGATTTGTGCACCTAACTGGTCATTAAATTAAAAAAAGCTTTTCACAATTACCTGGTAGGCTTCAGCAGCTGAATTTATCACAGGCTCATTAGCTCCCACCACAAAGACACCTTTTGTGAGCTTTTCCCTCAGAAGCAGCCCAGGTGAGGCAGAATCCAGGAGGTCAAAAATTTGTTCATTGTAGATCTCAATAAAGGAGCACTTACAGAGAAAATTCTTTTCTTGGCCACCCTGATAACAGAAAGAAAACGTTAGCTTGCGTCTCATGGCTATGGCACAGTCCTGTCAATGGGATACAAGATATATTTTTACACAATCAAGCCAAAAAAAGAAGTTATGTACTTACCATAACTTTCCATCTGAGTAGTTACACTTCATTGGTCATCAACCTGTGGGTTACGGAGCCAGACTGGATCCAAGACAGCAGTTTCACCAGCATCAGATCCAAGCACCAAGCTCCTCCCCTTACTCATAATACCATTGCACCTCCTTCCTTCCCTCAGATTGAGTTTGCAACCCAACAAATGAGCCCGATCAGCAAAAACCTGACTCGAGAATACACAAGAGGGCCGCAAAGGTGCTATCTCTTAGACACTTCAGATGAATTAACCCAATAACCAGGCCAGGGGGAAGGAGGGAGGGACAGTTGATGACAAATGAAGTTTAACTACTCAGATGGAACATTATGGCAAGTACATAACTTCTTTATCTGAAGTAGCCAACTTCATTTGGTCATCAACCTGTGGGACAGAGTCTCCAGCTACCATAACCTTGGGAGGCCCTCAAGGAAGGATATCCCGGAGCACCGCAGAGCCAAAGGATGCTCTCCCTCTGGAAACCATGTTTAATTTATAATGAGAAATGAAAGTATGAGATGAGGACCAAGTAGTCGCTGAACAAATATCATCCAAGAATACTCTGGACCAAAAAGCAGCTGACGTAGCCATGGACCTGGTAGAATGGGTATGAACCCTCCCCGGAATAGGAAGATCTTTATCTATGCAAACCTGCAGAATGCAAAGGGAAATCCACTTGGCAATTGTCACCTTGGAAACTGGTTTGCCTAGAAAAGGTCTAGCAAAAGACACAAACAATTGGTCAGACTTCCGAAAGGGCTTAGTTCTGGGCAAGTAGAAACGTAACTGCCTATGTACATCTAACAAATATAGTTTATATTCCCCGTTGTTCTGAAAATTTGGAAAAAAGACAGGCAGATTGATTGATTGATACAGGATTCTGAAGCCACTTTAGGCAAAAAGGAAGGATTAGTCCAAAGTGAGACCCTGTCTTTATGAAAAGCCATATAAGGGGGGGGCTAACAGATGATGCTTGAAGTTATGACACTCTCCTAGCCAAGGTGATAGGCACTAGGAAAGCTGTTTTCCAAGACAAAAATTTCAAGTCCACAGAGGCAGCCAGCTCGAAAGGCGGAGCAACTAACACCTAAAAAACAAAGATAAGATCCCAAGGAGCAGTGAGGTCCTTAACCAGAGGCCTTAAAAGAAAGGTCCCTTTAATGAAGGTTTTGCAAAGTCTGGGAAGAAGCCAAGAACCTCATGTTTTAACCTACATGGAAATTAGAAATAGCAGCCAGTTGAACTTTCACTGAAGAGCTGGCACCCTGCTGGAAAATGTGTGCTAAAAATTCAAGAACCGCTGGCACTGGAGCCGTAAAAGGATCTAAATCCCTCTGAGAAGCCCAGATCGAAAAACGCTTCCACTTACTATGGTAAACTTTTCTGGTGGATGACTTATGGGCTGCTGCCAGAATAGACCTAACAGGGGAAGAAAGTCTGGGAGTCCTGGCAATCAATGGAACTGGAGCAGCCAAGCCGAGAGCTTCAGACTCCCCAGGTCTGGAAGGGGAATCCCAGATGGGTGCGAAATGAGATCCGGAATCGGATCCAAGGAGGAGCTACCAGAGGAGACCACAGACAGGGAAACCAAATCTGGCGAGGCTAGAATGGGGCAATGAGGATGACTCTGCTCCCCAACCAACAAGTCTTCTGTACAAACTTTGTTATGAGGGGTAACGGAGGACATGCATAAAGAAGACTGGGAGGCCAAGCATGGACCAGAGCATCTCTGTGGGGTTCCCCCCCCCCCAAGGGGGGATCAGAGCAAAGAATTCACCGCACTTCACGTTGGAAGGAGATGCGAAGAGATCGCAGCAAGGCCGACCCAACTCAAGGAAGATCTGCTCCGCTACACAAGGATTCAGAGATCACTTGTAAGGCATCAGGATAGTTTTGCTCAATCTGTCCACTAGTATGTTGGACCGACCCAGAACATGCGTTGCTATCAGAAAACGGTTGGAGTTCACCCGTTCCCACACACTCATGGCCTCTTGACAAAAGGGGTAGGATCTGGTTCCTCCCTGTTTGTTGATGTACCAGACCATGACATGTCTGTCTGAATCGCAATAGTTCCCAGAGGAAGAGAGGCATGAAGAGCCTGCAACGCTAATAAGACCGTCCTCATCTCCAGAACATTGATATGCAGATTGGTCTCGTTTAGGGACCGTGTGCCTTGAACTGTCCTGCCCGAGCAATGCCCTCCACCCTAGTTGGGAAGTGTCCGTGGTCACTGTGGCTTGGGGAGGGGCTACAACAAAGGACCATTCCTCTATCATCTCCGGAGACTGAAGCCAGCAGAGGAGGGACTTCCTACATGCCTCGCTTATGTGAATCAGATATGTCAATGGCTGATCCGATAAAGACCACTGGACTGCCAATGTCCACTGCAGAACCCACATGTGAAGACGAGCAGAAGGAAGAAGAGTGATGGTGGCTGCCATGGATCCTAGGGCTGTTAACACCACTGCAGCTAGGGGAAAGGGATACTGAAGAATCGTGAGAACATGAAGATTTCAGCTCCAAACCCTCTCTGGAGTCTGAAAGACTTTGGATTGCAATGTATCTATTCTCATCCCTATGTAGTACAAGACCTGAACCAGTTCTAGAGAGGACTTGGCTATCTTTATAGCAATGCCCAGCAAGTCTGACAACTTCCGGAAATAATCCCTGGCTTGACAGAGTAGATGCCTGGTGGGAGCGGCAAGGAGCCAATCGTCCAGGTCAGGATGGACCTGTATGCCCTAAAGCCTCAGGTGAGCCATGGCTCACCATTAGGTAGCTGCCATGACCTTAGTGAAAACCCTGGGGGCTGTGGTGAGACTGAAGGGTAGGGCCTGGAAAGTACAGTTTTGTACCTACCATAAATGTAGATGTTCGATAGGTATGCATCTGCAGTCATCACATATGGGTTGTCCTGCCTCAGGCAGCCCTTCGGTCGGCCGGATTTCAAAGTCTGGGTCCGGCGTCAGCTGATGTCGCCCTTTCCCCGACGTCAGAGCGCCTGGGGTATAAAAGAGTCAGCCGACGCCATCTTCCTCAGTTTTTCTTGCCCCAGATGCCAGGTGCCCTCTAAGGAAGGCTAAATTTGGAGAAATGCAAAATATTCCAAACATGCACAGTAATAAAAAACAAATACACCATAATAGATAACCCCAGCCAGCTATATGAGGGAGTATTACCCAAGAAATACCACAGAGGGGAAGGAGGGAGGGAAAACCTGACTGCAGATGCATACCTATCGGACATCTACATTTATGGTAGGTACAAAACTGTACTATGTCCTTCAAGGATGCATCTGCAGTCATCACATATGGGTAGAATACCATAGCCAATCTGGGGGTGGAGGATCTATGTATAGGATGGTGTAGCTAAAATGCCCTGCAGGACTGCCGTAGCAAAGCCTGCTCTGGATCTGGAATATAAAGGTAAATTGTAATGCTTGGAAAATGTATGCACGGAGCTCCATGTAGCAGCTTCTAAAATGTCCTTGGTAGCCACCCCTCTTAAGAAGTGTGTGGAGGTGGCTGTGGCTCTCGTGGAATGAGGTCTAATGTTAGCTGGCACAGTTTTTCCATGAAAGGAGTAACAAAAACAAATGCAATTCCCTATCCAGTTTGAGATTGTCTGTTTGGAAATTGCTTTTCCTTGTGCACCAGCAGCATATGCTACCAACAGCTGGTCAGTTTTTCTGTAACTTTTAGTTCTGACCAAGTAGTAGCGCAACTGTCTGTGAATGTCCAGGGTGTGCAGAAGTTTCTCCCCTTTGTTTTGTGGATTCGGAAAGAAGGTAGGCAAATGAATAGCTTGGTTTAAGGAGACCCTGCATACTACCTTTGGCATAAATGTAGGATTGGTTCTCAATGAGACTCTGTCCTGATGAAAAATAATAAATGGCTGTACTGCCATGAGGGCCCGTAACTCAGATACTCTTCTTGCTGAGGTTATGGCCAGAAGGAAGGCAGTCTTCCAAGACAGGAACTGTAGTTCTGCAGATGCTGCTGGTTCAAAGGGAGGCAGTGTTAGTTTTTCCAACACGAAGTTAAGGTCCCAAGTAGGTAGTGGTGGTTTCCTTGGAGGCTTGATGTTTTTAATTCCTCTTAGAAACTGCCTTAGGAGAGGATGTGAGAAGACAGGTGGATCAGTATTGTACTCTGCTGAAATTGCTGAAGCATGAATTTTAATGGAAGAGTAAAACAGACCATTGTGGAACATTTCTGCCAAGTATTCCAGGATACGTGCCATGTTCATCACTGTCGCATCTAGGCCCTTTGTGGTGTTCCAAGTGTGAAATCTTTTCCATTTTGCTGAGTATGCCTTTCTTGTGGAAGGCCAACGAGCTTCCATGATAATATCCTTCACTCTCTGGGATAGCCTATCCTGAGGAGGAGTCAAGGTATTTTCCAGGCTGTTAGTTGCAAGGTTTTCAGGTTGGAATGCAGAGTTTTGTAATTGTGCTGTGTCAGGAGAAGTGGCCATTGAGGAAGAGGCCATGGTTTCGTGCGTGACATGCTCTTTAACAGTGGGTACCAGTGCTGTCTTGGCCAGTCCGGAGCTATCAGAATCACTTTTGGCTGCTCTGTCCTGATCTTCAGTAAGACCTTGGTCATTAATGGGAGAGGTGGAAATGCATACACCGTTAGAGTTCTCCAGCTGAAAGAGAGGGCGTCCACTTTCCATGCTTGTGGGTGGTATGTCCTTGAGCAGAATTTCTTCAGCTGATGATTGTGGGGGGAGGCAAAAAGATCTATGTCCGGCCTTCCCCATGATTGTGTTATCTGTAGAAAGATGTCTGGGTGCAGCATCCATTCGTGTGCATCCATGATATTTCTGCTTAAGCTGTCCGCCAGTATATTGTCTTTTCCTGGCACAAATTGAGATTGCAGCTCTATGTTGAGTTTCAAGGAAAGTTCCCATAGATTCATTGCCAGTCTGCAAAGAGGATATGAATGGGTGCCTCCTTGCTTGTTTATGTACCACATAACTGTGGTGTTGTCTGTCCTTATTAGTAGGTGGCCTTGATGCAGAAAGGGTTTGAAGGCTTCGACTGCATGTATCACTGCCAGCAGTTCCTTTTGGTTTATGTGCATGCGTAGCTCTTTTTGTGACCATAGACCTTGAATGCATCTGCCCTCCATGTGCGCTCCCCATCCGTGGTCTGAAGCGTCCGTTGTAATGGTTTGGCTGTCTATTGGTTTGCTGAAGGGCAGACTCCTGTTTGACTGGCTTACTTGAGCCCACCACAAAAATTCCTTTTGAAGGCATGGAATGAGTGGTATCAAAGTTTCCAAGCTGTGACTGTGCTGAGTCCATAAACTCCTTAGGTACCACTGTAGTTTCCTCATATGTAGCCTTGCTTGTGGAATCAGAAGGATGCAATAAGCCATGTAACCCAGGGCCTGCAGGATTTTCCTTGCAGTCAGCTGAGTTTGTCTTGTCAGATTTTTGAAGTAATCTGGTAGTTGACTGTTTTTCTTCTGTGAGGAAAGCCATTTGGGTGGTTGTATCTAGATTCGCACCCAGAAAGGTTATTCTTTGGGATGGAACAAGTCTTGATTTGTGAATGTTGACTGTATAACCCAAGGCCTGAAGTAGGTGGATGGCATAATTCAAGTGTTTTACCAAAGTTTGTTGGCTGTCCGCTTGTATAAGGCAGTCGTCCAGATATGGGTATATTTGAATCCCCTGAAGTCTGCAGTGTGCAATTACTGATGCCAGGCATTTCGTGAATACTCTGGGCGCAGTAGATAAGCCAAAGGGCAATGCTGAGAATTGATAATGCTCTGAACCTGCAAGAAATCTGAGGTGTCTTCTGCAACTTTGTCTGATAGGGGCATGCAGGTATGCCTCCTTGAGGTCTAGAGTTACCAGCCAAGACCCCTTGCCCAGCATGGGAAGGAGCTGCTGTAGAGTCAGCATTTTGAACTTTGGCACAATGAGATAAGTATTCAGTGCGAACAAGTCGAGAATAGGCCTCCATTGCTTTTCTTTTCTTGGAACAAGGAATAGTCTGGAATAGAATCCTTGGCCTTGTTCTGAGAGAGGAACCTTTTCTATAGCTTTCATTTGCATTAAGCTGGAGATTTGTTTCAAAGCCTCAGCCCTTTGATTCCGTGGCAGGTCTGGCATGCTTTTTCTTTTTGGTAATGTGTGAAAATGGAGCCTGTATCCTTTGTCTATTATTTGTAGTGTCCATTTGTCCCTTGTAATACTGTGCCAATTTTCTGAGAATAAAGAAAGCTTTCCGCCCAAGGGTGCTTCCAATTGAGCCCTGGTTGGCGGTGTCAAAGTAAAGTCATTGAGCCTGTCCTTGTGCAGCAGTTGTAGGTCCTGCATTACCTCTCTGGTTGGGAGGCTGCCATTGACGTCCTCTGTAGGAGCCTCTAGCTTGCCCTCTACCTCTGGCACGCCTGTTCTTGCCTCTCTGAAACCTCTCTGTGTCTGGAAAGGACCAATTTTTGAAAGGCCAATTCCTGCTGAATCTTGGCGGTTGGACTTGTAGAAAATCTTTGACTGTTTGTACAGATTTTGCCTTTTCTTCAACTTTCTTTAGGACCTCCTGAGCCGTGGAGCCAAATAACTTTTGCTTTTCCAGTGGAGCATCCAGAAGCTTTGCTTTGACATGGTCTGGCAGAGATTGTTCCTTCAGCCAAGCATGCCTACGTATGACCGCGCCAGTCATAGCTGACCTACATGAAGCTTCCAATGCATCATAACCACATTGCAAGAAATGGTTGCTAACCTGTTGGGAGTTATGTACCAGATCCTGAAGTGATTTGCGATCTACGGGTTCAGGTGAAGACAGTTTTTTATGCAATTCATCTAACAAATACTCTTGGTACTGTATCATATGAAATTGACAATTTAATGCTCTCATAGAAAGAGTAGCAGAAGTATACACTTTTTTACCCCATCTCTCTAAAGCTCTAGACTCCCTTTCAGAGGAGAGAGGATTTTTAGTAGTGGCAGCTGCAACCCCTTTAGGGCCCTGGGAAATAGTTTCTGGATCAGCAGAGTGTGCCTTGTACAGGTGAAGATGCGAGTCCGGGACCCTGTAGTACCTATCGGGTTTGACAGGAGCCGGAGGTAGAGAATCAGGGTTGTGCTAGACTCAGAGTACACATCATCAATGACATTTAAAACAGGAGGAATAGCCAAAGGTCTATGCTGAGGCAAATGCAAGAAGGTCCTTAATCTCTTCCTGGAATCAGAGAATTCCTGGCCCTGCCATTGGAAATGCTCTCTCATAGTGTGAAGTGTCTCCCCAAAGGAAAACTCTTCAGGAGGGGAGGCCGAGGGAATAGATTCCTCTGCATCAGAATCCTTGTAGGCCGAAAAAGCCTCCTCCTGGTGGTCTGAGAGAGTAGAGCCATCAGAGGCCTCATCTGAGGAGTGGGGATCAGAGGGCTCAACCCTGGGCCTTTTGTCTGGAGGAGGTTGAGAGCCCCTAATTAAGGAGATAAGGTCCTCTGCTAAGCTTAGAATCTGTGAACCTGTAGTGGGTCCCTGAGGGATAACCTTGGGAGGCAAAGCTTTGGAGAGTTTAGCAGCTTTAGCCCTAGAGAATGCCTTAATGGACATGGATGCAGGAGGCTTGGCTGCACCACGTGCTGGTGTAGTTTTGTCTAAAGGTATGGTGTCGGAAGGTTCCAGGACACCAGTTTCTGTTGGAAATTCAATAACAGACTCAGCCGGGGCCTCCGGGACTGAGGTAGTCGGCTGAGCGATTTCGGTGGTTGGAAGTACCAAGGACTCTGTTTCAGCCGAGACAGAGACACTCGCGGTAGGCCTGGCCGTGGTTTCAGCCGAAACCGCGGCCCACGTGTGTCGGTCCTTGTCCTTCCGTTTCTTAATTAAATGTGAAGTCGGAGTCTCCGACGGCATATTGTACGAAAAATTAGCCCCAAAAAATTCCTCTGCAAACTTCGCCCGACGTCTAAGAGTGCGTCGGTTGAAGGAAGCACAGGCTGAACAGGCCGAGACGTCGTGGTCTGGGCCTAGGCAGGGGAGGCAGTAAGAGTGGAAATCCTTATGAGGTATTTGTTTCCCACAAGTTAAACAATTATTAACTTTATCTGACATTGGCTGAGGCAAGAAAGCATCCCCAACGGGGTACTTAGCTTTTTGAAGTCTTCGGTAGCTGAATTACAGGAGCTGGCCGACCGGCACTTGCAAACTGCTTCTGCTTCGGGCACCATGCAGCAAGAAAGACTGAGGAAGATGGCGTCGGCTGACTCTTTTATACCCCAGGCGCTCTGACGTCGGGGAAAGGGCGACATCAGCCGACGCCAGACCCAGACTTTGAAATCCGGCAGACCGAAGGGCTGCCTGAGGCAGGACAACCCATATGTGATGACTGCAGATGCATCCTTGAAGGACATCTGGTAGCGACTGGCCCCTAGCCGAAAGCGGAGAAACCTCATGCAGCATCTGTGCATCTTTATATAGTAGGACGCATCCTAGATGTCTACTGAGCACATCCATTTTTCCTGCAGATAAAGCAGGATGGATTGTAAAGTGACCATGCGGAACTTTTCTTTGGCAACTGACAGGTTCAGAGTAGATTGGCCTGGAGTCCCCCATTTTTCTGGCACCAAAAAGAACTTGGAATAGATGCCTGATCCGGCCCATTTGCACAGTAGCTTTTCTACTTCGATTGCTGCTGCCTCCCTTTGCGACGGTGGAATGTCAGAGAGGTGCTTTTGGGGAGAGGAACGTCTCACAAAGGGAAATGTGTAACCTCTGGATATTATTTGGAGCACCCAATGGTCTGTTGACATGGACTCCCACTCCGTTGGGTGCATAGAAAAACAGCCCCAAACTGCCTCCAGAGCAGAGCAGTCAGGCTACCCCTCAGAGATGCTGCACGGGTCCTGTCCAAGAACGGTTCTCGAGACCCGAAGTTCTTCAAACTCCCCCCTGCCTTTAGGCAGGCATCTGTCTTGTCCCCCTCTGCCTCTAGGGTAGGAGGTGTCCTGAGTGTCGCAGGAATAGTGAAACTTCCTGAACCACATCTTATTTTGCCCCTGCCGATTCCTGGAGAAGGATCTTTGGGGGTTAGAGAAGTGGATCCCGACGGTAGGCAGTATCTTCCCGTCCTTCTCATTCTGGACTAGTGTGTCACGGACCGTCTTCCCAAACAAGGAAGTGCCGTCATAGGGCGCATTCGCAAAGGATGCTTTGAAGGGTTCCGCAAAATGACATAGCCTGAGCCAGGGGTGTCACCTCATGGCAACGCCAGACCGGCTGCCCGTGCCCCTCCGGTAGCATAAGAAATGAGTCGCATGGACATGTTGGTAACCACTTTCAGAATGTCCATTCGCATAGAGAATGTGAGTTTATCCTCTGGCAATATGGACTTCAAGGGAGATGGACTGTACTCTTTGATCAGGTCACGCTGCAGTCTGGCAACATGGGCCATACAGTTCAGCGCCCTTATACAAAAGGTGGCTTAAGCACAAGCCCGCTTTCCCAGATGGTCCATCGTCCTGGACTCTCCGTCCGGTGGGGGTGGACCGTGGAACTCTCCTGAGCCAGTTCCTTCGTGTTTCCCGCTACCACCATGGCATCCACTAAGGACACCTTGTTCCAGCTTGGTCTACCTACTGGGGACTCATGATTTTATCTGGGCGTTTGGAATTGGCTCCACAGTGTCCGGCTCTTTCCATGCCCTGGTGGTAATGAGGTCCATCAGGGGGTCCATGGGAGGGGGGACACCCAAGAAGTAGATGAGCCCATGTCAAATGCCTCCAGAGACATCGACTTGTCCGAGGAAAGCTTGGGGTGGACCAACCCCCCCCCATGGCTCAGGATCTTCATGAGGTCTCCAAAGGAGACATCCTCGGGTGGGAGGGTGATCTGGGGGAGCCTTCCCCTTCCTCCAAGTCGGTATCCTCTGTGAGGGACTCGGGGGGGGGGGGGGGGGAGTCCAGGTGCCTTCTCTTGCACTTGTGAGGAACTTCTTTAGTGGGGCTTTCCGGAGAGGACTCACAAACAGCCTGTGGTTCCTTGAGGGGAACAGTATGGGGCATGTCAAGCATGGGCTATCCCTTGCATGGGCAGAATGACAGAAGGCTCACCCAGAAGAGAGGGGGTCACGGCGGACTCAGAGGAAATGGTCAGGGGCCTCGATTCATGTGAGAAAACCCTCTCCACCACGTTGAATGCAAAGGGGGAGCGAGCCTCCACTAAAAGAAAGGATGCTCTCCCCAGATCCGACACTGGGTTCGGAGCCGACAGAGAAAAACCCAACCTCTCAGATTCGATGCCCAAGCTACAGCTCTGAGAGCTCAGATCTGACTCGGTTGGACCAGACAAGCTCAAGGTAACTGCTGGCGTCGAGGTAGATGGTACCATCGGAGCTGGGCCTCAGACACCGGATCGGAGAAGGAGAAATCGGGGCAAACAACGGCAGTGAGCTACCCTCTCCACAGGGAGAGGGTGCCAGCAAGACCCCCATCTGCAACTGGGTGCGAATAAACCTTTGCATCATTCTGCCATATCAGCTTCCGAAAAGCTTCGAGCAGCCCTTGAAGAGGCCGCCGGGAAGGGCAGTGAATTGAGGCCAAACCACCTCTGGCTCTGGGGAAAACCTCGGAGAAGGGAGCAGAGGGGAAGTTGGCCTGGTAACAGCAGGTAACTTGGAAGGAGGACCCGCCAGATATGAGCGTTACAGGGATCTCTTCCTTCCCTTTTCTTTCTTTCTCTCTGTCTTTCCTAGAATCCCTTTCCCCAGTTCTGTGGTCAGGATGGTGAGTCCCAGTCTGGTAGGGAGGGAAGGATACGATACAATGGCGGAGGTAGACGGGGTCACTTCCGTGAGCTCAGAAACAGTAGATGAGGCGGCAGCCTCCATAGAAGGGAGAAGCCCTTTTAAAATCAACTTGGCCCTGCGGTCTTTCAGGGCCCTGGGGTTAAACCCTACGCATATGGAGCAATCGGTGGACAAGTGAGCTGCCCCCAAATATACAACAGTGTGGCCATCCGCCGGTGACAAGTTATGGCCACACAAACTGCATTTCCTAAAGATCAACTTCTATTGATCAGACATCAAGCCCAAAACGTACAAAGTACCAAAGGTGCGCGCACAGACACAGCGGGAAAGTGGAAGTAGGCCTGCACTAACTACACAAACCAAAAATAAACTTTTACTTTTTTTTTACCTAACGGAGAACGTGAGGGGAGGGTAAGTAAAAAAAAGGATCATGGGGGCGCACACACACACACACACACACACACACACACACACACACACACACACACACCAAAAAATACCCAGAAACTGTCCTACCAGCCTTGAGCTCAAGAGATCACGTTGCAGGCTAAGCCGTGGCAAACGAGATCTGAGGGAAGGAAGGAGGTGCAGTAGTATTATGGGTAAGGGTAGGAGCTTGGAGCTCAGATCTGATGCTGGTGAAACTGCAGTCTTGGATCCGGTCTGGATCCCGAAACCCACAGGTTGATGACCAAATGAAGTTAACTACTTCAGATTTAATTTTTCCTTAGTTTGTAAATCAGTTAAAATTTTACCAGATACATATGGCTTTCAGAGCAGGCTCAAGAGGATTACTCTAATTGACTTGCATTACAGTCAGAGCATGCCAAGTAAAAGAGGAGGAGTTAAGAAGCCTACCAAAATCAGGACATATCTCAAACTGTCTCTTCACTTTAAGTATGTCCCTGATTCTAGCTCAAAATTTTGATCTGTACTTCATAATACCAGACTTCTTTTCTAAGACAAGGTGGTGGATTACAGTCAGAAATTAATGGCAGCCAGTAAACTCAAACATAATTAACATGCATTTTCTGAAGGAAATTAAACCTTATTTAACATTTAAAATTAACATTACTAATATACTTTAATGCTGTCCATGATTTGGGATCTTTGTCCTAAATTTTTGACTCATTTGGGGGGAAAAGATGTTAAGAAATATGCTGGAGATTTTGGTCACTTGCAGTTTTTTCCACCCCTTTGCAATTTAGTGACAGTAACAGATCACAAAACGTATAGTTGTCTACACTTACCATAAATGTAGATGTTCGAGTGTATTCACTATTGCAGTCATCACACTTGGGTTATCTGCCTGCAGGTAGCCCTCAGTCAGCCCGAATACCAGAGTCTTGGGATTTCTGCGTCGGATGTTGTCACCTCATCCATGACGTCAGGTCGTCAAGGGTATAAAACATGCAGCCAACACCATTACATCAGTTTTTCTTGCCCCAGATGTCAGGAGCCCCCAAACTAGGAAGCAATCAAATGGTGTGGAACACGTCCAGTAAAAAGTAAATACCATTTCCATAAGATACAGCCAAAAAAGAGGATAGGTAGAAAGTATAGAAAGACAGGGGGCTGGAGGGAGGATAACCAGGACTGCAACAGTGAATACACTCGAACATCTACATTTATGGTAAGTGTACATAACTGTACTATGTTCTTCGTGCTTCACTGTTGCAGTCATCACACACGGGTTGATTCTCAAAGCTGAGGAAGGGTGGATGCAGTCAAGAAGTAGTAGGGCTGGCTAGCAGGCCTTGTAAGACTGCTGTGGCAAACCCAGCTCTGGATTTGGAAAAGATAGTCAACTGGTAATGCTTGGTGAAGGTGTGCACATAACTCCAGGTTGCAGCTTCCAGGATTGTCCCAGGTAGGGACTCCCCTGTGAAAAGCTGTAGAGGTTGAGGTAGCCCTAGTAGAATGAGGCCTGATCCCCTGTGGGGTAGGTTTTCCATGGTGTTTGTAGCAGAAATGGATGCAGCGTGCTATCCATTTAGAAATGATAGGTTTCAAAATGGCTTTGCCCTCTGCCCCTGTAGCAAAGCTGACCAGCAGTTGGTCAGATTTTCTGAAAGGTTTAGTCCTGTTAAGGTAGAACCTGAGCTGTCTGTGCACATCCAAGGAGTGCAGGATCCTCTCCCCTTTATTCTGAGGATTAAGAAAAAAGGTTGGCAAATGGATGGATTGGTTTAAAGCCACACTGGATACCACCTTGGGCATAAAAGATGGGTTAGTCCTGAGGGGAAACCTTGTCCACATGGAAGATAATGAAGGGTTCGACAGCCATATGGGCTGTAACTCAGACACTCTTCTTGCTGAACGGATAGCTAGCAATAAGACTGTTTTCCAAGAGAGGAATTTTAACTCTGCTGTAGCAGCAGGCTCAAAAGAGGGAAGAGTGAGCTTCTCTAGTACAAAGTTAAGGTCCCAGGCAGGAGTGGGAGCTCTTCTTGGGGGTCTTAAACTGCTAGCTCCTCTCAGAAACTGTTTGATCAGAGGGTGAGAGAAGAGGGGTGGTTCAGTATTGTAATGAGCTAAGATGGCAGAAGCATGAACCTTAATTGATGAGAAGAGGAAGCCCTTGTGAAGCAGCTCTGCTAGATAATCTAAAATTTGAGGTAAGGAGGGCACAGCTGTGTCCTTCCCTTGAGACTGGCTTCAAGAACAGCATCTATTCCATGTTTCTGAATAGGATTTCCTAGTACTGGACCTCCTGGCCTCAATGATAACATCCAGCACCTGTTTGCTGCGGGTTGCTGGTGATGTATTCAGGGAATAAGCCAGGCTCCCAGGTTCAGGGTTTTTAGCTGAGGATGCAAAATCTGGCCCTCCTGCTGGGACAGCAGAGAGCGGGTCTGCTGTAGGTGCCAAGGTGGCATTGCTATCAGACTGCATAGGAGTGGATACCAGTGTTGGCATGGCCAGTCTGGTGCAATAAGGATCATCCTTGGCCTGTCCTGTTTGATCTTGAGGAGTACCTTTGGAATGAGGGCCAGAGGGGGAAATGCATAGATTGAGAGGTTTTCCCATGTGAAGGATAGGGCATCCACTTTCCAAGCTTGGCTGTGGGGAATTCTGGTGGAAAATTTGTTTAGTTGATGGTTTGGGGGGACGCAAAGAGGTCCACCTCTGGAGTCCCCCACCTGTGTATTAGAAGTTTGAATGAGTTTGGTTCCGGTTTCCACTCGTGTGGGTCCATTAGATTTCTGCTTAAGTAGTCTGCCAGTGAATTTTGTTTGCCTGGCAGGAACTGAGCTTGCAGGTGCACTTGGTTGCTTAAGGCTGTGTTCCACAATGTCATGGCTAACCTGCTTGTTTATGTACCACATAATTGTGGTGTTGTCTGTCTTTATCAGGAGTTGTCCTGGCAGGATAAGGTATTTGAAGGCTGTCAGTGAATTCTGTACAGCTAACATTTCTTTTTTATTGATATGCAGGTGAATTTGTCCTGGGATCCATTTGCCTGCCATGTGAGACCCCTCCCATGCACAGTCTGATGCGTTTGTTGTCAGAGTTTGGACGACGGGGGGGTTGTGAGAAAGGGAGCTCCTTGCTGTGGTTGCAAGCCTCTGCCCACCACAGGAACTTTGTCCTTAGGCAAGGAATGATAGGAATCGCTGCTTCCAGATCCTGGGAATGTTGACACCAGAGACTTTTTAAGTACCATTGGAGTTTCTCATATGCAGGCTTGCATATGGAATCAGTAGAATACATGAGGCTATGAACTCTAGGACTTGTAGTATTTTTCTTGCAGATAGCTGGGTTTTAGTGACCAGTAGGTTGAAATAAGTTGTCAAACAAACCTGCTTTTCTGCAGTGAGGAATGCCATCTGGGAAGTTGTGTTCAAGCTTGCTCCCAGGAATATAATCTTTTGGCTGGGTACCAGATGTGATTTATTTTCGTTGATGGTATACCCCAGAGAAGTTAGGAGTCTCTTTACAAAGGTCAGGTGCTGAAGTAGCAATTTCTGACTGTTCACCTGAATCAGGCAATCATCCAAGTATGGGTAAATTTGAATATTTCTCTGACTGCAGTAGGCAATGGCTGGAGCCAGGCACTTTGTGAACACCCTGAGTGCAGTAGATAAGCCAAAGGGAAGTGCAGAGAACTGATAGTGCATAGTGCCTGCCCTGAAACGTAGATATTTCCTGCAAGATTCCCTTATGGGGATGTGTAGATAAGCTTCTTTTAAGTCTAGGGTGACTAGCCAAAAGTCCTTGGCTAGCATAGGAAGGAGCTGCTGGAGTGTAAGCATTCTGAATTTTGGTACCACCAGGAAGGTGTTTAGGGTTGACAGATCCAGAATAGGGCACCAAGAAGTCTCTTTCCTGGCCACCAGGAACAGCCTGGAGTAGAAACCCTGTCCCCTTTGCTCTGATGGCACAGGTTGAATAACCCTGATACTGAAAAGAGAAAGTACTTGCTTGTGGGCCTATGTCCACTGGTTTGGAGGAAGGTCTGGAAATCCAATTGGGGTTGGCAGAGAGTGGAAATAGAATCTGTATCCCTGGGATACAATGTTTAAGACCCATCGGTCCTGGGTAATATACTCCCAGTTTTTTGCATGCAGGGCAAGTTTTCCTCCTAGGGGTGCAAGTACTTGGGCATGGCTGGGAAGGGTTAAGGACAAGTCACTGCAAACTTTTTCCATGGGGGGGTGGCTTACCACTCCCAATTTTTGAGAAGGGAGCACTCCATTGTTTAAATCTGTGCATACCCTGAGACTGTAGTCTTTGTGGTCTGTTGCCCCTGGGTTTGGGCTGAGAAGGTCTAGAAGGGACTGGAAAGGACCAAATTTTTGAAGGCCAATGCCTACTGAATCTAGGTGGCTGTACCTGTAAGAAATCTTTAACAATTTGCATGGATTTAGCTTTTTCTTCCATCTTTTTAAGAACTTCTTCTGCTTTAGAGCCAAACAGTCCTGGTTTAATGGAGCATAAAGTAATTTTGCCTTGACATGGTCTGGCAAGATTTGTTTCTTCAGCAAAGCATGCCTTCTCAGAACAGACCCAGTGACAGCAGCCCTGCAAGATGCTTCTAAGGCATCAAAATCATACTGCAAAGTATGTTTACCAACTTGGATTGCAGAATGCATTAAGTCTTGTAAGTCCTTATTTTCTGCACAATCAGGAATCAACAACATTTTTTATTTAATTAGATCAATAATATGCTGCTGGTACATCAACATGTGAAACTGGCAATTTAAAGTCCTGATGGCAATAGTTCCAGAAGTATATACCTTCATACCCCATCTGTCTAGAGCTCTAGAATCCCTGTCCGAAGGGGTAGGGTTTTTGACTCTAGAAGCCTTAATACCTTTAGGTCCCTGGGAAATGATCTCTGGATCCGCAGTGGGATTTTTTAAAGAGGAAATTTGTGAGAGTCAGGTACTCTAGTATCTGTCAGGCTTTCTAGGAGCAGGTGGTAAAGTATCAGGGGTAAGGTTGGATTCCATAAAGACATCATCAACAATATCCAGGACAGGGGGAATAGCTGGAGACCTATGCTGAAGCAAGTCTACCCCCCCCCCCCCGAGTCTCTTTTTGGACTGTGGGTAGTCCTGGCATTACCAGCAGAAATGCTCTCTTATGGTATGCAAGGTTTCACCGAAAGAAAGGTCCTCGGGGGGGTGGGGGGGGGGTTGACTCCTCTGCATCAGAGTCCTCATAGGTAGAAAAGGGTATGTCCTTGTAATCACAGGGGTCAGAGTCATCAGACTCATGGTCTGAAGAATCTGAAGGAAAACCAATAGTCTTTTAGAGGGGGGAAGGCTGGCTTCCCCTAATGAAAGTATTAAGGTCTTCAGCCATTCTAAGCATTTGTTTCTTTGGCATGGGAGCTTGAGAATGTGCTTTGGTCATCGGTTTCCTAGGTGTAGTGCGAACTCGGCCTGAGAAATTCAGTAGATATAGTCATTAACGAAGTAGTCATTTTAATACAAACATCAAAAGGACTGAATACACCCTTAGAAGCCGGTGCCTGCACAGCAGCTCGGGACCCATCCAAGGTAGAGACATCCGCAGGTTCCATAGTTGAAGAATCATCTCATGGCATACCGGACTCCGAATGGGTTTCAGTAGAGGCCTGCGAATCTGCAGAAGCAGGTAACAGGGGCTGCAAAAGCACCCGAATACTGGCGGACTGGCGACTAGCTTAACGGAAGTGTCTTCGGCAGTTTTGGACCTATGTGGTCTGTCTCTGACTTTATCTTTGCATTTATTTGGAAGGTCGGTAGTCGGCTGGCTTACTGATGCCATTTTGGAATACGGAGAATGAGAGCGAAAGAATTTAGAGACAAAAATAGCCAAACGACGAATAGTTCAGCCGCTGAACAAGGCACAAAACCGACAGCGAGGGATGTCGTGGTCTGGGCCTAAACAGGTGACGCAGTAAGAATGAAAATTTCTGTGAGGTATTTGCTTTCCACAGGTAAGACAATTGTTAACTTTTTCTGACATCGGTTAGAGCAAGAAAAAAGGATCCCCAATGGGGTACTTGGCTTTAGAAGACTTCAGGTTTGAAACTCGAAAAATTTCAGGTAACTGCCGACCAGCACTTGTGAACTGCTTCTGCTTCGGGCTCCCGCACAGCAAGAAAAGCTGATGTAATGGCATCGGCTGCATGTTTTATACCCCTGATGACCTGACATCATGGATGAGGTGACAGCATCCGACGCAGAAATCCCAAGACTATGGTATTCGGGCCGACTGAGGGCTACCTGCAGGCAGATAAACCAAGTGTGATGGCTGCAACAGTGAAACACGAAGAACATCTGTCTCATCCACCTTCAAAAAGAAAAGTACAGTTTTGTACCTACCATAAATGTAGATGTTAGTGTGTCTTCACTGCTGCAGTCATTACACTTGGGTTATCCTGCAGTCAGGCGGTCCCTGCTGTCGGCCAGAGTTCCAAAGTCTTGGTCCGGCGTCAGTTGCTGTCGCTTCTTCCCTGACGTCAGTGCACCAGGGGTATACAAGATGCAGCAGACGCCATTTTCTTCAGTTTTTCTTGCCCCAGATGTCAGGTGACCCCAAATAGGTAGGCAATACATATTGCTAATAAAACATACAAAAAAGGTGAAAACAAAACCTTCAGTTACCAGCAAATACACCACATAGGTAGTATAGGGTTGAAAGGTATAGAGTCCCAGCTAAGAAAGAGGGGATGGCGGGTGGGTAACCTGGACTGCAGCAGTGAAGACACTCGAACATCTACATTTATGGTAGGTACAAAACTGTACTATGTTCATCATGTTTCACTGCTGCAGTCATTACACTTGGGTTGAATCCCAAAGCTGGGTTAGGGTGGCTGGTTCTATAGAGGATTTGGGGTGGCTATGAGGCCCTGCAACACTGCAGTGGCAAAGCCAGCTCTGGATCTAGAATAAAGAGGCAAGTGATAATGTTTGGTAAAGGTGTGCACTGAACTCCAAGTTGCAGCTTCTAAGATATCTTTGGTAGGTACTCCTCTAAGATAGGCAGTTGAAGTGGCTGTTGCCCTGGTGGAATGTGGCCTAGTGTTACTAGATACAGGTTTCCCATGCTGTGTGTAGCAGAACTGGATACAGTGTCCTATCCACTTGAAATGGTCTGCTTTGAAATAGCCTTTCCCTGTGATCCTGCAGCATATGCTACAAACAATTGCTCAGTTTTTCTGAAGGGTTTTGTTTTGTCCAAGTAGAAACGTAATTGTCTGTGTATGTCCAAGGAATGCAGAAGTCTCTCCCCTTTATTCTGGGGATTTGGATAAAAAGTTGACAAGTGAATAGTTTGGTTAAGAGCCACACTGGATACCACCTTAGGCATAAATGAAGGGTTTGTTCTTAAAGAAACCCTGTCTTGGTGAAAAATGATGAAAGGCTCCACTGCCATTAGTGCCTGTAACTCTGAGACTCTTCGTGCTGAGGTTATTGCCAGAAGCAGAGCAGTTTTCCAGGATACATATTTTAATTCTGCTGAATTGGCTGGCTCAAAAGGAGGTAAAGTTAGTTTTTCAAAGACAAAATTGAGGTCCCAAGTTGGTGTTGGCGTTCTCTGGGGCGGTCTTATGTTTTAGCCCTTCTGAGGTACTGTTTTAGCAATGGATGAGAGAAAATAGGAGGATCTGTGTTGTAATGAGCCGAGATGGCAGAGGCGTGGATCTTAATGGATGAAAAGGATAGTCCTTTGTCCAGCATCTCAGTTAAGTATTGTAATATCTGAGGAATATTTGGGACAAGAGGGTCAAAGCTTTGAGCCTGGTTCCAGGCACAGAATCTCTTCCACTTTTCTGAATAAGATTTCCTGGTGCTAGGCCTCCTGGCCTCCAAAATGACATCCATAACAGCTTTAGAGAGAGGTGTTGTCTGCTTGACTAATGAATCTGCCATGCAGCCAGGTTTAAGGTTTTGAGCTGACTGTGCAGGATCCGATTGTTTTGTTGAGTCAGAAGGTGCGGAGTTTGAGGTAAAATCCATGGCAGGCCTTGAGCTAAGTTCTTTAAGATTGGGTACCAGTGCTGGCGTGGCCAGTCTGGGGCAATCAGGATCATCTGTGTTTTTTCTTGTCTGGCTTTTAGGAGTACCTTTGAAAGGAGAGGCAGTGGTGGGAAGGCATAAACTTTTAGGCTTTTCCAGCTGAACGAGACAGCATCCACTTTCCATGCTTGTGTGTGATAAGTCCTTGTGCAGAATTTTTGTAGTTGGCAATTCATTGGGGAGGCAAAAAGATCTATGTCTGGGCACCCCCATTTTTGCATTACCATGCTGAATACTTGTGGATTTAATTTCCACTTGTGAGGATCTATGATGTTTCTGCTTAAGTCATCTGCCAGTGTATTTTTCTTTCCTGGCAGGAATTGTGCTTGTAGATGAACTTGATAGGTTAGAGCTGTGTTCCACAAGGTCATGGCTTGTCTGCATAGGGGATAAGAATGAGTGCCCCCTTGCTTGTTTATGTACCACATAACTGTGGTGTTGTCTGTCTTTAGTAATAGTTGTCCTTGATGTAGAAGGTCCTTGAAAGCTGTTAGGGCATTTTATTTTTATTTTATTTTATTTTACATTTGTTGACCAGGCTAGTCTAGCTGGATATATGTCCATTTTCAGTAGAGGCCCGGGGAGAAAAGCTCCAAGTATTAATACATAGTTTAATAAAAAGTAAACATAAAAGTAATTACAGCTAAAATAGTAAGAAGGAAGTCAAGTAAAAAAAAGTTTTTTTTGAGGAAATTGGGAGATTAGTAACACAATAGTCTTACACATAAGTGAGATATAAGATCCCACATATTATGTAATGGGCAAAGCATAGTACTTTTTATAAAGTAACATAATTAGAAAGCATAATGAATAGACTGAGGATAAAGTAAGAAAGGAAGAGAAGGAAGGATAGGAAAGGTATTTGAGTTAGTATAGGATGAGTTTATGGATTTAATTTTCTTCCTAGGGCTAAATAAAAGAGTTACTTTATGAAAGAGAGGCAGAATTTAGACCTATGAAAGAGTGGAGAAACACTCAGAGATCTAGTCAGCGGGTCAGTTCACTATCTTAATGTATAGTTGAGGAGCTAGGAGACCTCAACTGGGTTATTGGGTAAAGAGGGAGAGAGGGGAAGATAGGGAGACAAGAAAAGGAAGAGCAAGGCTAGTCTGGGTTAGTGCAGGGGCATATCCATTTTTTATTGAGATACTTTTTGAGATTCTTCTTGAAAATAGGAAGAGAAGTCAGAGATGAGATATCAGAGAGTAATTTGTTCCATAGTTTTCCAACTAAGTTGGAGAACAATGGAGAACAAGCTATCTCCTGCAGAGTTATTAGTTGTAGTCCTGTTGATCAAAAGTTTGTTAGAGGAGCGTAGATGTTGCAGGTTATAATAAGGGGTAATAAAGGCTGGTGAGGATTGGAGTTTTACTGGGTTGGTACAGGGTTTTGTGAGATATTATAAGTTGTTGTAGTTCGATCTGATTGTGAAGTTCTAGCCAGCCAAGTTGTCTTAGACTGAGGCAGTGATAGGTCCTAAAAGGAGATCCGGTAGCAAATGTAGCAATGTTGTCGTAGGATATAACTAGTTTATTAAGTTTTTTTTTTTTTTGACAGGTTGGTATAAATAGGGCATGCATTGAGTAAAGTAGAGATAAGATGAGTTTTGGCTAGGGTAATTCTAGTAGCTGGGGTAAGAAATGGTTTGATTCGATATAGGGTTCCTATTTTTTTGTTCACAGTTTTTATAGTAGAATTCATGTGATCTTCAAAATTAAGTTTATTGTCTATTGTAATTCCAAGTAATTTTGTGGTGGTGTCAGGAGAAATACTAGTAGTGTTGTTGTTTTGTACAGCCATCATCTCTTTTTGATTGATGTGAAGATGCATTTGGTCTGCGGTCCACTTGCCCTGAATACATTTTCCTGCCATGTGTGCTCCCCAGGGGTAATCCGAAGCATATGTTGTTAGTGTCTGCCTGGCTGTGGGTAGAGTGAAAGGCTGTCCCTTGTTGATGTGACATGCTTGTGCCCATCATCAAAACTCCTGTTGTAGGCAGGGAATTAGTGGTATTACTGCTTACAAACTGTGACAGTGTTGAGTCCAAACACTTTTTAGGTACCATTGTAATTTCTTCATATGCAGTCTGGCATATGGAATTAGTAGTATATGCAGGATGCCATGAATCCCAAGGCCTGGAGAATTTTTCTTGCAGGGAGTTGGGTCTTTGTTGCCATCAATTGAAAGTCCTGAGTTAGTTGTCCTTGCTTGTCTGGCGTGAGATAAGCCATCTGGGCCGTTGTATTTAAGCTGGCACCCAGGAAAATTATCTCTTGTGAGGGCACTAGTTTTGACTTCTTTTCGTTTACTGTGTACCCTAGGCAAATTAGCAACATTTTTACAAACGCCAGATGCTTTAGAAGAATGTCCTTGCTCTCTGCTTGAATAAGGCAGTCGTCCAGGTATGGATAATATTTGAATTCCTTTTTGTCTGCAAAATGCAATTACTGGTGCCAGGCACTTTGTGAAGACCCTGGGTGCAGTAGATAAGCCAAAGGGCAGTGCAGAGAATTGGTAATGCATTGAACCAGCTATGAATCTGAGGTATCTTCTGCAATTTTGTCTGATAGGGACATGCAGGTATGCCTCTTTGAGGTCCAAAGTAACAAGCCAAGCCTTCTTGCCCAGCATGGGAAGAAGCTGCTGAAGTGTCAGCATTTTGAATTTCGAAACATCCAGGTAAGTATTTATAACAGAAAGGTCTAGTATGGGTCCTCCAGGCTTTGTCCTTTCTGGGGACCAGGAAAGGTCTTGAGTAAAATCCTTGCCCTTGTTCCTGTTGTGGCACTTTTTGAATAGCTCTCATGTCCATGAGGGATGTAATTTGTTTTTGTGCCTCTGCCCATTGATTTTGTGGCAGGTCTGGCATTCCTTTTAGCCTTGGTAGAGTGGGAAAGTGGAACCTGTAACCTTGAGACACAATATTCAAAACCCTTTTGTCTTGGGTGATTATATGCCAATTTTGAGAAAAAAGTGCTAGTTTTCCCCCTAAGGGAGCTGCCAAAAGGTAAGTGCTTGGCAATCGAAGGGGGAAGTCATTGGGACAGTTTCCTGTAAGGTTGTGACTTGTCTTCACCTCCTTTTGGGGTTGAAGCACCCCATTGTTGTGGTCTCTAAGAGCCTTGGGGCTGAGATCTGCCTCTTGGGCGTCTGTATCTGCCTCTTTGTGGTCTGTCTGACACTGGAAAGGACCAATTCTTTGAAGGCCAATTTCTGCTAAAGCGAGGTGGCTGTACCTGTAAGAAATCCTTCACTGTTTGCATAGATTTTGCCTTATCCTCCATTTTCTTTAATACCTCTTCTGCCTTAACACCAAATAAAATATCCTGCTGTAAAGGAGCATCCAATAATTTAGCCTTAACATGATCAGGTAAACCTTGTTCTTTTAACCAAGCATGCCTTCAAATCGCAGATCCTGTAACTGCTGCTCTACAAGAAGCCTCTAATGAATCAAAACCACATTGCAGAGTATGTTTTCCCACTTGTTCAGCTGCATGCAATAAATCCTGCATTTCCTTATAGTCAGGATGTTCTGAACTTGTAATCATTTTCTGTTTTAACAGAGACATTAAATATTGTTGGTATTTAAGCATGTGAAACTGGCAATTTAAAGCTCTCACTGCTAAGGTTGCAGAAGTGTAAACTTTCTTCCCCCATCTGTCTAATGCTCTAGAATCCCTGTCAGGGGGAACTGGATTTTTAGCCGTGGAAGCCTTTACCCCTTTGGGACCCTGGGAAATAGTTTCTGGGTCAGCAACAGGGTTTTATAAAGAAATTTGTGAGAGTCAGGGACTCTGTAGTACCTGTCTGGCTTGACTGGAGCAGGGGGCAAAGAATCAGGATTTAAACTGGATTCAGAGAACACATCATCCACAATATCCAACACTGGCAGAATAGCAAGGGGCCTGTGCTGAGGCAATAAAAGAAAGTCTCTGAGCCTTTTCTTGAATTCTGAGTAATCCTGGCCCTCCCAATGGAAATGCTCCCTCATGGTATGTAAAGTTTCCCCAAAAGAATAATCCTCAGGAGGAGAGGCTGAAGTAATTGATTCTTCAGCATCAGTCCTCATAAGAGGGTAAAGAGTATCCCTGGTCTGAAGAGGAATCAGAAGAAATGGAAACCTGGTCAGAGGAATCATAGTCTGTATCCTGCCTAGGCCTTTTATCAGGAGGGGGATGGGTACCCCTGATCAGAGTAATTAAGTCTTCAGCATTTTGAGCATCTGTTTTTTAGGCATGGAGGCCTGTCCAGGTGAATGCTGTACTTGCTTCTTTGTCTTTAATGGCGTTTTAGACTTGGCTGTAGTTTTTATGGTGAGCTGTGAAGGTCTGAAAACACCCTCAGAAGCCAATGCATGCTCAGCGGCTCCGGACCCATCTGAAGGGTTAGTTTCCATAGTCCCAACACCGTGAGCATCCAGAGGCCTAGACATCTCCACGTGGGAGTCAGAGGCGGCCTGTGGCTCTGAGGTAGCGTGTGTCAGAGGCTGCGAAAGTGCCTCACTGAGAACCGGCGACTGGCCTAGAAGAGGCTTCATAGTCAGTTTTGGCCTCAGATGCCTGTCCTTATCCTTGTCTTTGCGTTTTTTGTGTATTCCGGTCATCGGTTGCTCCGACGGCATGATATAATTAAACCTTCGGCCAAAGTAATAGCGAGCAAAATCAAACCGACGTCTAATGGTACATTTGTTAAATCTAACACAAAATCGACAACTTAGTGACGTCCTGGTCTGGGCCTAGGCATGGAATACAGTAAGAATGAAAATCCTTATGAGGTATTTGCTTCCCACAAGAAATACAATTATTAACTTTTACTGACATCGGTCTGAGGCAAGAAAAGTTTCAACGGGTACTTAGCTTTATTGAAGACTTCGGTTCTGAAATTCGAATTGAAAATCTCAGGAGTCAGCCGACCGGCACTTGCGAACGGCTTTTGCTTCGGGCGCCACGCGGAAAAAAAGACTGAAGAAAATGGCGTCGGCTGCATCTTATATACCCCTGGCGTACTGACGTCAGAGAAGAAGCGACAGCAACCGACGCCGGACCAAGACTTTGGAACTCTGGCCGACTGCGGGACCGCCTGACGGCAGGATAACCCAAGTGTAATGTCTGCAGAAGTGAAACACTTTGAACATCTGCTGAATGCATAATAGTCCCATAAAAGCATTTAGTGTCAATCAGTACAATAGGTATATCATTACTCTGCCAGCCACATCCACTGATGACTTCTACTAGTACCTAATCACACAATTAGGTTATTTTCTTTCAGTGCCAGTGGGATATAGTGCATAGTACAATGAAATATGCAACTCTGAAACAGGTTCTACCACTCCTGTGAGGTTAGCAGCCTTAAGGCAACATCAGTAATGGAGAAAGACCATGGCTCAACAGGTATTTCTTCATCTTTGATGCTGGAAGGTTCAAGATCAGGGATTCTATTATCACATAAGTTGCTTGGATTCATTTACTGATACAGACACTGCAATGCAGCACAACTAGGGCGTCACACTCCTGAGTAGGTCATCCTTTGAAATATTAAATCAAGGTCCCATTTGCCAACATTAGTGGCTGATCAGAAAGATGCAAAAATCCCAAAGAACTTATGGGAAAGAGTCGGGCTACTTTACTTACATATTCACATATATAAATCATGCTTACATATTTACATTTTACTTACACTTATTTCACTATTTCTTTAAAAAATGCACACAGTTTAACATATTATTCTACCAAATCTTTCAGCCACAACCATACATTCAGCATGCTCAGTACATTAACACCCACTTATTTTAATTCCAAAATAACCTACAATGCAGAAAAAAACAGTCTGCATTACCCCAGTACTTAATGATTTTTTCCCCATAATCCAAGCATCATTCCTATATACAGTGGATAAAGTTTACTCAACAAAGTATTAGTTTAAGTGTGTGCACACTTATGCAACCAGCTTATTGTATGTTTATTTTTTTATATATTTTTCCCCTAACAGATTTGTTTTTCAACTGAATTGTACAGATTATAGGTCACATTAAAGGTGAGAAAAGTTTTGAAATGATTTATTGTGGTTTCATTTTTATATCACAAAAACCTGGCATTTTAACAGGGGTGTGTAAACTTTTCATATCCACTGTATATACACATTAAATGTCAAACATTTTTCAAATATCATACAGCTATACTCTAAGCCACAGATACTGGACCCACACACAAACACAAAACAAGTTCACTAGTCTCCTCCAGTCCAGAGATCACATAGTCTCTTCTCAACTGTAGATGGGTCAGAAAAATTCAGCATTTTGAACTTTGACACTTCTCGCTCCGCAGTCTTTTCCTTTAGTTGGGACAGGAAAGTGACTTTTCCTTTAGCTGCGACAGGAAAATCTCTGGATCTTTAACGAGTTTGAAAATTTACAGCTCTGAAGGCCAGTGACAGATGTGCAAACTTTCTCCAGAAGTGATCTAATACGTCACTACTTCTGTCATTTAGGAAGTAGATTATTGGTTGGAACCACAGAAAACCCCTTGCTGAAACCCACAAACACCATAGCAAGATAGCAAATGGGTTCTTGTGAAAATACAGATCTATAACCCTGTACAAATGTGCGGGCTTGGGGTCAGCATTCTGGCTCCAAAGATACACTGGTGAATCCATGTTCCAAGGATTCAGTTACTGGCGGGTTTTAGGTCTGGTAAACCCAGAAGCTTTCTCCATCTTTTCTGGGCACCAGAGTTCTCAGACTCCCATTTGAAGAAATTCTTAATCTTGTTGTGGCCATCTCCAAATGTGATATTTCTCTTGAAGAAGCAGAGCACAGGGTGACTTCAGTGTCTGACATAAACAGTGAAGGATATTCAGTTCACAAAGACTGGTTCAGCTGCCTCAGAGTCAGAGCAGACCAATTCCCAGGGGATTCATAGGTAGGTAACTAGTTTATCTGCCCAAAGGCATTTATAAGCCTAGCCAGAATGTTGGCTTTCGCTGCCCCCTTAGATTAGTTCCCTGTACCTCTGCCCAGCACAGCCACTGAAGTGATCCCCGGGGTAAACTTTCTGTTTCCCATCCACTCATCAAGGTTTCTCTTGAAGAGTGTTAGTGAGGAGCTCTGCCTAATGTAGACTGGAATCTTGTTCCAAAGCATGGGAAGTCTCTGGGACAGGAATCTATCCCTCCAGCACATCCTATTTATTGTTGTGGTAAGGTTTAGAGCCCTGGAGCCTGTGGCTTGAGGGGATATGGTTTTATTAGGTGGAGTATGTCCATCAATTCTGGGTTGGACATGGCCTTGTATGTCAGGCAGAGATCACCACTGAAAAGGCGGCATGCAATCGAATACAGCTGGAGTTTCTTCAGTAAAGCTGCAGAGGGGGTATCTGTTTGATGCCAGTGATCCTCTTGGTGAGGTACTTCTGTGGTCTTTCCAGCTGTTGCAGGTGTCTTGTAAGGTACATCCCAAATGGAGCATTGTACTCTATGATGGGTCTGATGAGTGATGAGTAGAGGGGCACAATGACCTCTTGATTTGGATGTGAACCCTTTTGTGATTAGGTGGGCCACATAGAAGGATTTTCTAACGACTTTGGCAATGTGATTATCAAAGGAGAGATTACTATCTATTTGGGTCCCCAGATCCCTTATTACATCTTCCGTATTTAGGGACTACCACCTATGTGGTAGTTTGTGGGTACTTTGTTTTTTCCAAAGGGAATGACTATGCACTTTTTGGCATTTAGCTTGAGGCCATGATTTTGACACCAGGTGTCCGTCTCAGTGAGAACCTTTTGGAGGATGTCTGTGTCAGCTGGAGAGGCAATTATAGCTCCTAGTTTGCAGTCGTCTGCGAACTTGGTCAGGCATAGTCCTCCTGTGCTTGCCTGTACCTCTGAGAAGTATATGCCAAACAGGAGGGGTCCTAGGACTGAGCCCTGGGGAATGCCACTTGTAACTGGTTTAGAGTCGGACCTAGCTCCCGCAACTCTCACCATCTGGGTTCTGTCCGTGAGCCAGTTGGCAACCCATTTTGTGACAAAGGGGTATATGTTCAGGCTGATGAGCTTGTCTATAATACCAGAATGGGGAATGGTGTCAAAGGCCTTTGCGAGGTCTAGGTAGGCTGTGTGTACCACCTTTCCCTCGTCTATAGCCTTGGCAACTGTCTCAAAGAAGTCCACCAGGTTTAGGAGGCATGATCTGCCTTTAACAAAGCCAAACTGGGTAGGATTCATTGTTTGGAGGTTCCCAATGTCTCTGTTAATGAGTTCCATGATGATGTGCTCCACAGCCTTGCAGACCAAGCTAGTCAGGCTTATGGGGCAATGTTCACGGGGACTGTTGTGGCTCCCCCTTTGTGGAGCGGAATAACCATAGCTGGGCGCCACTCTATGGGTACAAAGCCTGTGGAGAGGCTGTTTGAACAGTGTGTTTAGGTGAGGGGTTAGTTCGTCTTTGCGCTCATGTAGGATGCAGCCTGGGACACATTGATGCTGTGTTTTTGGCTTTGGAGAGGGCTGTTTTAACCTGAGTGTCTGTGATTTCAGGGGGCTCTACATTCTTCTGGAATGGTTATGGGCCCTTTTGGAGGTGACCTTTTCATTTTCAAGATGGGAACCCCTAACACCGCTGATTGCTCTAACAGTTCTCTTCCTCAAAAAGCCTGCAGCTACTTATCTTCAGCAAAATTAATGTGTTGTAAAGGTGCACAGGAAGAGGAGGAGGAAGAGAAGTGTGGGGGGGGGGGGGCAAGTTCAGGTCGAGGTTATATGTTGGATGTCCAAAGCTTTGAAGATGTGTCGCTGCATCTGGAACTGATGCCCACCTTAAATAGCAATGGCTATAGGCAGGAGCTGGTGACTTTTGAGTTGTGAAAGCCTTTGCCTGCAAAAACAAAGGGATTAAACAGAATACTCACCCCCCAGTCATCAAAATTCAAGTGTAATAACTAGACACCCCCCCAAAAAAAAAAGGTATCTGAAGCAACTAAATGTTGCAGCATTTGGCTCAGGAGGATGAGCCACTGTGAGTACAATAGGCATCTAAGGGGCACTGCCAGAGGCATCAGTTCAAGCAGGCAGAGTCGGCAGGCAGAAGTATTTCAGCCTGGAGTCTAGGGTGTTCTTTTGATTCTATGAATGTCATTGACTTACCTGGATTCTTTCTCTTGGTTGTTTCTCTGCATTTTTTAAGTGAGGAATTTGAGAGTGACTTATGTGGTGCCATGGCCGCCCTTGGAAAATAAAAGATGCCTAGCTTTTCAGGTTCAGGGAGTCCAGGAAGGAAGATGAATGATCTTCTGCTTCAGAAACCTAGCTCAATGAGTACAGGGGCAACTTTGTGCTCTGTCCCTAAACAAAACAATCATTGTCCATGGAAGTCTTTTTACGGAGTTTGCTTTCTACAAGTAATACAGTTATTAATTTAGACACTGACATTTACCACTTTTGTGAAAAAAGTCCTCACCTGCAAATGAGTACATAAAATTTTTCCCAAGGGGGTACTTATCTACATTCTAGAAGCCAGACTAAACTAACTGAAATATGTCACCACTTTCACGGACTCTCAGACTTACTCAAACTGAAAGATGATGCACAGGATACTCTTCTGATATCACAGACAAGCTTAAAACCATGTGGGAGGGAGTCTATCCAGCCAACAGGGATTAAAATCTCTTGATGCCAGGTGGACACTGCATATATTTTGGGTTTGAAGTACAAAGTGTTTTCAATACTGCAATCTTGAACAATATAATTTACATTTTGTTACTGCCTTACACAAAAATACTGTCTTATTTGTAAAGGGTCAGTGCAATGTTAAGTCATGACATCTGGGTAGATACCATGGTACTTTATCAATGGGAGGTGAAATATTACAGGGACCACAACAGCAGTGACAAAACCATGCCCTACAGTTTTGGATCATGCTATCTGCTTAAGTTTTGCAAAAGTATGTATAATATTAAAGAGCTGCTTCCTGCAGTCCAGTGGTGCAAGGTCTGATTCCCTCAGTCTCCATTGCCCAACTGTGATTTTGAGCAATTCACTTAAGCCAAAAGTCTGAAAAAGGCCCACAGAGATCAGTGCTTTACCTGGAAAACAAATACAAATGAATACGTACCAAAATGTTTCTAAATAGGACGTTAAAGATGTTACTCTTATGAACATGTGCTCAGATAACACCTAACAAATTCACTTGTTAGGGCAAACAGCTGTTTAAAAGTCCAACTACACTGACAGTGATTGCTTATAAGAAGCAGGCCTTCCTTCACCTTTTGAACCACCACAAATAGTTATGCTGTTTACCTACAACCATGGATTTTCCCCCAAGTACACTTGTTATATGTGTACATCTACCATAGATAAAACATGATCTCCTAATTTCACAGATACATAAAAGCCTGAAGATTTTATGGTTAAACAGACTCAACACTGAAACAACCTTTGGCATGGAAGGAGGATTTAGTTTTCAGTGACACCTTCATTATGAAAATCTGTGTAGAAGTATGCATGAGAGATTGAAGCTTTGAAATCAGTCTCCCTGATATGGCCGCCATTAAAAATTGTGCTTCCCAAAAAAATGCACTTTTTGTCGATTACATGGATTTGTTCACACAGATGTAGATACTTTTTTACAAAAACAAAATGCCTGGCCCTGGATTGGGAGAGAATGTCCTCTTGGTGGTCTTAAATGTGAAAGGTCCCAAATGTAAAATGACAGATTTGTAGCTACATAATGATGTACTAGAAAAAACCAACCAGATATTGCTGATGTGCTAGAAAAAAAAAAAAAAAAAAGCAGATATTGCTGATATACTTAGAACACTATGCTAAATTTGAAACAGATGCCTACAATCTTTAGGTCAGAACAGACCAGTGGATCCAGTCCTAAAAAGTTATCCAACAAACAAATTAGATTTCCGTGTATTTGGCCTTTTGTTTTAAGATATTTATGACCGGGGGGGGGGCAGAGAAGTTCAGTGTCTTTAGATATGGATGTATAACCTTAATTTATTGCTCTAATAGTGATGTCTTCAGGAGAGATAACAGCCAAGGAGTAAGAATGACTACTTAAAAAGATCATAGCTCTTTGGACTGTAATGGGACTACCAGAAAGTCTGCCTTTGTCTATTTTTAAGTAGCACCACTGAATCAGAGTAAATAGTAGGCACCCAAGTCCAAGAAGGGAAAAAAGTGGCATCTGTTCTTCAAACTGTGTCATGAGGAACTAGAAAGCAGGAAGTCTTCAGCTGACTATACAACCCTTAACTTTAGGTGAAAAGTTCTCTCACCACAATGAGCAAGGTTTACAATTGCAGAGATTTTTTTTAAATCAAGCATGACTGAAAAATTAAAGCACAGCCAACCTCAAGACACTTTTGTTAGCATGTTATTGTGTGAAGGCCATTTTGTTAGCAAGCAGCAAGTCTTATTCAGCCATCTAATGTTGTTTAGTCACATCAGACTACTACAGCAAACTGCTTCTAGCCAAGGCCAGTTCTGTTACTTTACTTCAGGTGCAAGCACAGAAACAGAAGAAATATCAGGAATCAGAATAGTAACTTCTAATCTCACTGATCTCTTTAGCAGACTGCTTTTTTAAACAGAAAAAAGGATGTACATTAGTGAAAGGAGGAAGGCATAGATGGCAGAGTTGTGACTGTGGGAGTGATACTAAAGTCCACAAATGATTCAGCAGGACTCCTTGAAGGGCAGAAAGGCATGTGATTTTTGGGAAAAGGAAAGTAAGCAATGGTGATGAGGTTAGGGTACACTATTTTATTCTACTGACACTGCGCCTATGAAGACTGGTAGACAACCATCAGTCTCATCTAAGTGTGTGTGTGTGTGTAAAAGTAATTTATTTTTTTTTTACCAGGGCTTGTGCTTAAAATAAGCAAAATTTCAAAGTGTGTGTAAGGCTTTTTTTGGGGGGTGGGGAGGGGATGACTGCAAACACTATGTCTGACATGCCCTGCTCTTTACTCTCTCAAGAGGGATAGTCAGTGCAATGGAATTATGAAACAATAAAGGAAGTTCCACAAAGAAAGCATGCACCTTTGTGTGTATATATGTATGCATGCATGTATATGAATACAGTAAACTGGTTGCTTGAGAGTTACTATTAAAAATAGGTCTAATTAATACTGCATCCTATACTATTTGTTTGGTTTGACTTGTTCTGAGGTTAGGGAGAGAAGGAATTTATTCCCGTCTTCCTTTTTAAAACTCAAACTGTAAAGACGCAAGGTATGTTTCACTGGGGGGAAAACAAAGTGCAACAAATGAAAATTGCACTGTATTTCTTTGATTTTTTTTGCCGGTTGCTTGAGTCCTGGTTAACTGAATGTTTATATTTGTCTGTATTTGTTAACTGGAGTGGAACACTGAACAACATGGACCTTTTAGAGACTTAGCCTAGTAGCACTGTATGGCTAAGCAACATGCAAAGGACTCATTTAATAGGCAAATAGACCCAAGGGAATCAAATCTAGGACTACAGGAAGCAGCTCATTAACACCCAACAGCCCAAATAGTATACACCAACAGCCATGTAACATGTTGAAAAGAAAATGTGCAAGATGCCTTTAATCTACTGCAGTATGGTGAATTGGAATACTCTCAGCAGTTAAACAGGATTTTAATTGATATGAAAGTGGTACATAAGAAGGTTGCATGAAAGCAGTAACAAGAAGTTATTTCCTCATGGGAAGACCATCTGAAGGAAGACCCTGGATGCATGACGGATAGCCCAGTCAGGGGTAACCTGTTGGCAGACTCTAGTCTATAAGCTGGACTTGGAAGAGGCCTGCAGCCTCTGACATTTTAACAGACAGCCTGCATCTTGGAATGGCTGGGTTGACAGAACTTTAAACCAATGCAATCTAAGGTACTGTCCAATTTTGTCTGAATCTGCAAAGCCAAGTGAACTTTTAATTTGATTTGTGAAAAGTAGAAGTTATGTACTTACCATAATTTGGCATCTGTGTTGTCCATTTTCATTCTTCCTCATGAATGGATTTCGGATCCAATCCTTGGATCCAACTTGGCCACATCTACAAGACTTTGAATCCAAATCTCGAGCTCCTCCCTCTACCCATAATGCCCTATTCCATCCCCAACTCCTCATATCAAGTTTCCTGCCTAATTCCTACTGTGTTACAGAGACAAAACAGACAAAGAAAGATTGAGGCTCAAAGCAGGAACATAACGGTTCCAATGTTATCCTAAGATCCTGTTAGGAGTGACAGGGCTGGGGGACGGCTGGGAAGGAAGGTGAGGAAGAATGAAGACGGGCAACACAGATGCCAAGTTAAAGTAAGTACATAACTTCTAAATCTAATATTGTTCTTTTCATTCTTCCTCAAGAATGGGTCAAAGGCCCCAGCTACGTAACTCTCTGGAGGTCCTCAAGGAAGGACATGCCACAGCACTGTCAAATCAAAGGAAACTCTGCTTCTGAAAACAATGTCTAACTTGTAATGTGCAACAAAGGTATAAGTTTTGGACCAAGTGACTGCAGAGCAGATGTCGTCAATGGAGACTCGAGGGAAAAGCATTTGAAATAACTATAAATTTAGTTGAGTGAGCTCTAGGAGGATGAGGTAACTCCAAAACTTTGAGAATAAATCAGCGAAATATAATTAGTAATCCATTTAACTACAGTAGTTTTGGAAACTGCTTGACCCTAGCAATTAGGGGAAAGGACAAACAGCTGATCAGACTTCCTGCACTGTTTTGTTCTGTGTATTTAAAATGTAATTAGGTTCATAGGTTCATAGGTTCATACTAGGCTATCTGCCCGAGGGCATTTACAAGCCTAGCCCATAGTTTTGTGGCTTACGCCACCCCTTTAGTATGGGGAACTATACCCATTATTTTGCTGTGCCTCTGTTGAGCAGTGACACTGAGGTAATCCCTGGGGTATATCTGCGATCTCCCATCCATTGGTCAAGATTTCTCTTGAACAAGGCCAGCGAGGTGCTCTGCCTCACATATACCGGGATTTTATTCCACAGCATAGGGAGTCTTTGGGTGATGAATCTATCCCTCCAGCACGTCCTATTAATAGCCGTGTCGAGGTTTACATCTCCGCCCTTGTGGCTCTGACGGATCTAGATTTTTGAGGTGAAGCATATTCATCAAATCTGGGTTTGACATGGCCTTGTATGTTAGGCAAAGGTCACCTCTGAGCAAGCGTGGCGACTGAATAGAGCTGGAGTTCTTTCAGTCGGGCAGCATAGGACAGATGTTTGAGACCCTTTATCCTTTTGGTGAGGAACTTTGTGGCCTCTCCAGCTGCTGCAAGTGTCGGGTCAGATACATTCCGAATGGGGCATTGTACTCAATCATTGGTCTGATGAGTGATGAGTATAGGAGACTATGACCTCCTTGATCTAGATGAGAATCCTTCATGATAAGGTGGGCAATGTAGAAGGTCTTCCTAACTACTTTAGCTACATGGGTGTCGAATGACAGACTACTATCAACCTGGGTCCCCAGGTCCCTGATAACTTCTTCTGTACTCAGTGGATTGCCACCTATTTGGTAGCTAGGGGTAACCTTGTTTTTCCCGAAGGGTATGACTATGCATTTTTGGCATTTAACTTTAGGCCATGGCTCTGGCACCAGTTATCCGTTTCTGTGAGACCCTTCTGAAGGATATCTGTGTCAGATGTGTTTTCTACTATGGCGCCCAGTTTGCAGTCATCTGCAAACTTTGTCAGCCATAACCCTCCTGTGTTTGCTTGTACTTGGAAAAGTAGATGCCAAACAAGAGTGGGCCCAGGACTGAGCCCTGTGGTACACCACTTGTGACAGGCTTTGAGTCTGACATGGCGCCAGCAACTCTGACCCTGTGGGTTCTGTCACTCAGCCAGTTTGCAACCCATCTTGTGATGTATGGATTAACATTTAAGCTGATGAGTTTTCAATGATACCCGAGTGGGGTATTGTATCAAAGGCCTTCGCCAGATCGAGGTAGGCTGTATGGACTGCCTTTCCCTCATCAATGGCTTTGGTGACTGTTTGAAAAAGTCAACCAAGTTTAGAAGGCATGATCTGCCTTTGACAAAGCCAAACTGGGATGGATCCAAAGTCTGCAAATTCCCTATGTCTTTATTTATGAGGTCCATTATGATCCTCTCCATGGCTTTGCAGATAAGGCTTGTCAAGCTAATGGGCGGTAATTTCCAGGGTCGGTGGAGGCACCGCCTTTGTGAAGTGGGACCACAGTTGCAGTGCGCCACTCCTGGAGTGCGTATCCAGAGGTAAGACTATGATTAAACAGCTGTCCTAGCTGTGGGTTTAATTCCTCGTTGAGTTCGTGGAGCACACAGCCGGGACACCATCAGGTCCCATGGATGCTGTGTTTTGCTTTGGAGAGAGCAGTTCTCACTTGGGCGTTGGAGATGTTTGGGGGCTGCAATCGCTTGGTATAGATATCTCTCCTTTTGGGGAGGGGAGAAGTTTGCACTGAACCTGTCAGCCAGTATGTTGGCAATGTCTGTAGGATCAGTAATCTTCACATCATTTTGAACTAGTTCTGAGCATATCTGGGAGTTTCCTCCCAGGTTTCTAACATAGCTAAAGAAGGCCTTATGATTGTCTTTTGAGTCTTTAGCTATTTTTCTCTCAAAATTTGCTTTGGATGATTTTATGAGAGCTCTTAGTTTTTTACTTATAGTGATCAAGGGTGTCTTACCTTTTAAGGATTTTGCTCTATCTTGTAGTAGCTTCCTCCTTTGTTGTAGAGTTTGTTTATGGCTGGGGTCCACCAGAGTGGACGCTTGCCTTTGGTACAAAGAGTCTTTGTTTTGCTTGGGATTGCCTTATCCATACAGTCCTGCAGGTGCTGGTAGAAGGCATTTGTAAGTGATTCAGCGGCTTGAGTAGTGTTTTCCGTCGGCTCGGGGGCCTTAAAGGAGACAACACTAGTCTTTAGAAGTGTGAAGTCGGCTTTCGAGAAGTTCTTTACTGTGGTCTTTTTTATTTCAGGTGGGGTGGGATGAGGACCTCCAGCGAGATTAGTTTGTGATCTGATCTCACCAGTGAGGGGTATACTTCGGTATTGAACATTGTGCTCCCATGTTCGTGATGATGAGATCAAGTATGTTTTCTCCTCTTGTGGGGATGGTGACTAGTTGTTCCATGGCATTTGAGTTTATGAATTCCAGGAACTTTTGGGCTAGGGTGTTTGGGCTTGAATAGTGTTCCCAGTCTATATTAGGGTAATTGAAGTCACCTAATATGATGGTGTTTGGTGATACATTTATCCCTCTAGTGTTTTCAGGAAGGCCATGTGAGGTTCCTGAGTTTGTGAGGGTGGCCTGTAACATGCTACAATTTGCAGGGCAGTCTTGCCTATGGTTAATTGCACCTGGATGGTCTCCGATGCATCGTAAGGTGCCACCAGTCTTGAGGTGTGGGTGTCTTTGATGAATATGGATACCCCCTCCTTTCTTGGTATTGTCCGGATTTTGGGGCGGAGCATGATAAGAGGTAAAACCTGATAGTGCTGGGGTGCTCTCAGGAGCCTTGAACCAGGTTTCTGTCACTGCACAGACATCGATGTTCTCCATACTGAGAAGGGCCTCGAGTGCGTGCATTTTGAGATTTAGACTTCTGGCATTGAGCAGCATTACCCTTAGTTTTTTTCCTTTTTGTGTTCTAGGGTGGTAGGTTTAGAATTTGAGCCTTGGCTAAAAAGGCAATATGGGGTGGCAAGAGCCTTTGCCAATATCCGAATCCCAGGGTGACAGGTGCAAGCCGTCTCATGTGGCTTGTCCAGCATGTCATCCCAGGCAGACAGACATTGGATCCCTTTGAATGACACTAAACCAAGCCAAAAGAAAGCTGATCATCTTATCTCTGTATTGTGGCATCATTCTTGGTGAAGGTAGGATACTGCTCAAGGTCAGGGTCATACCTGCCTGGGCTACAATCAGAGAGCTCCTCTCCTCAATGTTTCATGGTCCAAGGTCAGAGTGCCCCTGTGCTGTTTTCATTGATTGTTGAGGTCGCTGAGCTGCTTAACACCTGCTGACTGGGATATTTGACTGAGCCATATTTGTTCTCTGAGAGACAGGCTGAGCAACTTGCACTGTGACCTTCTCGCCATTTAGCACAGGCACTGTTTGGTCACCTTCTCAGTATGGTGATCATGGGACGCCACTGAAGGAGACTCAGCATCACTGCCCAGTGGGGTCTGTTGGCATTGTGTATTGGCCTTGGTTGTGTTCTGTTTGACACTCTGACTGTGAGTCTGCTCTTGGTATGCTGTGTTGGTAGAGTTTTGATCAGAGCCCTGAGGTGGTGTCTTTGGGTGTCTATGTGGCCTCGCTGTATGATTTGATTTTTGAGTAGCCGCTTTAGTATGTCTTTGTGTGTTTATTCCTGTGACTGGTCTTGCCAGTCCTATGTTGAGAGAGCCTAGTGTGGTAATCCATGCTTGACCCTAGCAATTAGGGGAAAGGACAAACAGCTGATCAGACTTCCTGCACTGTTTTGTTCTGTGTATTTAAAATGTAATTGCCTGTCAAACATCAAGCAGGTGCAGCATATATTCACCTTTAATAGTAAAATTTTCAAAGAAAACCGGTAACTGAATGGACTCATTAATGTTAGTCTCAGCAGCCATTTTAGGCAGAAAGGAAGGGTTGGTTCGAAGATACAAAATCTTCCATAAGGATAGGGTATAAAGGAGGCTTAGCCAATAAGGTCTGAAGCTCGGAAATTCTTTTTGCTGAAGTGATAGCCACTAAAAATATCGCCTTCCAAGAAAGAAAATTCATATCATATTCCTTTGCTGGTTCAAAAGGTTTTTGAGTTAACCCTTGAAGAGCCACTGTCAAATTCCAATGGGAAGAGGGTTCTTTTACTGTAGGTCTAAGGAGAAAGACTCCCTTCATGAAAGCTTTACGCAATCTGGAAGATGCCACAGAGAAGACTTAGTTCCCGCAAAGAAGTTGGATACAGCTGCCAGTTGAAGTTTAATAGCAGAAAATCTAGCCCCCTTCCTTAAAAACAGAGTGAGAAACAGGAGAATGGCTAAAGTAGGGGCTGAAAAGGGGGTCGATATTCTAATTGGAAGCCCACACAGAAAATATTTTCCATTTGCTTCTGTAAACTTACTTGGTGGATGTTTTCTGAAAGGCTAAGATATCATCACAGACTGTGGAAGCGAGAATGGACTGACTATCACTAAAAGTGGAGAAACCAAACCGTTTGAGGGCTTGGAGATTGCGATGTTGAATTCCTGACAGATGAGAGAGGAGATCTTGAGTGGGTTTCAGCATTCATTGAGGATATCTCAAATGAGACCACAGGAAGGGGAACCAAACCTGTCGAGGCTAGAAAGGGGCAATGAAGATGACTAAGCTCTTCAGCCTACTTGCTTTCTGTAGAAACTTCGGGATCAGGGGAAGATGGAGATAGCCATAGAGGACACCCTGAGGCCAATCATGAAACAAAGCAGCCATCGGTGGAATAAGAGCAAAGTACTTGCACTTGTACAAGGGACAGAGAAATAGGTCACAGCAAGACTGGCCCCAATGGCTGAAGATCATATTCGCTACTGTTTGATTGAGGGACCACTCTTAAGGAATCAGAATACACATGCTGAGGTCTGACTGCCAGCGTGTTGGCTTTCCCCATTACATGCACTGTAACCAGAAAGCAGCCTGAAGAGATCGCCCTTTCTCAAACCCTCATGGCCTGTGCACAACAGGTAGGAATGGGTTCCTCCTTGTTTGTTGATATACCAGACTACTGACATGTTGTCCATATGGATTGCAATAGTCCCTAGAGGGAGAACGTCCTGAAAGGCTTGCAACGTTAAGACTGCTCTCACCTCTAAGACATTGATATGCAACTTGGTCTCTGAGGGGGACCACATGCCGTGGACCATCTTTCCCAAGAAATGCCCCCACCCTACCCTAGCTGGGAAGCATCCATGGTCACTGTGGCTATGGGAGGAGAAAGACAGATGGGCCTGCCCAGAAACACCACCAGCGAACATGACATTTGCAAACTGGAGCAAGTTTTATGGGAAAAGAGAGATGCTGGTAAAGAATGGACCACTGAACCACCAGTGTCCATTGAAGGATTTGCATAAAGAATCTTGCTAGAGAAACTAGAAGAATGGCAGCTGACACTGACCCAAGAGCTTGTAACTAAGTTTTGCTAGATGGGTTGAATGAGACTGTATGCCCTGCACCAGATTTCTCAGTGGCATAATGCAATGAAGAGGTAATGACACCATTTGAGTTGTCATATCCAGTTGAGTTCCTATAAATTCCAGATTCTGTACAGGACTCAGTTTCAATTTGGCAGGGTTGAGAGTAATGCCCAAGGAATTGGAGATCTGAAGCAAGTAATCCCTGGCTTGTAGAAGTTGATGCCTGGTTGGGCCAATGAGGAGCTAATCATCGAAAAAGAGAAACACCAGGAATCCTTGAAGTCTCAAGTGAGCGGCCATGACTGCCATGCATTTGGTGAGTACAGTGGGGACTGTGATGAGTCCAAACGGCAGTGCTCTGAACTGGTAGTGATTGGCTCCAGCCGAAAGCATAGGTGCCTCCTGGAGCACCTATTTTGATATGATAGTATGCATCCTGGAGATCTATAGAGCACATCCAATCTTCCTCGGGAAGAAGAGGCAAGATGGACTGAACCGTAACAATTTGGAACTTTGACTTCCTTGCATACAGATTCAGACTGCTTAGATTCAGAATTGGTCTCAAGTCCCCTGTTTTCTTTGGCACTAAAAAGAAGTGGGAGCTAAGTTCATAATCCTATTTGTTTGGGTGGGACTGCCTGGAGGACTTTGTGTAGCAGCTTCTGAACCTCTTGAGCTGCGTACTCCATCTGACTGGATAGAACGTCAGGGAGTGGTGGAAGGGGAAAGTGAATGTAGTAACTCTGGATATTATACTTAGCACTCATGCATTGTTTGAAAGATTTGTCCAGGCATCCGGGTGCAGGGAAACAACTCCCCAAATGCTTCCAGAGGTGGACAGTTGGGCAGCGCTTCAGAAGTGCTGATAGGGCCTTATCATAGGAGGAGTCTCTGACGCCCTGGTTTTGTAGACCTCCTCCTCTGCCTCTGGAGGAAGTATCCTAGTGTGAATCCTGGAAAGGTCCCTGATATTTCCAGAACTACATTTTCTTACCACCTCATCAATTCCTAGAAAATGTACATTGAGAGGTAGAAAACGTGACTCCCACAGCAGACAGTCTTTCCTTCCTACTCACTGTGGGTAAACATATCCTTCATTGATGGCCTGAACAAGAAGCCAAAGGGGGGCATTAACAAAAGACACTTTAAAGGGATCCGTGAAGTCACATACTCTCATCCAGGCATGTCTTAATGGCTACACTGATATGGCTGTTCGTGAGGCACCCTCCACTGTATGGGAGATCAGCATCATTGATGAATTGGCAAAGAACAACAGTGTAACCAGCTGAGGAGAAACCTTCTTGAGATTCTCCGCAGACAGACTCAGAGTTTGAAAGCTCCTTTATCAAATCTCTCTGTAAATGAGTAAAATGTGCCACATAATTTAATAAGCTCAGTGCAAATGTGCCCGAGGTGTATATGCGCCTTCCAAGTCTGTCCATCGCTCTGGACTCCCTGTTGGATGGATGGAAAGAACTCTGCTCCACAAGCTTTTTAGTGGCCCCCGCCACCAATATGGCATCAACTGGAATTCCCTTGCTCCAGTGAGGCCTGCCCAAAGGGGGAACCAAAAACTTATCCAGGCACTTGGGGATCGGCTTGACAGTGTTCGGTTCCTTCCAAGCCAGGTGAGAAACCAGGTAAGTAAGTTCATCTGATGGGTGAGGGGGTCACCCAAGCCATAGACAGGCCAGCCCCAAAAGCCCTCAGAAACACAGACTCCTCAGAAGGAGTTTAGGAAGACCTGCTATCTTTCTGTTTAAAGATTTCCAGGATGTCCCCAAAGCAGACAGTCAAAGTGGCAATCAGAAAGATCCTTCTCCCACACTGAAATCAGTGTCTTCTGTGAAAGACTCCACAGGAGAGTCTATGTGCCTCCTCTTAGATGTACTCTTCCGAGGAACCTCTTTTGCGGGATGCTCGGAAGAAGTGTCAGAAGAGAGGGAGAAACTCTCTGGGGAACACGGGTGGAGGCTTCCCTAAGCTGGCTGACCCTGAGGAGCAGAGATGAAGGGCTCAGAGCTTGGACTAGATGAAGTATAGGATTTGAGACTACACAGGAAATTTCTCTATGCAAATAAAAAACCCTTTCTACTACCTGGAAATCTGATGGAGCCGGGGAAACCACTCCCACCTCCTTGGAGCCGAAGCAGCCAAAGAAGGAAAGTCTGGACCAACCCCAGATCCGAGCCATCCACAGACAATCGAACCTGAGCTGCCCAGAGCCAAGGCACTGAGGGAAAGGGAAGGATCCAACAAAGTAGGAGCTGAACCAAACCCCTCGAACCCAGTGCCTATCCTCTAGGATCTGATACTCACCCTGATCTGAAGGTATTGGAGCAGGACTGGTTGTGGATACCATCTGAGTCGAGGAAGGGGGCTTCCCCGGATCTGATGCCGCATCTATCAGTGATCTAGGATCCTGGTACTCCAAAACAGCAAATCAGATCGAAGGAGGAGATCGAATCAGTTGGGAAGGTGTGCTCACAGATCCGGGAGGGGACGTAGCTGGCAGGACCGCCATCTAGATCTGAGCCCTAAGGAATCTCTGCATCATCCTGTCCATATCTGGCTCTGTCAAGCTCCTAGAATATCTGGATGATGCTACAGATGCTGGCCTGGATTGCTTCTTTGGGGTATAGAATAATTGAGCAGGAAGAGCTGGAGAAACAGGATTCAAGGCAAATTCCAGTGACCGGCTCCTAGCTGTCGAATCCAAGGATCTGGGATCCAAGTAGGAAGTGGATGGCATGGGACAGCAGGTGACGGTAATGACACCTGTTGGATCCGAAGAGGCTTGTGGAGTCAAGGGAGGTGCTACAGTCTTCAGATCCAACAAAGTCGGTTCCAAAATCTTTATGTTTTTCTGGAGGCTCCGAGTCCCTCTGAGACTTTGAAGAGGTTTGAGCCCCAGGAAAAGAGGAAGAGGCTGGGAGTAATCATTTAATTATCGATTTATTTTGCTGGTCGAAAAGGGCTCTGGGTTTAAACGAGGAACATATTTCACAGTCTAACTTAAGATGCTCTGGCTCACAAGAAGTACATTTCTTAAAACCGAGCTTCTCAGACATGTCCACAGTCTATAAAAGAACTGTATATAAAAAAGCACACCTACAGTAGCTATACAAAAAGTAGGTCCAAAACACCAAAGCAGCATACTGTGTGAAAATTCAACATTAAACTAAGTCAGATGTTAACACTAACAGTCAGCACTAGACTAAAATCTCTACAAACACACACACAAACTTTTTTTTTATTAAACTACAGTTATAGAAAAATAAAGGCAGCAACAAAGACACGAAGGATAGACAACACTCACTTAACACCAGCAAACTGCTAGAAAACTAGTATAAGGAGGAGGAGAGCAAAGTAACTCTAAGATACCCAAGATTTTTGAGAAATATAGACAAAAGAAGCACAATCTCACACTCAAGATTTGTTTTGCAATCTTGTTCCGATGACAGCAAATGAGAACTGAGGAGTTGGGAATAGAATAGGGCATTATGGGAAGAGGGATTGAGATTCGGAGACAAAGTCTTGAAGATGCAGCCAAGTTAGTTCAGAGGATCGAATCCAAAACCCATTCATGAGGGAGAATGAAAAGGACAACACCAGATCCTATATTTTTATACAGTTCTGCCTCCAATGTCTCACTGGATTTGAGGGAAAGCACCTGACAAAAAATAGTCATATAATCAGAGTTCGAGAAAGAAGGATTGGATTGTGCAATGTTTAGGAAATACTGACCTGAATGGTCTGGGTTTTGTGCAATGCAGATTTGAGTGGAGCAGGCTCACAGACTCTGCAAGCCAATTTAGGGAAAACGGCAAGCCACCATAGCACAGAACACTGAATTTGAATAGTTTTTACTGCTGTTTTAGCTGCCTTTTCTGTAAAAAAAAAAAACAAACAAACAAAAAATAAGTTCTAAGTTTGTTTTCCACCTGTCCTGTAACTAGTCTAGTCCAGATACAGATTTGTTGTATTCAGGACTGTTTGAAAGCTTCTGTGCCCCCTAAGCCTTTCTGTGTTGGAGGGAAGCCTTCTAGCTTATCAGTGGGAGTGGTAAGCACTAGGTAGCCTATCTACCACAAGAGGAGTGGTTTCTGGCCCAGAAATTGTAGTTTATTGGCTGTTTGAGGAGTTTTTCCATCCCTTTCAACTTTCTGGTTTAAAAGCTCACGTTTGCCCGGGTTTGCGTTTAAGCTCCGCACAACGGCACCAAGCTGAGTTAAACTATTACTGGTGCCTGAAAGTCTGCTCTTCAGTTTTTCCCTTAGATCTTGCTAGTTCTCTCTCCCTCTTGCACTTCAAATAGCTTAATCACTTTGCACTTCAAAAGGTTTTTGTAGCAATTACTGTAGCACACTTAAATGCATCAGCACTAGTCGTTATTCACGGAAATAGCTCCAGTACTTAGTAGTTACGACCACCCCTCCTGGCATGATTAAAGGCAATTCCTTGTGCTTTCTCCTATTAACCTGGTGAACATGGGCATTCTGAGGTAGTGTAGCAACTGCCTCATGTACACAGATAACCCTCTCCTCTTACCTCCCAACACAGACTTGTGAGAGATGCACTTACTTCATCAAATTGGAAGCTATGCACTCTCCAGCCAAGACTGGACTAGCTGGTCAAGAGGAGAAGGTCAACACCTGCATCACACCACATGGAACACACAGTCCTCCATGGAACACACAGTCCTCCAGAACACCCACCATCACAGCTCTCTCATAAAAACACAAACCACAGACCCACCTTCGCAGAGGTTCTCAACAGAAATTTATCCAAACAACAGAGACCTCCAAGACAGAAATGTACTCGACCACCACAACACAGCACAAACCACAGGACACACGGCTCACCTCCACATTGTGCCCCTCAATCTAAGCCCCCAAGGCTAAACCACCTTGCCCAATACACTAATTATAGGTGACTCAATAGAGGCACACAGATGTCCCACTCACTAGGCTGAATAAGAAGGTAACAGTCAACTGTCTATCAGATGTCAGAATCAGACACATAACACATGCACTTAGGTCACTCCACAACAAGTACAAGTAGGACTCTGTCATTGTCCATGTGGGTGTGAATGACCTGAGACGCACCTCCCTGGACTACATGAAAAGAGAAATGGCGGAGCTCTCGGATTATGTGGCCCAGGTAGATGACCCTAGCCCTGAGCAGTATCCTACAGTCACCTAGAATGATACTGCAGTATAAACAAAAATTGATTGACTTCGAAAATTGGCTAAGTTTCTGGTGTCATTGGGTTTCCGGGTACTGACTAAGGCTCTTGCCACCCCTACAGTGTCTTCCTTAGGCGGTGTTCCAAAGACCAAATTACCACCGTAACAGCTATAAATAAATACAATCTGAGGGTCATGCTACTCGACGTTAGAAGTCTAAATCTCAAGATGCACTCACTTGAAGCACTCCTCAAAATGGAGAATTAACGGAGACCTGGTTTAAAGTGGCAGAAAGCACACCTGTGCTACCAGGCTATAACTCATTCCACACCTTTCGCCCCAAAACATGGGCCAGAGCTCCAAAGGAGGTGGTGTCTCCATATTCATAACGGATATGCACACCTCCAGACTAGTAGCCCAGCATGAGGCATCTGAGATACTTCAGGCACTACTAACATTGGGTAAGACGGCGATCCAGGTCATAGTCTGCTGTAGGTCCCCAACCATGTCTCTAGATGTTCACTTCACGTTCCTAAGCACCCTGGAGTCTATCAAGGTCCAACCCAACATTCTCATACTAGCAGACTTCAACTACCTCTCCATCAACTTGGAAAACTACTCAAGCACCAATACACTGGCTCAATGCTTCCTGGAATTCATCAGTTCCAATGCCCTGGACCAACTCGTTCTGACCACAACTAGAGGTAGCAATATCCTTGACCTGGTTGTTACTAATAAGGGCAACTGTTGCTCTACACCAATAGTCAATCCCTCCTTTGTCATATCCGTCCATAAACTAATCACCATGGAAATCCACATCTCACCCACAGCCCCCACAAAGGTAGCCGCCTTGAAAAACTTCTCCAAAGCGGACTTTGAGCTCCTAAAAACAGAGATGGCAAACTTCACAGCACCCATGCCAATAAAAAATAGCTGCATGACTCCCGAATCATATACCAATGCACTGTATGAATATGTACATAAATGCATGGAACTAGCCATACCCAACAGAACCAAGACACTCTCCTCCAAAAAAAGGAAGACAATCTGGTGGTCCACTACCATTAATAAACTCTACAACAAAAGGAAGAAACTTTTTCAGAAAAAGGTGAAGTCTCAAGACTGGAAAAACTCCCTTATTAGCCTCAACAAAAAAAGTTGAGATCCCTCATCAAATCCTCCAAAGCCAGCTATGAAGGCAGAATTGCAGCAGACACTAAATCACAAAGCCTTCTATAGTTATATCAAGAACCTCCACGGCAATACCCAGATTTGCTCTGAGTTACTGCACAATTGTACCTCCTATACTGAGCCAACAGATATTGCCAACATACTGGCCAAAAGAAAGTGCCAACTTTATCCCTCTCTTCCCCCCTAAATGACCAATCACAATACCGGAAGAATGCCAGGCACCCAGCATTACTGCAGCACAGGTTAAAGCTGCATTGTCTAAGGTCAAGAATACAGCTTCCATGGGACCCGATAATATCCCTGGCTGTGTTCTACATGAACTACAAAGCGAACTGCCACCACATGTGTGTGCCCTGTTCAGTCACAGCCTCTCCTCAGGCTTTGTCCCTACCGAATGGCACACTGCTACAGTCATCCCTCTCCATTAAGGGGGAGCGACTACAGACCCTGGGAATTATCGCCCCATTAGCCTGACGAGTCTGATATGTAAAGCTATGGAGAGCATCATCATGGACCTGATTAACAAAGATATAGAAAATCTCCAAACTCTAGAGCTAGATGAGAGAGAGGTCATGCCTGCTCAACCTGGTTGATTTCTTTGAGTCAGTCACCAGGGCTGTGGATGAAGGTAAGGCAGTGCATACAGCCTACCTCAATCTGGCCAAGGCCTTTGATAACATTCTTCACTCAGGAATTATTGATAAACTCACCAAACTAAGCATCAACCCCTATATCACTAGGTGGGTTGCAAGTTGGCTCACATATAAAACAGTGTGAAAGTAGCAGACTCCAAGTCAAACTGCCAACCAGTCATGAATGGAGTCCCACATGGATCGGTCCTAGGTCCTCTCCTATTCAACATCTACTTCTCAAAAGTCCAGATCAACACAAGGGAACTCTGGCTGACCAAGTTTGCAGACAACTGCAAGCTGCGAGCCATTAACTCCTCAAGTGATGCAGACATCCTACAGAAAGGCCTCACTAAGACCAATGACTGGTGTCAAAACCATGGCCTTAAGCTTAAAGCCAAAAAATGTGTCATCCCCTTTGGTAAAAACTCAGTTCCCACTAATTACCACATCGATGGGAGCCCACTGAAGGCGTTATGAGAGATCTGGGGATGCAGGTTGACAGCAACCTCTCCTTCGACCACCACATTGCCACTGTGGTCAGAAAGTCCTTCTATGTGGCACATCTCATTACCAAGGGTTTTGCATCCAGGAAGAAAAAAAGTCAACGTCTCTCTCTAGACTTCACTCATTAGACCAACCATCGAGTATAATGCCTCTTATCAAGAACCTCACTAGACACCTGCAACAGCTGGAGAGGCCACAGAAGTACCTCACGAAGAGGATCCTAGGAATTAAACACATGTCCTACATGGACAAACTCAAAAGACTCCATCTATTCTCTGTCTCATACTGCTTACTTAGAGGCGATCTCTGCTTGACTTACAAAGCCATGTCTGACCCAGCTCTGTTAGAAATGCTAGACCTAAAGAAATCCCAATCCCTCTGCACCAAACACTCCAGAGGCCTCATCCTCATTACCACAATCAACAGAACATGCTGGAGGTACAGGTTCCTCGCCCAGAGAATGCCCATGCTCCGGAATAGAGTTCCCATACATGTCAAGCAGGGTACCTCACTGTCCCTCTTCAAGAGAAATCTTGACTGGATGGGTAATAGAAAGTTGACCCCAAGGATCACTCCAGTGGCTTTACTTGATAGAGGCACTTTGAACTAACAGTCGGGTGGCACGATGCCAGGGCACTTCTAAGGGCTAGGCATGTAAAGGCTCCAGGGCCATTAGCCTGGTAAACACCTATAAGAGTGCATCTGGACACATTAAATAAAGATCAAATGCTGCTGTTACAGATGCAGAGGATATCTGCAAGGTCGGACAAGTTTCCCTTGACTGAGTTTTTTTTTTTTTTTACTATATACAATTAAATAACATGTGCAATTTATAATGTAAAGGAGGGAATGTGGAATGCAAAAAAAATAGGGTATCTCTTGCTGCATCCTGTTGCATTTTGAATCATCTTTACAAATTGAGGCAAAATGTCCAGAGATAGTTAGGAAGTTTCATGTGTAATGAAAGAATATGAACCAATACGGAATTCAAGTGCATTGGTAAAGGACAAGGATACAACTCAAGAAGAAAAGGATGAAACCACAGAGAGAGTGTGGACTGCTGCATGGAATAAACTGAAGTATTTTAAAATGTTGGCAAAAAGACATTTGGAAACGTTTGCATCTTAAATATTACATAAGCAAAAGACTAACAGTAGTTTGTGTAAGCCTACCAGGTGAACAAGTTAAAACTGGATAAATGAACTTAAGGTACTCAGCATTATATGTAAGGGCATGCTGCATTATTAGGAAAACAATATAATTTCTTATAGTTACTATAGGTTTCAACAGAAGCTGTGAAAAGCTACCTCATGCTCAAAAACCGTACAGCAACACAGTGAGGGGGAGATATGGAAGCCTTAAAATTTCCCCTCTGTGGCAGCAATTAGAGGTTTAAACTTAAGTCGCTTAAATAATCTACCTTTTACTGAATGTTTCACTAAACAGTTTTGAAAAAAAGTAAATTGCAGTACTATGAATGACTGGGGGGGACAGCAAGAGATGTAAAATGTTATAGGTAGTGAGTCACTCTGGGGCTTAAGTTAATCAGGCAGCACCTGTATGAAGAATGTTGACAACTTAGCTGGGTTTGCATAACAAAATGAAAAATAAGGCTGAATACACTTGTGTAGGCATACATTTATTTAACATTCTTCTATTTATGAATAAGAAACTTTTTTGTGAAACATTCGTTATTAAACATACAGTAAATAAAGGGAAGTAAGTGAACAAGGACTGAATGAAAAAAGATGGCACTTATAACAGAATGTGAATGGGTTGACCAATCTGCAAAACAGAACTTGTATCTAAATATTTACTGGCAGACTCATGGATCGTGGCACTGCAAGAAACATTTGAAGAATGCAAGGTACAACGCATTGATTAAATGTTACTACAAGTGGGGAGCAGCCCCTTCCTTTCATGAAGCTAGGAGGGAGGTTAAGTTGCTCATTTCATTTAGGTGCCCACTGATATTTCAGAGTATGACTGCAGATGTAACTGCTTGGCATGTAGCACTGAAAGGCTACACAAGACATTACAGGTGTGAAAAATTAATTTACCCTAACAGTAAATGTTAAAATAAATCACTGCTGCAGTAGGCAAACCTATATGGGATGTATCCTATAAAGAACTGGATGTCCAGCCAAGTCTGCAAAGCTTTAGACTCTTTCCTCACAAACTGTATGCTCACCCTTAGTACAAGAGTAAGTGCTAGTATAAGAGCGACAATATGCACAAAAAAACTGAAGCACTCTTGCACAAAGAGGAAGCTGAAGCCTGGAGCTCTGCATCAGCTTAGTCAAATCCAGTAGAAATAGTCATCTCTTGTCAGAAGGGCAAAAGTAAAGAAGGGTACTCCATTCCAGTCTCCGAAGGATAGAAACAAAGAGTGGAGGGTGGGAGGATTGCAGTGATCTATTCAAGCATCTACTGCAATGGTAAGTTAATTTAAACTATACTACATTCTTTATTAGATCACTGTTGCTGTAGTCAAAACTATGGTTTAATTTCTATAGCTTAGGAAGAATGGGTGAATGGAAAGGGTCCAGTGTCTAGCAGCACTCATTGTATGGCTTTTTCAACTCCCGCTCTTAAAACTGAATCTAGCTTGTAGTGCCTAGTAAAGGTGTGTGTACTGGTAGAGTGAGCTCTGACTTTTGGGGAGGGAGGGAGGTTATAGTGACTGAAACAGACACATGGAAATGGTTTTAGAAACTGACTGTGCTTTCTTTTTTTCTCAACAAAAGTTGGTTAGATTTCCTAAAGTCTTAAGTCCTGTCCAAATAAAAGTAGTCAATGGACATCCAAAGTATACAGGATTCTCTCTCCTCTGTTTTGGGGTTCAGATTAGAAAACAGGGAGATGCATGGCCTAATTTAAAGTAGACTCAGAAATAACCTTTAGCATAAAGGAAGGGTTGGGTTGAACAACTCGTCCTGTCCTTGTGGAAAATGTTGCATAGAAATCAGGGCCGTAATTCAGACACCCACCTAGCTAAAGCCGGAGCAATATACACAACAGTCTTCCAAATGACAATTTCAAAGAACTGGCTGCAGTGTCAAGACCCCAAAGATGTACCACTTACTTTTTGAGTGGCTTAATATAAAAAACCTTTCAAAAATTGCTTAACTTGGAAAAAGGAAGGAATGGGAGGATCCAAAAGCAGACAAACAGAAATAGCCAAAAGGTATACATTTATAGAAGTGTACCCTAGACCTGAATTGGGCAATTCACACAAGAAGAAGCCTGTGTTTGGGATGGATCTTGTTCTCTTTTTATGGCTCCAACTAGAAGATCTACTCCATCTGGCCAAGTATGATTTTTCTAGCCTCCTTTAATATCTGTTGCATGTCCTCCAAAAATGGTGCGTAAATGAAATAAAAAACTTACAATCTCTAACAATTATGGATGATAATGTTAGGTAGATTAGGGATCCCTTATCCTGTGTGAGCAAATCCACCCTGTAAGGAAGTTACTGCTAATTTCCCTTGGCCAGACACATAACAGAGAACTACTGTTGTCTGAGTCAAAGAAAGAGTCCCCAGAAGCATACTTGGCAAGTGCATCTTGAATTTTAGAGAGACTCTGGATATCAGAGGAAGGGGGACACAGAACAACACTTTCTATGGGAAAGGAAATGCCTCTGCTTTCCAGGCTTCTTTGCAATATGTCCTGGAACAGTTTAGTTGTCTGTTGAGACAGGAGGCAAACATATCTAGTTGGTGAGTTCCCCATATGTGGACAATCTCCTAGATCATCTCTGCGTGTAGCATCCACTCATGAGGGTTTATTCTGGATCTGCTCAGACTGCTACTGTGTTCTGCCCTGACAAAATGCATGTAGCCTACAGAGTGAGGCTCATCTGTATTGTAAGTTCCCAGGCAACCATTGCTAGTCTGCACAAGGGCTAAGACTTTGTTCCCCCTTGTTTGTTTATATACAACATCACTGTGGTGGTGTCTTATCACTAACAGGGGTTCACAATTGATTTAGAGCTTCAATAGCTTTTAATAGAAACATTATTTCCATGATATGTATGTACTTTCTCCTAAAATGAAGCTGTGACAGCTTAAGACTGTTCCCCTCCATGGGAAGTCCAAAGCATCTGCTATGGCTAACTGTGTAAGAGGAGGGGGAACATGAGATCCCTGCATTTAGCAAGGCCTGACTGGCCTTCTACACAAGTTACATCTTGATGAAATTGAACTAAAGGCTGATGATGCTGGGACCCAGAATGATCAGAGATGCCACTGGATTGTTACAGTTTCATAGATAAAGATGTTATCAGTCTACAGGCCATTGCAAACCTAACAAATAACCAGAGATCAGAATCAAACCCTGTATCTGTGAAGTAAAGACCTTAACCATTTAGCCAACCCGACCCTCAAAACAGATTTATACTGAACAGGATAGCAGGCTAGCAGCATCAAGAATCAAAAGTGAATCTGAATATGGAAGACTAACTTATATAAAGTACAAAATCATCAGTTCCTCAGCTTTGGTGGTTCTTTTGAAATATTCCACAAATATAGTTTACAGCTCTTAGTTGACAGTTACGCCATGCAATAAGCATTCCTTTCATCATCTAAACAGCAGGTACTATTCTGGAAGGTTTTTGTCATGACAATTGCTTCTTACATTTCCATGTCCAATAAATTGTCTTACACCTGACAATACTTCATTCATACAAAACAAGGTCATAGCATAAAATGATTATAATGATCTATTCATCTGTTATCTAAAATGTTTAACTCTGACAATGTCTTTAATCATACTGCAGCCTAACAAAGCACAGCTAGGATTCTTCACCTAGCATGATGTTTGAAATATGTTAAAAATAACCTTCATGTGTTGTCTGACAAATGGTATCATTAGGATGAATGAAGCTATGCCACCAAGAATTTTGAGGAACTCTCTTGCTGTGGACATGCTTTGACAGGCCATATTCAAGAAGTGAAGCTGGAAATACAATACTTTGGAAGGAGGTAAGCACTGCAGAGAGGGGTCTAGTAGACACCATAGAAACACTAATCTGTTAAAGAGATTTCAGCAAAACTTTCAGATTTAGTTTGAAACCGAGGCTGCTGAAAAGATAAATGGTAAACTGAAGATCTACTTGGATGGAGGGAGCTGAAATGAGGCAACTGTCCAAATACAGATGCCCTGAAGTTTGGAATTGGCTATGACAAGGGCTATTAAATTTTGGAAAGCTCTTGGAGCACTATAAAGACCAAAATAAAAAGGTGCAAACTAAAAGTGCACTCCCCAAGGCAAGGAATGTCAGGTAAGGTCTGTGCAAGTAGGCATCTTTGAGGTCTATACTAACTAGAAAGGTCTTAGGTAGCAGAATAGAGTGAGTTTGTAAATTCTGGCACCAAGGAAAGGTGTTTAAATTTGAATGGGTCAAAACTGGTCTCCATCTGTCTTCCTTTCTGGAAGAACCAGGAATACTCCTGAATAAAAGCCTTTTTCCTGTTTTGGGATGGATGCACTGGTTCTATCATGCCTTGTATTATCAGGCTGGATGAGATTTTTTTTTTTTTTAAGAGGAGGAGGAGAAAGAAAGGTATGCCCCATTGCAGTTCGTAACCATTCAACCAGATATCGCTAGTTATGTGTTATTAGAAAAGAAGCCAGTGGGAGAGATTGCCTGCAATTTGGAAAGGATGGTCAGGGTGAGAAGGAAGGGGGGAGAAGTTCTGGCAAGTCAGAGATTTTGTTTTGACAGGAGAATCCTTGAGAACGGTCTCCTTTCCTTTTTGAATCTCCCTGTCATTTTTTATTCTGTTGCTTGGAAGGCTTTTACTGTGAGAAAAGACTTGTAAAAAATCTAAACTAGAGGAAGCAGGGCAATTCCTTTGACATTTAGATATAGCGGAGAAAAGAGGTACGACTCATTTCATCATCTTTCCCCTCTATTCCAGTTTCTTCAATACTTCGGCTGAGGAATTCCCAAATGGGCAGTGCAGTGGTGCAGCAGTTAATATTGCTGCCTCACAGCAGGAGGTTCTCCGGTTCCATTCTCAGCTGGGGTGCCTTCTGTGCAGAGTCTGCATGTCCACCCTGTGTTCATGGGGGTTTCCTCTGGGAACTCCAGTTTCCTCCCACATTCCAAAGACATGCATCTGAAGCATTTCTCCCTGGACCTCCTCTGAAAATAGGCTCTATCCGAGTCGGACATTCCCCAGTCAACAAATGCTAAATACATAGATAAATAAAGGGTTCCTATTCAAGAGGAACACTTTGGAGCTTGACCTCATGAAGGAAAGTCTCTCTCTCTCTAATCTGTGCATTACTGTACTTGCAGAAGAAACTCCTGACATACCATTCACTGCACCATTAGCACACTTAATAGTATGCTTAGTAACCTGTGAAGCAGCATTTACCATTCCCAGCAGGAAACATTTACTGTCAGAGTTTGGTAAGGCATATTAGCAAAAATAGATGGTAGAAACTTAAGATATGCGAGTCTGGCAATTAATCACTCTAAATGCCAAAAGGAAGGCATACAGACCTTTTCTGAATCTGTCAAATGAATTACTGTCTGTCATTTGGTACAGGGTTAGAGGTAGAAAAGGCCTTAGAAAACCTTCCCTCATCAACAGAAATGATAGCAGGGTCTACCACTGGCTTTTTCTAAAGGAATTTGCGTGTCAGGCAGTCCATAAACTCTGTCTGATTTCTTGGGTGTAGGGGTTGGGAATATTGAAAAATGGCAGCAGAAGTAAAGGCACATCTCTAACGCTTCTAAGATGGGGAGGTGTCTACTGGTTTTGGGGGAATCTGTTCTCAGCAACACATCTCTTAAATTTTGACACATCTTTGCCCTCCCATTTGAAATACATTTTCAATTTAAAAGTTGTACCACACTAGGGATTCTGAAAACAGGGCGTCCTCAATTTCAGTCTCATGAGGAGTAGGACAGAACTGCAAAGTGTAGTCAAGATCCTCTACATCTAATTCAGAAAAATACTCTTTTCGGAAAAGGAAGATCTCTTTTTTAAGTGGAGTAGAAAAGTACAGTTTTGTACCTACCATAAATGTAGGTATGCATCTGCAGTCATCACATATGGGTTGTCCTGCCTCAGGCAGCCCTTCGGTCGGCCGGATTCCAAAGTCTGGGTCCGGCGTCGGCTGATGTCGCCCTTTCCCCCACGTCAGAGTGCCTGGGGTATAAAAGCATCAGCCGACGCCATCTTCCTCAGTTTTTCTTGCCCCAGATGATATATATATATATATATATATATATATATACAAAACAAATACACCACAATAGATAACCCCAGCAAGCTATGAGAGGGATAAGCACCCAAGAAATACCACAGAGGGGAAGGAGGGAGGGTAAACCTGACTGCAGATGCATACCTAGCGGACATCTACATTTATGGTAGGTACAAAACTGTACTATGTCCTTCAAGGATGCATCTGCAGTCATCACATATGGGTAGAATACCATAGCCAATCTGGGGGTGGAGGATCTATGTAAAGGATGGTGTAGCTAAAATGCCCTGCAGGACTGCAGTAGCAAAGCCTGCTCTGGATCTGGAATATAAAGGTACATTGTAATGCTTGGAAAATGTATGCACAGAGCTCCATGTAACAGCTTCTAAAATGTCATTGGTAGCCACCCCTCTTAAGAAGGCTGTGGAGGTGGCTGTGGCTCTGGTGGAATGAGGTCTAATGTTAGCTGGCACAGTTTTTCCATGAAAGGAGTAACAAAAGCGAATGCAGTTTCCTATCCATTTAGAAATTGTCTGTTTTGAAATTGCTTTTCCTTGTGCACTAGCAGCATATGCTACAAACAGCTGGTCAGTTTTTCTGTTACTTTTAGTTCTGTCCAAGTAGTAGCACAACTGTGTATGTCCAGGGTGTGCAGAATCTTTTCCACTTTGTTCTGTGGATTTGGAAAGAAGGTAGGCAGGTGAATAGCTTGGTTTAAGGAGACCCTGGATACCACCTTTGGCATAAATGAGGGATTGGTTTTCAAAGAGACTCTGTCTTGATGAAAGATAAGGAATGGCTGTACTGCCATGAGGGCCTGTAACTCAGATACTCTTCTTGCTGAGGTTATGGCCAGAAGGAAAGCAGTCTTCCAAGACAGGAACTGTAGTTCTGCAGATGCTGCTGGTTCAAAGGGAGGCAGTGTTAGTTTTTCCAACACGAAGTTAAGGTCCCAAGGTGGCACTGGTGGATTCCTTGGGGGATTAATGTTTTTAATTCCTCGTAGAAACTGTCTTAGGACAGGATGAGAGAAGACAGGTGGATCAGTATTGTACTCTGCTGAAATTGCTGAAGCATGAATTTTAATGGAAGAATAAGACAGGCCATTGTGGAGCATTTCTGCCAAATATTCCAGGATATGTGCCATGTTCATAACTGTTGCATCTAGGCCCTTTGAGGTGCTCCAGGTGTGAAATTTTTTCCATTTTGCTGAGTATGCCTTTCTTGTGGAAGGCTTGCGAGCTTCCATGATGATATTCTTCACTCTCTTGGATAGCTTATCCTGGTGATGAGTCAAGGTATTTTCCAGGCAGCTAGTTGTAATGTTTTCAGGTTGGAATGCAGAGTTTTGTAATTGTGCTGTGTCAGGAGAAGCGGCCATTGAGGAAGAAGCCATGGTTTCGTCCGTGACATGCTCTTTAGCAATGGGTGCCAGTGCTGTCTTGGCCAGTCCGGAGCTATCAGAATCACTCTTGGCTGCTCTGCCCTGATCTTCAGTAAGACCTTGGTCATTAATGGAAGAGGTGGGAATGCATACACTGTTAGAGTTCTCCAGCTGAAAGAGGGGGTGTCCACTTTCCATGCTTGTGGGTGGTATGTCCTTGAGCAGAATTTCTCCAGCTGATGATTGTGTGGGGAGGCAAAGAGGTCTATGTCCGGTCTCCCCCATGATTGTGTTATCTGATGGAAGATGTCTGGGTGCAGCATCCATTCGTGTGCATCCATGATGTTCCTGCTTAAGCTGTCTGCCAGTATATTGTCCTTTCCTGGTACAAACTGGGATTGCAGCTGTATATTGAGTGTCAAGGAAAGTTCCCATAGATTCATTGCCAGTCTGCAAAGAGGGTAGGAATGGGTGCCTCCTTGCTTGTTTATGTACCACATAACTGTAGTATTGTCTGTCCTTATTAGCAGGTGGCCTTGATGTAGAAATAACTTGAAGGCCTCGATTGCATGTATCACTGCCAGCATTTCCTTTTGGTTTATGTGCATGCATAGCTCTTTTTGTGACCATAGTCCTTGAATGCATCTTCCCTCCATGTGCGCTCCCCATCTGTGGTCTGAAGCGTCCGTTGTAATGGTTTAGCTGGCTATTGGTTTGCTGAAGGGCAAACCCCTGTTTGACTGGCTTGCTTGAGCCCACCACAGAAATTCCCTTTGAAGGCATGGGATGAGTGGTATCAAAGTTTCTAAGCTGTGACTGTGCTGAGTCCATAAACTCCTTAGGTACCATTGTAGTTTCCTCATATGTAGCCTTGCTTGAGGAATCAGAAGAATGCAGTAAGCCATGTAACCCAGGGCCTGCAGGACTTTCCTTGCAGTCAGCTGAGTTTGTCTTGACAGGTTATTGAAGTAATCCGGTAGTTGGTTTTGTTTTTCTTCTGTGAGGAAAGCCATTTGGGTGGTTGTGTCTAGATCCGCACCCAGAAAAGTTATTCTTTGGGATGGTACAAGTCTTGACTTGTGAATGTTGACTGTATATCCCAAGGCCTGAAGAAGGTAGATGGCATAATTCAAGTGTTTTACCAAAATTTGTTGGCTGTCCGCTTGTATAAGGCAGTCGTCCAGATACGGGTATATTTGTATCCTCTGAAGTCTGCAGTGTGCAATTACTGATGCCAGGCATTTCGTGAATACTCTGGGCGCAGTAGATAAACCAAAGGGCAATGCTGAGAATTGATAATGCTCTGAACCTGCAAGAAATCTGAGGCGTCTTCTGCAGCTTTGTCTGATAGGGACATGCAGGTATGCCTCCTTGAGGTCCAGAGTTACCAGCCAAGACCCCTTGCCCAGCATGGGAATGAGTTGCTGTAGAGTTAGCATTTTGAATTTTGGCACAATGAGATAAGTCTTTCTTCTTTTTTCCTTAATGCAACTTTATTAAATAAAAAATATAGCGTTTTCGCCACTCTTAATAAAGCAGCTTCTTCAGAGAAACAGGTTGTAATTCAAAAAGCACGCTTTTTATACGAACAGGAAGTGACAAAACTCAATATCACATTACAGTTTTAGAAAATTAGTATGTAACTACATTTTTCTATATGTATAACTGTATTAAAAAACTTGTAACTTTAAAAGTTGCATGTAAAACATGTATTTGTTATAACTCTTATTTAAAAACTATTTATACAAACATTATAAGAAACCTAAAAATCAACACTACATAAAAGCTGACTGTTTTTTAAAAGTAAATGCATACACCTATTATACAGTTGTTCGTAGTTTCATCCAAGATAGTTACCTATCTAAAATAGCTTCTTAGTTTTAAAACAGCTGAGATGTTACGGTTTTCATTTAGTCCTGGGAACCTGAATGCATCTAATTTTAATTGCCATTCAAGTTCCCGGTACTCCAAAATTAAAGAAATAGGACCTCCACGGATGGTGTATGGTACTTGATCAATACACATAAAGGAAAAACTATGTCCCGGGTGGGCTTTAATGTGTTTGGCTAGTGCGTTGTCTTCTGAATTTTTTCTCATCGCATAATCATGTTCGTAAAACCGGTCACGGGCCCTACGGTCCGTTTTCCCAATATAGAAACCCGGACAACAATTACACAAGGCAACGTAAATCACTGATTTTGATTCACAGTTTAGCTTGTGAAAAATCTGATATTTTCTGTTTCTAATAATAAAAGAGTTACCAGTCTTAACAACTCTACACCAGTTACAGAAGCCACAAGGTGACATGCCTTGTCTACTATGTTGGGTATATGGTAGGCTTCTTTGTAGCAGTTCTTTCAAGTTACTTCCCCTTTTGTATACAACTTGGGGTCGATGTCCTAATTTCTCTGCTAGAAGAGTATTATTAGAAATAAGAAACCAGTTTTTAAGAATGATTGACCAAATGGCCTGAGAGTTAACATTGAAAGTCGTAACAAAACTCAACACAAATTGTGTTTTGCTGTTAATGTTAGTTATCTCACCTATAGGGCTTGAAGTGACTAAATTAGTACTATAAACTTCTTGCCCAGTATAAACCTCTATTTTATTAAGAATAGGTTTATACATCCCTTCAATTCTTTTCATCTCGACTTCCTGAATCAAATCATCTAATAAGTCAACTGGGTACCCACGATTAAGGAACATGTCCTTTAAAAGTTTACATTCAGATTTAAAACTAGTTATAGTACTGCACATCCTTCCAGCTCTCACTAATTGTCCCTTAAAAATGGACCGTTTCTGTTTGTAAGGATGGAAACTACAGAAGTGGAGCATGGAGTTGCAGTATGTCGGTTTTCTATAAACAGTGGAAGTGAACGTATGACTAGTGGTGTCTTTATTCAATTTCACGTCAAGGTAGTCTATTTCTGTTGTAGAAAATTTAAAGGTGAATTTCAAGAATTCAGTGGTTCCATTGAGTTCGTGAACAAACTGGACTGCTTCGTCGCTATTGCCTTGGAATAAAATAAAGATATCATCTAAAAACCTGGTGTAAAACCTGATGTATTTGGTAAGATGGAATTTGTTCATCAGGTAGTTCTTTTCCCAAAATGCAACAAAAAAATTGGCGACGCTAGCTCCACAAGGGGAGCCCATGGCCACCCCTTGTTTCTGAATGTAATAGTCCTCGCCAAAAATAAAATAATTTGTGGAGAGAACTATGTCAAGTAGTTCAGTAACTAGATCAATTTCACTCTTAGGGACACTGAAGTCGCTTAGAAGAAGCCCTATCCATTCAACCGCTTCCTGATGTGGTATAGAAGTGTATAGATCTACCACATCCACTGTCAAGAAGTTGTGACTTTCATCAAAAGTAATATCATTGATGTTCTCCAAGAAAGTCCAAGAATCTCTACATAGACCCTGAATGTGTTTTAGGTATTTAGACAAAACACTGTCAATGAGTTTAGAACAGGGATATGTAATGGATGACCTCCCATCAACAAGGGCTCTCATAGGTGGATTTGAGACATCCTTGTGAATCTTTGGGATGCCGAACATTACTGGTATTCTTGGAGAACAAATGTCAATGTAATTGTAGATGTCAACATCAATTTTACCTGCTAAAAATAGGTCACGAAAGTAACCTCTAATCCTACGGAATGTGCCATTCACTTCATTGATTGAGGCTACACTATAAGCAGGTGAATTTAACACTGTTAACATCCTCCTTTGGTACTCTGAATTATCGAACACCACAAGACCGCCCCCTTTATCAGGTTTAATCAGCCTAACTGGAAGTCTTCGTAAATTATCCAAAGCTGACACCTGTTCATAGGTTCATAGGTTCATACTAGGCTATCTGCCCGAGGGGGCATTTAAGCTTAGCCCCTTAGTTTGTGGCTTACGCCACCCACCTTTATATGGGGAACTATATATTTTTTTTTTGCTGTGCCTCTCTTAGCAGTAAACTGAGGGTAATCCCTGGGAATATATATCTATCATCCATCCATTGGTCAAGATTTTTGAACAAATCTGGGTTTGACATGGCCTTGTATGTTAGGCAAAGGATGAGTATAGGAGACTATGACCCTCCTTGATCTATGATGGAGAATCCTTCATGATATAAGGTGGGCAATGTAGGTCTTCCTAACTACTTTTTAGCTACATGGGTGATGACAGACTACTAGACTGAGCCCTGTGGTACACCACTTGTGACAGGCTTTGAGCAGCAACTCTGACCCTGTGGGTTCTGTCCTCAGCCAGTTTGCAACCCATCTTGTGATGTGTGGGTTAACATTTAAGCCTGATGAGTTTTTCAATGATACAGTTGCAGTGCACCACTCCTGGGCAATGTGTCCAGAGGTAGACTATGATTAAAACAGCTCCTAGCTGTGGGTTTTCACACCATCAGGTCCCATGGATGCTGTGTTTTTTGCTTTGGAGAGCAGTTCACTCTGTAGGATCAGTAATCTTCACATCATTTTGAACTAGTTCTGAGCATATCTGAGGAGTCCCAGGTGATTGTCTTTTGAGTCTTTAGCTATTTTTCTCAAAAAATTTGCTTGATGATTTTATGAGAGCTTAGTCTTTTTTACTCTTGTAGTAGCTTCCTCCTTTGTTGTAGAGTTTGTTTATGGCTGGGGTCCACTCCAGTGACGCTTTTGCCTTTACAAAGAGTCTTGTCTTTGTTTTGTTTTGCTTGGGATTGCCCATGCATGGTGCTGGGGCCTTAAAGGGAGACCCACACTAGTCTTTAGAAGTGTCAATTAGGCTTCGAGTTCTTTTCTTTTTATCAAGTATGTTTTTTCCTCTTGTGGGGAAGTTTATGAATTCCAGGAACTTTTGGGCTAGGGTGTTTGGGCTTGTAGTGTGTCCCAGTCTATATTAGGGGGTAATTCAAGTCACCTGTGATGTGGTGTTTTACATTTATCCCCCCCTAGTTTTTTTTAGGAGGAAGGCCATGAGGGAGTTTTGAGTGGCCTGTAACATAACACATGCAATTTGCAGAGCAGTCTTGCTTGGTGCGTGCAGGATGCACCTGGATGGTGCATGCATCGCGATGCCACCAGTCATAAGAGGTAAAACCTGAAGTGCTGGGGTGCTCTCTCAGGCCTGAACCAGGGTTTCTTCTGTCACTGCACAGACATGTTCTCCATACTGACTGAGGGAAGGGAAAAGTGCGTGCATTTTTTTATTTAGACTTCTGGCATTGAGCAGCATTACCCTTAGTTTTTTTCCTTTTTTGTGTTCTAGGGTGGTAGGTTTAGAATTTGAGCCTTGCCTGTTCTTTTGTGATACTAATTTTACTAATGTCATCTTTTGATGGTGGCTTTGTAAGCTGATGTCTAAAATCTGCCTCACAGACATTTTCAAATAAATGAAGAACAGTGTGTAAGGGCGGGTTGAAAGTACTAGATAGTTTTAACTGGGAATGGTCGATTGTGTTTTCATCACAAAACAGTAATTTTAAATTTAATTTGCGAACGAAGCACTTTAAGTCAATAATGACTTTAGCCAAATTCACTTGCTTACTTTGTACAAAAGTATTACCATAGGATAGTAATTCGACTAAGTCACCATCAAGGCTGATATCGGAGAAATTATATATTTTAAAATCTCCTTTTTTATTTTGGATGATCGTGGGGCGAGACTTAACAGTGTGATCAGAGCCCAAATCGAAGTCATAATTAACTTCTATTGGTATCTGTTCTTGTTCTTCTTCGCTGGAGTCTGTTTGTTGTGTGCCCCTAAAAAATGATTATTTTTGTAATTTTTATTACTGTAAGTTTTGATTCTATTACTACGTCTAAGCCCTTGATTATGATCTTCGTTCATCCCATTATTGTCAATATCTAGTTCTTCTTCAGGAATAGTATCCTGGTTTAACAAACCTGGTCTGTTATTAGAAGAAGGTCCTGTCCTCTGACATGAATCTTCCAGTTTAGGGTATGCTCTGTTGTTGTTGTATGCAAGCCTATCCCTATCTAATTTCTTGGATTTGTTGTTTTTCAATTTAATTAAAAGAGTATCAATGCTAGTTAAAATACGATTATAATCGTATTTGTATTTGAGAAAGTCAATGTCCATTTTAATAGCCATGTCCAAGGTATTAATGTCACTGGTAAGAGTATTGATGTGGGCTTTGTAGTGCTTCACTATGAGCTCTAGTAATTGAATTCCTTGTTGTTGAAAAAGCACTTTTAAATCCTCGTAAAAAGATGATTCAGTAAGAAGCCCAGAAGGAGAAAATTTATTTCGCAAACCCTTCGGCACTAAATTCTCAGCAATACACTGTTCAAAATAAATAGTTTCCAACTGCAACTTTTTTAACTTTAACAGTTTGCTGTCAAGTACCTTAAGTTTGTCTGCGATGTCCTCTCTAGTTGTCGGTCGGTTTCCCTCAGTGTTGAACAAGTTTAATAGGGGGCGGACTTGTGGTGTTCGATAATTCAGAGTACCAAAGGAGGATGTTAACAGTGTTAAATTCACCTGCTTATAGTGTAGCCTCAATCAATGAAGTGAATGGCACATTCCGTAGGATTAGAGGTTACTTTCGTGACCTATTTTTAGCAGGTAAAATTGATGTTGACATCTACAATTACATTGACATTTGTTCTCCAAGAATACCAGTAATGTTCGGCATCCCAAAGATTCACAAGGACGTCTCAAATCCACCTATGAGAGCCCTTGGTGATGGGAGGTCATCCATTACATATCCCTGTTCTAAACTCATTGACAGTGTTTTGTCTAAATACCTAAAACACATTCAGGGTCTATGTAGAGATTCTTGGACTTTCTTGGAGAACATCAATGATATTACTTTTGATGAAAGTCACAACTTCTTGACAGTGGATGTGGTAGATCTATACACTTCTATACCACATCAGGAAGCGGTTGAATGGATAGGGCTTCTTCTAAGCGACTTCAGTGTCCCTAAGAGTGAAATTGATCTAGTTACTGAACTACTTGACATAGTTCTCTCCACAAATTATTTTATTTTTGGCGAGGACTATTGCATTCAGAAACAAGGGGTGGCCATGGGCTCCCCTTGTGGAGCTAGCGTCGCCAATTTTTTTGTCGCATTTTGGGAAAAGAATTACCTGATGAACAAATTCCAGCTTACCAAATACATCAGGTTTTACACCAGGTTTTTAGATGACATCTTTATTTTATTCCAAGGCAATAGCGACGAAGCAGTCCAGTTTGTTCACGAACTCAATGGAACCACTGAATTCTTGAAATTCACCTTTAAATTTTCTACAACAGAAATAGACTACCTTGACGTAAAATTGACTAAAGACACCACTAGTCATACGTTCACTTCCACTGTTTATAGAAAACCCACATACTGCAACTCCATGCTCCACTTCTGTAGTTTCCATCCTTACAAACAGAAACGGTCCATTTTTAAGGGACAATTAGTGAGAGCTGGAAGGATGTGCAGTACTGTAACTAGTTTTAAATCTGAATGTAAACTTTTAAAGGACATGTTCCTTAATCGTGGGTACCCAGTTGACTTATTAGATGATTTGATTCAGGAAGTCGAGATGAAAAGAATTGAAGGGATGTATAAACCTATTCTTAATAAAATAGAGATTTATACTGGGCAAGAAGTTTATAGTACTAATTTAGTCACTTCAAGCCCTATAGGTGAGAAAACTAATATTAACAGCAAAACACAACTTGTGTTGAGTTTTGTTACGACTTTCAATGTTAACTCTCAGGCCATTTGGTCAATCATTCTTAAAAACTGGTTTCTTATTTCTGATAATACTCTTCTAGCAGAGAAATTAGGACATCGGCCCCAAGTTGTATACAAAAGGGGAAGTAACTTGAAAGAACTGCTACAAAGAAGCCTACCATATACCCAACATAGTAGACAAGGCATGTCACCTTGTGGCTTCTGTAACTGGTGTAGAGTTGTTAAGACTGGTAACTCTTATTATTAGAAACAGAAAATATCAGATTTTTCACAAACTAAACTGCGAATCAAAATCAGTGATTTACGTTGCCTTGTGTAATTGTTGTCCGGGTTTCTATATTGGGAAAACGGACCGTAGGGCCCGTGACCGGTTTTACGAACATGATTAAGCGATGAGAAAAAATTCAGAAGACAACGCACTAGCCAAACACATTAAAGCCCACCCGGGACATAGTTTTTCCTTTATGTGTATTGATCAAGTACCATACACCATCCGTGGAGGTCCTATTTCTTTAATTTTGGAGTACCGGGAACTTGAATGGCAATTAAGATTAGATGCATTCAGGTTCCCGGGACTAAATGAAAACAGTAATATCTCAGCTGTTTTAAAACTAAGAAGCTATTTTAAATAGGTAACTATCTTGGATGAAACTAAGAACAACTGTATAATAGGTGTATGCATTTATGTTTAAAAAAGAGTCAGCTTTTATGTAGTGTTGACTTTTAGGTTTCTTATAATGTTTGTATAAATAGTTTTTAAATAAGAGTTATAACAAATACATGTTTTACATGCAACTTTTAAAGTTACAAGTTTTTTAACACAGTTATACATATAGAAAAATGTAGTTACATACTAATTTCCTAAAACTGTAATGTGATATTGAGTTTTGTCACTTCCTGTTCGTATAAAAAGTGTGCTTTTTGAATTACAACCTGTTTCTCTGAAGAAGCTGCTTTATTAAGAGTGGCGAAAACGCTATATTTTTTATTTAATAAAGTTGCGTTAAGGAAAAAAGAAGAAAGACTTCTTATTGGGCTTTGGACTTAAGGATACCTGCACCTTTTTGTTTTATAGTTGTTTTTATTTTTTTTTGTAACAATGACAGAAGTATTTAGTGCGGACAAGTCGAGAATAGGCCTCCATTACTTTTCTTTTCTTGGAACAAGGAAGAGCCTGGAATAAAATCCTTGGCCTTGTTCTGAGAGACGTACCTTTTCTATTGCTTTCATTTTCATTAAGTTGGAGATTTGTTTCAAAGCCTCTGCCCTTTGATTTGGTGGCAGGTCTGGCATGCCTTTTCTTTTCAGTAATGTGTGGAAATGGAACCTGTATCCTTTGTCTATTATTTGTAGTGTCCATTTGTCCCTTGTAATAATGTGCCAATTTTCTGAAAATAAGGAAAGCTTTCCGCCCAAAGGTGCTTCCAATTGAGCCCTGGTTGGCGGTGTCAAAGTAAAGTCATTGAGTCTGTCCTTGTGCAGCAGTTGTAGGCCCTGCACTACCTCTCTGGTTGGGAGGCTGCCATTGGCGTCCTCTGTAGGAGCCTCTAGCTTGCCCTCTACCTCTGGCACGCCTGTTCTTGCCTCTCTGAAATCTGTCTGTGTCTGGAAAGGACCAATTCTTGGAAGGCCAATTTCTGCTGAATCTTGGTGGTTGGACTTGCATAAAATCTTTGACTGTTTGTACAGATTTTGCCTTTTCTTCAAATTTCTTTAAGACCTCCTGAGCAGTGGAGCCAAATAACTTTTGCTTTTCCAGTGGAGCATCCAGAAGTTTTGCTTTAACATGATCTGGCAGAGATTGTTCCTTCAGCCAAGCATGCCTACGTATGACTGCACCTGTCATAGCTGACCTACATGAAGCTTCCAATGCATCATAACCACACTGCAAGAAATGGTTGCTAACCTGTTGAGAGTTATGTACCAGATCTTGAAGTGATTTGCGATCTAGGGGTTCAGGTGAAGACAGTTTTTTATGCAATTCATCTAACAAATACTCTTGGTACTGTATCATATGAAATTGACAGTTTAAAGCCCTCATAGAAAGGGTAGCGGAAGTACACACTTTTTTACCCCATCGCTCTAAAGCCCTGGACTCCCTTTCAGAGGGGAGTGGATTTTTTGTAGTGACAGCTGCAACCCCTTTAGGGCCCTGGGAAATAGTTTCTGGATCAGCAGAGTGGGCCTTGTAAAGGAAAAGATGTGATTCCGGGACCCTGTAGTACCTATCGGGTTTGGCAGGGGCCGGAGGGAGAGTGTCAGGGGTTGTGCTAGACTCAGAGTACACATCATCAATGACATTCAAAACAGGGGGAATAGCCAAAGGTCTATGCTGAGGCAAATGCAAGAAGGTCCTTAATCTCTTCCTGGAATCAGAGAATTTCTGGCCCTGCCATTGGAAATGCTCCCTCATAGTGTGCAGAGTTTCCCCAAAAGACAGTTCTTCAGGAACGGAGGCCAAAGGGATAGATTCCTCTGCATCAGAATCCTCGTAGGCCGCAAAAGCCTCCTCCTGGTAGTCCGAGAGAGCAGAGCCATCAGAGGCCTCATCTGAGGAGAGGGGATCAGAGGGCTCAACCCTGGGCCTTTTTTCTGTAGGAGGATGGGAGCCCCTGTCCGGATGAGGCTGAGAGCCCCTAATTAATGAAATAAGGTCCTCTGCTAGACTAAGGATCTGAGAACCTGTAGTGGGTCCCTGGGGAATAACCCTGGGAGGCATAGATTTTGAGTGTTTAGCAGCTTTAGCCCTAGAGAATGCCTTAATAGACTTGGATGCAGGAGGCCTGGCTGCACCACGTGCTGGTGTAGTTTTGTCTAAGGGAATGGTGTCGGAAGGTTCCTGGACACCAGATTCCAATGGAGATTCAACAACCGATACAGAAGTGGCCTCCGGGGCCAAGGTTGTCGGTTGTACGGTTTTGGTGGGCGGAAGTAACAAAGACTCGGTTTCAGCCGAGACCGAGACACTAGCAGTAGGCCTGGCCGTGGTTTCAGCCGAAACCGCGGACCGCGTGTCGGTCCTTGTCCTTCCGTTTCTTTATTAAATGTGAAGTCGGAGTCTCCAACGGCATTTTGTAAGCAAAACTAGCCCCAAAAAATTCCTCTGCAAACTCCGACCGACGTCTAAGAGTGCGTCGGTTGAAGGAAGCACAGGCGGAACAGGCCGAGACGTGGTCTGGGCCTAGGCAAGGTAGGCAGTAAGAGTGGAAATCCTTATGAGGTATTTGTTTCCCACAAGTTAAGCAATTATTAATTTTATCTGACATCGGCTGAGGCAAAAAAGAGTCCCCAACGGGGTACTTAGCTTTTGAAGCCTTCGGTTTAGCTGAATTACAGGAGGTAGCCGACCGGCACTTGCGAACTCTGCTTCTGCTTCAGGCACCATGTGGCAAGAAAGACTGGGGAAGAAGGCGTCGGCTGACGCTTTTATACCCCAGGCGCTCTGACGTCGGGGAAAGGGCGACATCAGCCGACGCCGGACCCAGACTTTGGAATCCGGCCGACCGAAGGGCTGCCTGAGGCAGGACAACCCATATGTGATGACTGCAGATGCATCCTTGAAGGACTTCTGGAAGAGAAGGCTGGACAGACTGGATTGTCTTAAATAGTCACTAGGCAAAATTATATCAGTTTACTTGAAAAGCTTTTTGCAGAGAGAGTGGAATAAGTGGACAAATTCTTTTGTCTTCAAGTCCTCTTTAAAGTCTCTTGCCTTAAAGTTTTAGAGATAGACTCCAAAGGCTGGACTGCCAAACGGGATACAGCAACATCATCCCTTCCCAAAACTTGGTCAATAGCTCCCTTAACCACAAAAAGAATTCCAGGTTCTGCCTTCTGGGCAACAGCCTGATGTACAGTCTGACAAGATGTGTTTAAATCCCAGACCTTAGCAGTCTCCAGAAGGCTCACTCTAGAGTGAACAGGAGAGCTCCTAAAGCACCTCAGTAGAGACATCAGAAGCAGACCAAAGAAGAGGGAGAAGCCTGAATTTCATCAGGAAAGTACAGTTGTGTACACTTACCATAAATGCAGATGTTCGAGTGTATTCACTGTTGCAGTCATCACATTTGGGTAATCTGCTGGAAGGTTGCCCTCAGTCGGCCTGAATAACAAAGTCTTGGGTCCTGTGTCAGTTGCTCTCTCTTCTTCCATGACGTCAGGTTGTCAGGGGTATAAAACATGCAGCCGATGCCATTTTATTCAGTTTTTCTTGCCCCAGATTTCGGGTGCCCCCCCAAATGGGGAGCAAAAAAAAAAAAAAAAAAAATATATATATATATATATATATATATATATATATATAAATGCACTTTTAGAAACATAAACTTTACCTTCATCTAAAAGCAAATATACCACAAAGACTTTTGTGTATAGTGAATGAAAGAAAAAGTATAGAAAGGGGGATAGCGGGTGGGTAACACGAACTGCAACAGTGAATACACTCCAACATCTACATTTATGGTAAGTGTACACAACTATGCTATGTTCTTCGTGTTTCACTGTTGCAGTCATTACATTTGGGTAGAATCCCAAAGCTATGGATGCAAGGATGGAACTAGACAACATAAGGAGCGGCTATAAGGCCCTGCAGAACTGCAGTGGCAAAGCCTGCCCTGGATTTGGAGAAGAGAGGCAAATGATAATGCTTTGTGAAATTATGAACAGAGCTCCAAGTAGCAGCTTCTAGAATGTCTTTTTTTGGAACCCCTCTGAGAAAAGCTGCTGAAGTAGAGGCTGCCCTGGTGGAATGTGATCTGATCCCCTTGGGCACAGGTTTACCATGGTGCAAGTAGCAGAAACGAATGCAGTGGCTTATCCACTTAGAAATAGTCTGCTTTGATATAGCCTTCCCCTCTGATCCTGCAGCAAATGCTACCAGTAGTTGCTCAGACTTTCTTAAAAATGTGGTCTTGTTTAAGTAGAATCTTGGTTGTCTGTGTACATCCAATGAATGCAGAATCCACTCCCCCTTGTTCTGCAGATTTGGGTAAAATGTTGGCAGGTGAATAGTCTGGTTAAGAGCCACACTGGATACCACCTTAGGCATACAAGAAGGATTGGTCCTGAGGGACACCCTGTCTGGGTAAAATATAATAAAAGGCTCCAGCTGCCATGAGAGCCTGTAGTTCTGAAACCCTTCTTGCTGAAGTGACTGCCAAGAGAAAAGCTGTTTTCCAAGATAGAAATTTTATATCCGCAGTAGCTGCTGGTTCAAAAGTAGGCAGGGCGAGTTTTTCCAGCACAAATTTGAGGTCCCATGCAGGAGTTGGTGATCTTCTGGGAGGCCTTAAATTTTTGGCCCCTCTAAGATACTGTTTAATCAGAGGATGAGAAAAGAGGGGAGGCTCTGTGTTGTAATGAGCCGAGATGGCAAAGGCATGGATTTTTATAGAAGAAAAAGATAGGCCCTTGTCAAGCATCTCAGTAAAATATTGTAAAATCTGAGGAATATTGGGCTTTGCTGTGTCTGTTCCTTGTGCTTGGTTCCAAGCACAGAATCTCTTCTATTTATCAGCATAAGATTTTCTAGTACTAGGCCTTCTGGCTTCCAAAATGACATCCATCACAGATTTACTGAGAGGTGGTGTTTGAATAATTAATTGATCAGCCATGCTGCAAGATTCAGAGTTCAGAGCTGTGTGCGCAGAATTTGATTGTTCTGCTGAGACAGTAGATGAGGTATTTGAGGAAAGTACCATGGAGGAAGCTGAGATATATTCCTTAGAAGTGGGTACCATTGCTGGCGAGGCCAGTTCGGAGCAACTATGATTATTTTTGCTTTTTGCTGTCTGACATTTAGTAAGACCTTGGAGAGCAGAGGCAGAGGGAGAGTAGAGGCAGAGGGGGAATGGCATAGACTGATAGGTTTTTCCAGCTGAAGGATAGGGCATCCACTTTCCATGCTTTCTTGTGATGAGTTCTTGTGCAGAATTTGTCCAAATGATAATTTTAGGGAGAGGCAAATAGATCTATTCTGGGCTACCCCATTTCTGTGTTAACATGCTGAAGATTTGTGGATCCAGTTTCCATTCGTGCGGGTCCAGAAGATTTCTCCTTAGGTCGTCTGCCAGAGTATTTTTTTTTCCTGGCAGGAATTTAGCTTGAAGATGTATTTGGTATGTCAAGGCTGTGTTCCACAATGCCATGGCTAGTCTGCAAAGGGGGTAGAAATGTGTACCCCCCCCTGCTTGTTTATGTACCACATAACTGTGGTGTTGTCCGTCTTTATCAAGTAGTTGTCCTGTTTGAAGTAAGTCCTTGAAGGCTGTCAGAGCATTCTGAACAGCTAGCATCTCTTTCTGGCTGATATGCAGATGCATTTGGTTTGGGCTCCATTTGCCCTGAATGCATCTCCCCGCCAGGTGGGCCCCCCCCAAGCATAGTCTGATGTGTCTGTAGTTAGGGTTTGGGTGACAGGGGGTAGAGTGAATGACAGTCCCTTGTTTTGGTGACATGTCTCGGCCCACCAAAGAAACTCCTGTTGTAGGCAGGGAATGAGAGGAATCACTGTTTCCAGACCGTGACAATGTTGACTCCATAAACTTTTTAGGTACCATTGAAGTTTCCTCATAAGCAGTCTTGCATATGGAATTAGTAGGATGCAGGATGCCTTGAAGCCCAGAGCCTGCAGAATTTGTCTTGCAGATAACTGGGTTTTTGTTGCCATTTGTTTGAAGTATGTTGTCAGTTGCCTTTGTTTGTCTGACGTGAGGTAAGCCATCTGGGCAGTTGTATTCAAGCTTGCACCCAGGAATGTAATTATTTGAGAGGGTACCAGTTGTGATTTCTTTTCGTTTATGGTGCACCCTAGGCATGCTAGAAGCCTTTTTACAAATGCCAGATATTGAAGAAGAATGTCCTTGTCCTCTGCTTAAATGAGACATTTGTCCAGATAAGGATAAATTTGTATGCTTCTTTGTCTGCAGAATGCAATTACTGGTGCCAGGCACTTTGTAAAGACCCTGGGCGCAGTAGACAAGCCAAAGGGCAGTGCAGAGAATTGGTAACGAAAAAAACCTACTTTGAAGCGGAGGTATCTTCTGCATGATTCCCTTATTGGGATATGCAGGTAAGCCTCTTAAGTCTACAGTTGCTAACCAAGCATTCCTGCCTAGCATAGGCAGTAGCTGTTGTAAAATCAGCATTTTGAATTTTGGAATGTCCAGGAACATGTTCAAAATCGATAAGTCTGGTATTGTACGCCATGAATCATCTTTTCTGGGTACCAGGAAAAGTCTTGAATAAAAACCTTGTCCTTTTTCCTTTTCTGGTACCGGTTGAATAGCCCCCATATCCATGAGGGACATGACTTGTTTCTGGGCCTCTGCCCACTTTTTTTGGCAGATCTGGCCATCCGCTTGGAATTGGCAAAGTATGGAAATGAAATCTGTACCCCTGGGATACTATGTTTAATACCCACTTGTCCTGGGTAATTAACTGCCAATTTTGAGCATGAAGTGCTAGTTTTCCCCCCCAAGGGGGCTGCCAAAAGATAAGTGCTTGGTGATGGTAGAGGAAAGTCATTGAGGCTGCTTACTGTAGGGTTGTGCTTTGTTTCCTCCAGATTTGGAGGTGGAGGCACCCCTTTGCTTTGACCTGTAAGAACCCTGTGATTGCTATCTGGAGCCTTTTAAGCAGCTGGATTTGCCTTGAGTGTCTACTGAACCTGGGTGGCTGCACTTGCAAGAAATCTTTTACAGTTTGCATAGATTTAGCTTTGTCTTCCATTTTCTTTAAAACCTCTTCTGCCTTATTACCAAACAGAGTATCATCCTGCAAAGGGGCATCCAACAATTTAGCTTTAACATGATCAGGCATATTTTGCTCCTTGAGCCAGGCATGCCTTCTAATCACAGATCCAGTAACGGCGGCCCTACAAGAGGCCTCCAAGGAATCAAAACCACATTGCAAAGTATGTTTTCCATCCTGCTCTGCTGAATGCAATAATTCCTGTAACTCTATTTTCCACACAATCAGAAATCATCATTTTCTGTTTCAGTAAGCCCATAACATGCTGTTGATATTTAAGCATATGAAACTGGAAGTTTAAGGCCCTGATTGCCAAGGTTGCAGATGTATAAACTTTCTTTCCCCATCTATCCAGCGCCCTGGAATCTCTGTCACTGGGGGTAGATTTTTGGCTGTAGAAGCCTTTACACCCTTGGGACCCTGAGAAATAGTCTCAGGATCAGCAGCAGGGTTTTTGAATAAAAATTTGTGGGAGTCAGGAACACTGTAATATCTGTCTGGCTTAGTAGGGGCTGGAGGCAGAGAATCAGGAGCCATGCTTGATTCCGAAAACACATCATCAACAATATCTAATACAGGAGGTATTGCCAAAGGCCTATGCGGAGAAAGAAGGAAATCCCTAAGCCTCTTTTTTGATTCAGAGAAGTCCCGACTCTCCCAGTGAAAATGTTCCCTTAAAGTATGCAAAGTCTCTCCAAAAGAGTAATTCTCAGGAGGAGATGCAGATGGGATGGATTCCTCTGCATCAGAATCATCATAGGGTGGAACAGAAAATTCCTGATCAGAAGAGGAATCAGAAGAAACAGAAACCTGATCTGAAGATTCATAATCAGTACCTTGCCTAGGCCTCTTAGCGGGGGGGGGGGGACCCTGATCAAGGTAATTAAATCCTCAGCCATTTTGATCATCTGTTTTTTACGCATAGGGGCCTGAGCACGTGGCTCATGCGTTGTTTTTTTAGACATAGATGTTTTTGACCTTGTTTTTGAGGCTGGAGTCGGTTTAATATAAAAATGTTGAGGCCTGAAAAAGTACAGTTTTGTACCTACCATAAATGTAGATGTTCGAAGATCCACATTGCTGCAGTCATAACCTGTGGGTAGTCCGCTGTCCTTGGTCGGCCCTAATACCAAAGTATTAGTCTGGCGTCGGTCATGGGCCCTTAGATCTGACGTCAGTGCGCCATGGTATTAAAGCGCATGACCGACGTCATATCCTCAGTCTTTTCTTGCCCCAGATGTCAGAAGGCCCTAAAAAGAAAGGCCACAGCCAAAAATAGAAAAACCTCCAAGACCCATGTACAAACAACATCTACAACCTAAACCATACAACCACTCCAAACTAGAGGGGAAGGAGAGAGGGTAAATTGGACTGCAGCAATGTGGATATTCGAACATCTACATTTATGGTAGGTACAAAACTGTACTAGGTTCTTCATCTCACATTGCTGCAGTCATAACCTGTGGGTAGAATCCCAAAGCAAAGGTAAAGGGAGGTTGGCAAAATCATAAAGCATTGGGAGCTGCTAATATGCCCTGTAAGACTGCAGTGGCAAACCCAGCCCTAGATTTGGAATAAAGAGGGAGATGGTAATGTTTAGAAAAAGTGTGCACTGAACTCCAAGTAGCTGCTTCCAAAATATCTTTAGTAGCTACACCCTTAAAAAGCAGTAGAAGTGGCAGTAGCCCTAGTGGAATGAGGTCTGATTCCAGCCGGAATCTCCTTACCATGATGAGAATAACAAAAGCAATACAATGGCCAATCCACTTAGAAATAGTTTGTTTTGAAACAGGTTTCCCTGAGAGCCCAAAGCAAAAGAAACAAATAACTGTTGAGACTGTCTGAACCTTTTAGTCCTGCTCAAATAATAACGCAACTGCCTGTGAATATCCAAAGTGTGCAAAATTTTCTCCCCTTTATTTTGGGGATCAGCATAAAAAGTAGGCAAATGAATAGATTGGTTCAAGGCCACATTTGAAACCACTTTAGGCATAAAAGTAGGGTTAGTACGCAGAGATACCCTATCCTTATGAAAAACCAGGAAGGGTTCAACTGCCATTAGAGCCTGTAATTCAGATACCATTCTAGCAGACGTAATGGCCAACAAAAAAGCAGCCTTCCAAGACAAAAACTTTAACTCAGACGTAGCTGCAGGCTCAAAAGGAGGTAAATTAAGTTTTTCCAACACAAAATTGAGATCCCAGGAAGGAGTAGGAGCTCTACGCGGGGGTCTTATGTTCTTTGCCCCTCTAAGGAATTGCTTAAACAAAGGATGAGAGAATAATGGTGGGTCACAGTCATAGTGAGCAGAAATGGCTGCAGCATGAACTTTTACAGAGGAGAAAGACAAACCCTTGTCTAATAATTCTGTAAGATATTGAAGAGAAACACTCAAATCAGGCCTGGAAACATCAAAGCTCTTTGCTTTGCTCCAAATAAAAATCTCCTCCATTTATCAGCATAAACTTTCCTTGTACTAGGCCTTCTGGCCTCCAAAATAACATTCAAAACTTGTTGAGGAAGCTGCGACCCTCCAGGTTCTAGAACAGAATATGCCAGGCTGTTAGATGCAGGGACTGAATCCTGACATTGAGGAAATGATTGCCTGCCTGAGACAAAAGGTGTGGAATTGAAGGCAAAGGCCAAGGAGGCTCCCGTACTAAACTCCTCAGCAGAGGGTACCAGTGCTATCGAGGCCAATCTGGAGCTATTAGAATCATGGAGGGCTTGTCTTGTCTGACCTTCAAGAGCACCTTGGGAAGGAGAGGCAGAGGAGGAAAGGCATAGACGTGAAGATTGCTCCAACTGAATGATAGAGCATCCACTTTCCAAGCTGTTGGATGAAACATCTTTGTGCAAAACTTTGGCAACTGGAAATTTAGTGGAGAAGCGAACAGATCTATGTCTGGAGTCCCCCATATCACTGTCAACTGTCGAAACACATGAGGATCCAACTTCCACTCATGGGGATCCACCATCTGTCTGCTCAAAACATCTGCTAAGGAGTTCTGTGCTCCTGGCAGAAACCTTGCCTGAAGAGTGAGGTGCAAACTGAGAGCAGTCTCCCACAACATCATAGCTTGCCTGCAAAGAGGGTACGAATGGGTTCCCCCTTGCTTGTTGATGTACCACATGACAGTTGTGTTGTCTGTTTGAATCAACACTTGTCCTGGGTGAAGTAGATCCTTGAAAGCCATCAATGCAAATTGGACTGCTAACATCTCCTTCAAGTTGATATGTAAATGCTGAAGTCTGGCAGGCCACGTGTCTTGAACCCATTTTCCATTGAGGTGTGCTCCCCAAGCCTTGTCCGAGGCATCTGTCGTTAAGATCTGACTCGCCTCTGGTCGGGTCACAGAGTCCCTTGTTTAGGTGACATTCCTGAGCCCACCACAAAAATTCCCTTTGAATGCAAGGTATTATCTGAATGACAGTGTCCAGATCGTGGCAGTGTTGCGTCCATACATTTTTGAGATACCATTGTAGCTTCCTCATATGCAGTTTGGCATTGGGAAGCACCAGAATACAAGATGCCATGAACCCCAAGGCTTGAAGGACTGTCCTTGCAGTCAGCCTGGACCGTAGAGACAATTGTTGGAAGTAAAGTTTAAGGTTCCTTTGCTTGTCCAGGGTCAAAAAGGCCATCTGGGAAGCTGTATTCAGTCTCACACCCAGAAAGCACATTTCCTGAGAGGGTACTAGACTGGACTTTGTTTCGTTCACAGAATACCCTAGGCACCTTAACACTGCCATAACATACTGTAGATGGTGAAGTAGCTTGTTTTTGTCTTGAGCAAGAATCAGGCAATCGTCCAAATAAGGATAAATTTGTATTCCTCTTAACCTTAAGGAGGCTATCACCGGAGCCAGAACCTTTGTGAACACCCTGGGCGCAGTAGATAAACCAAAGGGCAATGCAGAGAACTGATAATGTAAAGTCCCAACCCGAAAACGCAGGAATCTCCTGCAACTGGGCCTGATAGGAACATGAAGATAAGCCTCTTTGAGATCCAGAGTTACCATTCCAGTGATCTTTGCCCAACAGAGGCAGAAGTTGTTGCAACATCAACATTTTGAATTTTGGAATGTCCAGGTATGTGTTGAGGATAGATAAATCCAAAATAGGCCTCCAAGTGTTTCCTTTCTTTGGTACAAGAAACAGGCGAGAATAAAATCCTAGGCCCACTTCTGACAGAGGGACCTGCTGTATAGCCCTCATTTGAAGAAGTAAAGAAATCTGTTTGTGAGCCTCTACCCTTTGCTGAGGAGGAACGTCTGGCATGCCTTTGATAAAACTTGTAGCCTCGGTCTATAATGTCCAACACCCATTTGTCCTGGGTGACTAAAAGCCAGTTTTGTTTGAAGAGTGCCAACTTTCCTCCCAGAGGAGCTGCCAGACAGGAAGGATCTGGCAGCTGAAGATGCAGGTCATTGGGCCTGTTTACGAAAGGACTGGCCCCTGCCCTCACCTGTAGATTGTGCAGGGGAACTCCATGTTCTAGGCCTGAAAGAACCCTGAGCTCTGCCCCTACCACGTGTAGATCTGCCCCTAGACTGTAAATCAGAAGAAGGGTAAGCCCATCCCTTAGTAGGCCAATTCCTGCTAAATTTAGGGGGCTGCACCTGCAAAAAATCTTTAACAGTCTGCATAGACTTAGCCTTGTCTTCCATTTTCTTTAAGACAGACTCCACAGGAGAACCAAACAAAACTTCAGACTGCAAAGGAGCATCCAAAATTCTAGCTTTAACATGCTCTGACAAGTTCTGATCCTTAAGCCAGGCGTGCCTGCGAATAACTGATCCAGTGGCAGCCACCCTGGAAGAAGCCTGTAAAGCATCGAAACCACACTGCAAAGAATGCTTACCCACCTGATCAGAGGCATGAACCAAATCCTGTAATTCCTTACACTCTATGCCCTCTGCCAAAGCATCTACCTTAGATTTTAACTGAGTAAGGAGAAAATTCTGGTACTTCAACATATGAAACTGGCAATTCAAAGCCCTCATTGCTAGAGTGGAAGAGGTATACACCTTTTTACCCCACCTATCCAAAGCTCTAGAATCTTTATCCATAGGAACTGGATTCTTTACAACAGAAGCCCTGACACCCTTAGGTCCCTGGCTAATAGTTTCTGGGTCAGCCCTTGGGCTCTTATACAGATATTTGTGAGCCTCTGGCACTCTGTAATACCTATCTGGTTTAACTGGCGAGGAGGCAAAGAGTCTGGATTAAGAGAAGCCTCAGAGAAAACATCCTGAACAACATCCAAAACAGGAGGTATAGCCAAGGGCCGATGTTGTGGTAAAAAAAATTCCCTAAGAGTCTTTCGGGGATCTGGGCAGTCCTGAGCTTCCCATTTAAAATGCTCCCTCATAGAATGCAGCGTTTCTGAAAAGAAAAATCCTCTGGAGGAGAAGCAGAAGGACTGGAATCCTCTGCGCCTGAATCAGAATAAGGAGGAAAATCCTGAATGTCTTCAGCCGAAGACTCTGAGTAATCTGAAGCCTGTTCCAAACTTTCCACCTCTGGCTCCACCCTAGGCCTCTTATCTGGAGGGGGCATAGAACCCCTGATTAAGGAAATCAAATCTTCTGCCATTTTAAGCATGTGTTTTTTAGGCACAGAACCTGCAGAACTAGGACTGACACCTGAGGAAGGCAAACCAGGCCTGACCTTGGAAGGTACCTTAGAGACAGAAGGAGAAGGCCTAACCACCTTAGGCAAAGAAGGGAGTACAGCAACCTGAGAGGCCCCCTCAGCCTGACCTGACTCATGAGAGGCCACATCCTGCAAAATTAATGGCTCCCCCTGAGACTCAGCTGAAACCTCGGCTGGATCTACAGATTCCACTGTAGTTTCCAAAGAACCGGCGTCCGGAACGGACGACTCATCCAGCTTGGACCTTAACGATTTTTCCTTGCGCTTCTTAGCGGTAGCGGTCGTCGGAGGATCCAACGGCATATTGTAATTACACCACTTACCGAAGACAAGCCTAGCGCAATCTAACCTACGTTTAATGGTGCGCTTATTAAATCTAGCACAAAAGCGACACCCAACTACGTCGTGCTCAGGCCCCAAACAAGGAATACAGAGAGAGTGGTAATCCCTATGCGGTATCTGTTTCCCACAAGAAATACAATTATTCACTTTTTCTGACATCCGGAATTAACTGAGGCAAGAAAAAACAAAAATATTCCCCAACGGGGTACTTAGCCCAACTTGGTTTCGGTCTGAAACTCAGAATACGAAAATTTCAGAACGCCGAACGGCACTTGCAAACGCTGCTTCTGCTTCGGACCATGCGGCAAAAAAGACTGAGGATATGACGTCGGTCATGCGCTTTAATACCATGGCGCACTGACGTCAGATCTAAGCGCCCATGACCGACGCCAGCCTAATACTTTGGTATTCGGGCCGACCGAGGACAGCGGACTACCCACAGGTTATGACTGCAGCAATGTAAGATGAAGAACATCACCCTCAGAAGCCGGTGCCTGCTCAGCGGCTCCAGACCCATCCAAGGGAGAGACATCCACGGGTTCAATACTCTTGAGAATCTCGCAGCATACTGGACTCCGAATGGGTCTCGGTAGAGGCCTGTGACTCAAAAGTAGCGGGTATCAAGGGATGCGAAAGTGCCTCACTGAGTACCGGCAAACCGACAACTGGCTTAGGAGAAGCTTTGTCAGTTTTGGACCTCGACGGTCTGTCTGTCTTTTTCTTTGTGTTTTTTTGTGAACTCTGGTAGTCGGATTGCTAACCGACGACATTTCAGGATAATTAAATCCTGTATCAAAATATTTAGAAGCAAAAATATACCAACACTTAATAGTGTGTTGGTTAAATCTAGCACAAAACCGACAGCAAGGCACGTTGTGATCTGGGCCTAGGCAAGGAATACAGTACAAATGAAAATCATTATGAGGTATTTGCTTCCCACAAGTAATGCAATTATTAACTTTTACTGACATCGGTAAGGAGCAAGAAAAAGTTTCCCCAACGGGGTACTTTGCTTTAGTTTGAAGCCTTCGGTTCTGAAACTCGAATATGAAAATTTCAGGAGTCGGCCGACTGGCACTTGCGAACTGCTTCTGCTTTGGACACCACACGGCAAGAAAGACTGAATAAAATGGCATCGGCTGCATGTTTTATACCCCTGACGACCTGACGTCATGGAAGAAGAGACAGCAACCGACGCAAGACCCAAGACTTTGTTATTCAGGCCGACTTAGGGCAACCTGCCAGCAGATTACCCAAATGTAATGACTGCAACAGTGAAACACGAAGAACATCCTCTTTTACAAGTATCTTCTTTGGGAGGGGGGGGGGTTATGCTGAAGAAGTCTACCACCATGGTCTCGTTCCAATTTCCTAAGGCCCTTACCCTACTCTAAGGTTTTTGGGAGTAAAAGAAAACAACTTGAATCGTGCAGGCATCCTAAACAAAAAAGAATGGGCATCCACAGAGAGATTCTGTCTACCACTGTATATTTACCGTTACTGACAGATATAAACAGTTTATAAACCTATTCACAAAAAATGAAGGTTCCCCAGCAAAAAGAGTTTTGCCCAAAGCTGCAGCTGAAGCAGAATACTGAAAATCATGCCGCTAAGCTGACAAAACATCTGTGTATGTGTACATACGGGCAAGAAAGTTCAGATTTTTGGCACACTCATGTTTCTAAAACCAGCATGGGCTCTTGTTCTAACGAGAAAAGTATGGTGTGCAAGGAAGAAGCTCAAAGCTCTGTTTACTGGTGAAACATATGATCCTCGACAAGACACATCCCACATAATTTCAGCTAGTACTACAGTGATCTAAAAGTTAAATCAACTATGTTGACAGTATTTATGTTCCACCAGAAGCAACAATATAAATGATGCTAAAGAGTACTGCTTTTCAAAAGGTCACTTATTTATAAGAGGGGAAGTGGAATATGTTTACAACTACATTGGGTGCCTAGAATGAGATCTATTCTGAAATGGGAAGATATGCAGTGCCACATACAAAAACAATGGATTCAACTATCACTATCTGAAGTGAGCCATATACCTTTATGTCAGGAAGGTTTAACACAGTCACAGGTAGATATAGATAGATAGATAGATAGATAGATAGATAGATAGATAGATAGATAGATATATGAAATAACAGAACATGCAAGTGTCATTAGGGAGATTAAAATTCACACAATTTCACTTTCAGGTCATGTTTTGTTACAATGTAAGGCTAGTTTAGCTACACCCTCATGCTTAAAAAGGAACTGGACATTTCCACCAGGTTTCTCAGGCATTTTAAGAGTGGCATCAGCAGCTTACTGAGAAAAAGTTATAAAAGCAAAAAGAGGAATAAAGTCATGTTTAGCAAAATAGAATGGGTTTATTTTTTCAAAAAAAACAACCTTAGGGCAAATATTAAAAGAATAAAAAAAGAACGGTGTAACTAACCTAGCAGGGTAAAATCAGTGATTAGAGAACAGGCAAGGAACTTGGGCATTCACAGCACACAACAGCAGCTGGAAAAATAACTTGTTTGAGACGAAGTAAGAGATTTGGAGAAGGAACTGGATAACAAACGTGACATTTGTCATTAAAATATATATTTTCATAATTTGCAAATCATAAAAATATAGCAGATTAAAGCAAGAGAGACAGAAGCTATTAGAAAGGAAGGTTCCAATAAGATAACTAAAAAGAATAGGAGTTTTAATACCAGCAATTGCTTTGAAGGAAATTATTCCAGTATTTAGCGAGTAAGATTATGGAAAAATCACCTGGTAGCGGTAATATACTAACTGAATTCTGGAGGTCTGAAAAAAGTAATGGCTATGTTACTTAGTTTTTAATACGGTAATATGAGAAATTTATACCAGGATTACGGAGCGATACACATGAAACAGTAACACAAACACCAGGAGGTTGCCTTGCCAGTCACAGAGATCCATTTCAGTGTTAAAACATGATTATAAAACTGAGTAATGAAAAGAGTGGTGAAACTGGCACCAAAATTAATAGCGATCAATGTGATTAAGACAAAAACTTGATAATACAGTAAAAGGTTATTAATATAGTGAGCACTCCAAGTGAGAGCATTCTTAGTCATTCTAAACCTGAAAGCAGAAAAGGCATTTGATAAACTGGAATGCCTGTCTTATAACCATACTAAAGCATTTTGGGTTTCTAGATGAACTTGATGACAGAAGTCAACAATAACCCCAATGCATGGTGGAAAAACCATGCAGGAACATCTGATGTTCCTACTGTTGTTTGATTTATGTTTGAAGTTACTATGAGTATTAATTAGAATGTCTGATTGAGAGAAATACAAAATAATGAAAGAATTCAAGACATCTATAATTTGAATGAATTTGGAGGGGACATTGAAAAATTGTACTATATACCAGTTACATTTGCAGTTGTGCCAGGATATAACGCTTTTCTCCCCATCTCATGACCATTAAGGTTCTCTCTCCATCCGATCATTTGTTCCATGGCATGCAAGAGCACTGTGGCCCATCCGTTACTCCTACGGAGCTAAGCAGACACTGACATTATCACATAAGTGAAGCCAGGAGGGTTTGTGTCTATTTGTTTACTAGAAACGTCCAGTTGGGCACAAGGTCCATTTTCAGTTGAAGCATTGAGTTAAAGTAAACAGCCAATGGGGGTGTGATCATTAAGTCCGGACCAGCTATTAGCATGGAAACTGAGTTGCCAAAATAGCTCACATTTTTCTAAATATAGCTGCCACAGACCCCCTACGTTCAGATGCTCCAGGTCATTTTTTTCAAATTTGTGGTCATTGAGAAAATAACACAAGGTGAACATAGGGGTTCGGGGAAGCTGTATTCAGAAATATGCGAGTTCTTCTGGCAACTCAATCTACATGCTAATCGCTGGCCCAGACTTAATGATCACACCTCCATTGGTTGTTTACTTAAACTTAATGCTTTAGAAATATAAAATATAAAACGTTGGTTATTTCTCATTCTTCCGTTCTCTTCTTATAGTTCCTTACTACTATATTTTGTTCTCTATATGAATATTTTTTGGATATTTCTTTGAATCATTTTGCATAACACAATTTGGGAGCAAGTTTATGTTTTTTTTATGATTTTTACATGTCTTATGCCTTTCATGATTTCTTTATGGTTTATGTTAGATTAAGTTTAGGTGACATCTTTCAGCAACAATTAACCATGGAACACTACGTAATTTAAGCTATGGAGTAAAGACTTAATGGGGTGCATAGCTTTAAATTTCATGAATGAAACAGGGCTTTGTTTTTATGTGACCTAGGATGTTATACAAGCTCCAGTTCAAATGTGTTTGGACTTTACTGTTATCTGAAGTAGTTTTGCATCTATTAAAATGAAAGTGGTAAAACTAAATGTTTCAACAGCTTTTGAGTGTTTTTTGAGACCGTTTCCTGCTGGAACTGTGAGTTGAAGCTTCTGCAGTAACGTGCTTTTATTTTTTTCTATGGTCCCATCTTACAGGTTTGATTAAATGTCCCTATTCATTGAGCCACTGTGGGAATTCCTGAAAACTCTGGTCTTTATGAACTGCAGCATTTACTCCCAATTTCAATATTATCAGGACCCAAGTATCTTAAGGGACTTTCTCCCATTCTTTCAAAAATTGTCCAGGCTAGCTCCCTATTCTTTGGGAAGGAATGGGGAGGAAGTGTTGATGGAGTGGGATTTGAGGAGTACGGGAAGGAAGAGCTCTCTCAAGTTACAGCTCTTCTCTAGAGTTGTCTTGGTTCTGATAAACCAAGTTTCCTCTCTGGTCTGCTTACCTTTTTTTTTTTTTTTTCTTCACTTTTGTTTGGAATAACCTTTCCCACTTATGCAGTTTACCTTTCTACTGCCTCTGTTGAAATGATCTACTTTTTCTGGGGTAGTTCTTACTGTATATGTGTGGGGGAGGTGTGAAACAACCATTTCTCTAATTGCATAGTTTTTTTCTCCAGCTATTTTAAACATCTGCTCAGCTGGGGGTTTCAAACAGCAGTTCCTTGTCTAATGTGGCACTGAGAAGTTATGCTTCACATGCTCCAGAAAGGGCTGAATCCCCAAGCAAAGCATTTCTCTAAATGGCTGATCCCATTTAATGCTGCCCTGCAAGTTGCAACTACTACAACATACCCAGATTTGACAGTGTGCTTGCCAGTCTGAGGAGATAGCTACCCATGATCCAGCACTTCACCTCCCAGAGCTTTGCTCTTGTTTCATCAGCTTTGGCCTTAATTTGGGACAAGAAAGTCTCCTGGATCATTAACATGCAAGTCTGACAATTCACAGACTTGAAGGCCAGGGTGACAGAGGTGTAAACCTTCTTCCCCAAGTATTCTACTTTCCTCGTTATTGTGGAGAGAATTATTGGTTAGAAACCCGGGGGGGGGGGTTCTCTTGCAAGAATCCACGGAAATTTTTTTTATTATTTCTATTTATTTTATTTATTTATTTATTTTTACAGGTACGTAGGAGTCTACAAGCCCTGTAAAAATGGCTGAGCTCCAGCAATGTACCGGTAAATGCATCTTCCTAGGCTTCAGCAACTGGTGAAACATCTGTTCATATAAATTGCTCCAGTAAACCCAGACGTTCTATGTACCTCTCCAGGGCATCAGAGTAATCTTTCCCTTCCCTTCTCACTTAAAATTCTCTATCCTCTTGAGGCCATCTTTAAAATCCTCTGGTAGAAAAGCATTGGATAAGGTGCCCTCAGTGTCCAATATGCAGGACAAAGGTGGTAGGAAGACATCTAACCCCCTTAAGACAGTTCATCTTATGCAGCATCCAAGGATTTGAATTCCTCAAGGAGATCTTTCTTCTTTTATTGAATGGGAGATTCTGCCCCCCCCCCCCGACTAAAGGTTGAATGGTGGCTGCAAAGTCTTTAGAGAGAAAAAAAAGAACAAGTCTGTAGCAGGCCTGGGAAAGGAGGAAGATGGAAAAAAAACCATCTGGATGCCTCAAGTTAACTTTTGGGAATAGTGGCTGCCTTTAAAGTTTCCAGCCATTTGGTTAGTGACAATGATTCATTTCTGAACTGCAGGCATCCTCATACATTGGAACTATGGATATTTCATATTCCCATGCAGTAGCAAAATATGGATGTCAGAACTAGACACCAGCGAGAAACCATTGGACAGACTGGCTACTGAAGGGCTTTGTCTCGGAAGGATGAACTTCCTCCAAAAGCATGGCCGTTTCCTTAGGGTCATTGCTAGAGACCTTGGTCCAAATTGCCAATGGGGTCAGTGGCTTGAACAGATTTTCCTCGAGCTGAAGGTTGCCTTAAGGCTCTATTGTTTTGTCATCAGCCTCCCAGAGTCTCTTCTCTCATAAGTGCTTCTCTTTTACTGTTTTTACTTAAATAGAATGTCCTCAAATAACATGGTTGATGCCATGGCAGACCCGGACAAGATGCTCTACCACTTCTAGTTCAAATGTTCCTAGAGCATTTCTGTGCTCCACTTAATGATCTTCTGGTTGAACACAGCACAATGAAAAAATGCACAATACCGTGCTCTGCATCTAAACAAAAACAATGAAAGCAGAAGTATTTAAGAGGGATTTGTTTTCTACAAGGAATGCACTTGTTATTTTTAGAAACTAACATCTATCCTTGATGCCTAAAAACTGCTCTATTATGAAGAAATAAACAGATGGGGTGCTTATCTGTACTTTGGAAGCCATGTAAAGAAAAGGGATGAAAAAAAAAAGATAATTAATGTACTGATGACAATCAGAAATCATATTAACTTATGAATCTCCCTTTCTTATACTGTTGCAACAAAACTTAAGATAGAGCAGGCAGATGTCCTCATACCACAGTCACACCGACATCTAGGTGGGAGGATATCTGCCCAGTAGAGTAGGAAAAATGAAGTCAGCCGTGGAAGTTGAGATGGACAACTACTTTCTGCAGCTGAAGTCCAAAACGGCAGCACTGTTACGACAGTGATCATCAAATATGTAGAGCCACGAAGAGGTTAAAATCAAAGCTTCTTCAAATTCGCAGAAAATATACATACGTTTTAATATGATGTGCACCATAAATTTTAATGCTTCTTTAATTCCATTTGCATAACTGGTCTTATATGCATTTCACTTGCATTGATTATTGGCTTTATCCAAAGACACTTCACTATTAATTCACCAGTGGTTAACTTCACTTAAAGGTTTATGGTTTTGTACAAACCTTCATCTACAAAGGATATAATTCAACTTACTGCCAAACATGCTGGAATTTTCATTCATCTGAATACTATGTCAAAGGCTGAACACTCCATGAGCGAACTTTGTTTCAACTTAAACATTTCTGTAATAACCACTGCCAGATAACATACGTTTCTAATAAACTTTATAACAAAAACAATATCAAGTATTAATTTACCAGTTTTAATTTAAACATTTCTTCAACAAGTCATTACCTTTTCTTTCTCCCGGTTGATGAGAAAAAACAGATATTCAAAGCTTCGAGGGATTATGCCCCTTAGATTATGGGAGAAATTATCAGACTCGGATGGTCCTTAAAGACAAACAGTAAATTTTATAAGCATAATTCGGAGTTAAAATAATAATAAAGAAGACTGGCATTGGACTGGTGTGAACCTGTTAAAGTATACATTACTTAAAAATTTACAGTAGCAATGCATTTTAAGGAGGCTCTTCAAGAATGAACAATTTTTAATGATCAGTGGCCAGTACTGACAAGCAAGATACATCTGTTTACTTTTAGGAAAGCAGCAAGAGGACAGTATCATTTACCGTAGTTTAAGACTCGACAGTGAACCAGGGAAGAGTCGAAACAAAAATCTGACCTCTGATGGTTTGACATTCGTACGTAGAGGGTTGCCATCAAGCTGAGCTCCATTAACACATTACAGCATTGTAATGAGCTATCACATTACAAACCAAACATAACCCGTGTGCTGAAGTCAATAAAATACTTTATGCATACTCTTACGCAAGTAAACTAGACTTGCTTTATCAGGGTTCTCTCTTTGCTATGTCAGTGCTTGTAGAGAGTTTTAAGTATTCTGAAAAGTGTAGCATCAAAACAATAACTTCTTATTCAAAACACAATAGGATATCAACAATTTCCCAAATTTAACTTAAATATCACATTAGACAAAATTAAGCATCAAAATCAGATGAAGTACACATTTACAGCGCAGGTAGACAGAAGATAAAACATATTTATCCTCCTTCACCCAAAAAAGTCAGTTCAACATGTAAACATTTAGAAATGTAATGCAGGAAAATAAACAGATGAATTACAAAAGACTGAAAATCTAAACCAACCCAAATTTGTTGCTTTATAAAGATTAAAATTCATGGAAAAAACGTCTCTGAGCACAACAGGAGGATTTCAGCTGAACTAGACATTACATTTGAAAGCATGTTGAACTAGGTCCAATCATTGTCAGCAGAAATAGACAAAAAAACTGAATTCAATACAGCAGATATCATAAATGCAACACAGTTCAGCTGCCGGATAATATACGTTTCTAATAAACTTTATAGCAAAAACAATACCAAGTAATTCCAAAAGAATGAATCAAGCAACTTCTGTACATGCTAAGAGGGATCTTTTACCCACATACAAGACAGTCCCTAGCAAGGGGCAAAACTTGAAAATTATAAAAATTAGAACAATTTTGCAAAAGGTATGTAAGAAAATGAGATCGACAGAAGTAAAAGGACACCAATTAAACTCCTCAAAAGAGGAGGAACAAAAATGTGAAGAACTCATAAAAATGAGACAAATTTATCAAATAGATATGAAGGGTTGCATCAAATTTTCATATGCACACACAGCAAAAATCAAAAGGCGACAGACAAACAAGTTGTTTTAAAAATCCGAACATAAAAGAAATTGATAGATTAGAGAGACTCAAACTAAGGCTTTTCAAAAACTATTACCAAAAAACCCAGCAAACAAAAATAATTCAAACACACTACTTCCAGTTAACCACTTAAATAGGTTCATTTACCTCTCTCAGCTAGAGACTGCCTAAAAAAACAGCTGCCACAAACTTTTTTTTTTTAAACACTACTAACTTGGCAAGGAATATTCATGTACTTAATATAGCAATAAATGTGGGTTTCCTGTGTACCTCCTCTTCACCTATCAGGGCCTAGTCACAGGCTCAAATACAGCTCAACACTGAATTTTCCCTTCCTCCAACTCCCCCAGTCCCACAATGCTCAGTGCATACCTACGATCTGAAAAACCACATACAACTGAGCAAAGAGAAAAAAAAAGACATTGTTTACTGCATATTCCCTAGAATATTAATTAGAACACAATTTTTCCTCAGGTTTCAATTCATAGATGTAATGACAGATTGGTGTGCATGCTGAAGATGATGGACAAAGATCAGAGTCTATTGTTTTGGTAAGGGCATAACTTTCACATCTGAGCTGTTCTTGTGCATTTTCTTTAATAACTAGGAAAGGCTCCACAGTTCACTCTCCTTCAAGAAATGTATTTATTTGACATTTGTTGACCGGGAAAGTCCGACTGGGACAAAGCCCTTTTTCAGCAGAGGCCCAGGGAGAAATGCTCCACAATACAAATATAAAAACTACAAGTTACAGTAAAAGTATATTACAAAAGATTAGCAATATAAAAGAATAGAGATTAAAAGAGATTGTATAGCAAATGTACACGGTTATCACAAACAAGTAGAGTAGAAGACAGTAAAATACAGTATGACTGGAAACTAGTAGGAATAAAAATAAGGAGAGAAGTTAAGGAAGGATGGAAGTATAAAGAAAAAAGAATAGATAGAGTAGGAACTAGATTCAGGTATGGCGGTTACAGTGGCATTTCCAGAAGTGATTCAGGTATTCTTTAAGAGATTTCTTGAATTTATAAACTTGAGGTATGCTTCGTAGTGTCATAGGAAGCTTGTTCCCTTGAATAGCAGGTGAGTAACTATACAAGTTCTGTCCAACAGATTTTTTAGGTTTATGAATCTGTAACAAATATTGAACTGAGCTCCTTAGAAATTGGGGAGGGGTATAAAATGAGACTAGTGAGGACAAACTGGAGCAGGAAGTGGGTTTATTGATGAGAGTGAATGACGAGCATTTGGGTGATTTTAAGTTGGTTAGGGAACTCTACCGACTAAGTGATCTAAGAGCATGACAGTGGAGTGATTTGAATGGCAGATTAGCAGCAAATCAAGCTACTTTGTTATAGGTAGTTTCATGTTTAGAGAGAAGAGAAGACTGGAGATTTGTGAAAGTTTGTGAGTTGTAGAAAAGGTTAGGAATAAGACAAGCATTTGCTAGTGAGATTCTGGTATCCGGGGTGAGGAGACTTTTGTTTCTATATAGGAGACCAAGCTTTTGGTGGGTTTTCGTAACAGAGTGATGCATATGAAGGTTGAATTTTAGTTGGTCATCTATGATAGCTCCAAGGAGCTTAGTGTGGCTAACAGGGGTGATATTATTATTCAGTGAAAAGATGTTGGAGGATTTGAGGTGGAAGAGGGATTTCAGGAGAAAAAGTAAGAGTTTTTTGGGGGGGGATTAAGTATTAGATGGTTATTAGCAAGCCATGTTTGTTTGAAATAATTTTTTGTGAGGGTGAGTAGATCAGTAGGACTGTCAGCTATAGCTATAATAGTAGAGTCATCAGCATATTGTAATAGGGAAGAAAGAGGACAGGATTTGTGTAATTCATTAGTAAAGATATTAAAAAGAAGGGATCCAAGAACAGAACCTTGTGGGACACCAGTTTTGATGGGGAGAAAAAGGAGAAACAGCAGAGCGCCATTTGATGGACTGCTGCCAATCAGAAAGGTAGCTCTTAAACCAGTAGATTGTTGTGTGTGTGTGTTGATGTGTTGTGTAGAAATCGGGAAAAGATCCACAGAGGAAGACCTTAGATTACAACTAGCCTATAAGGTCTTGTGAAAGAATCTAGAGAAAGAAGTCCAAGTCATAACTGCACAAATCTCACCCAATGAGGGATTACTAAAAGAGGTCAGTGAAGATGACATTTCTAAGTTGAGTGAGAGCAGTAAGGTTGACTGGCAAAGACATTACACATTCTATTAGCTACCAAAAAAAAAAAAAAATGGTTTACACAGATTTGAGCTCAATTTGCTTAGAACATAGCAAACTGCCATCTCTCTCTAGCCGCTATTGTCCTTGTCTCAGTTAAAAAAAAAAAAAAAAACACTTCCCGATGAACACTATTACGCATTAATTGCCATTTAGTTTTATTCCACGGCTCAGATACAGATTTGTCTGTGTCAGCCCTTCCTGGAAAACATTAGTGGCAGTGGAGGAGTCTATGACTGCTACTAATTTGTAATTGTCTGCAAATCTGGAAAGCCAGAGGCCCTTGATGTTAGCCTTGACTTCAGAGAAGTAGATGCCAAAAAGGGGCTGTCCCAAGACCAATCCCTGAGGGACCCCACTTGTGACTGACTTCTTTGTAGAGCTGGATGTCTTAATTCTAACTTCCTGGGTCGTATCTGTGAGCCAGCTGGCTATCAACTGGGAAACAAAAATGTATACCCAACCTCTTGTCAAAAGTGCCCAGTTGGCTACTGTCAAATGCCTTGGCCAGGTCAAGGTAGGCAGTATGAACAGTTTTCCTCTTGTCCATTTGCTTTGGTGACCTTCTCAAAAAAGTTCAGTAAGGTAAGTAATCATGACCTGCCCTTGACAAATCAAAACCAAGTTGGGTCCAGTGTCTGGAGGTTTCCTGTCATTATTGATCTTTTTCCATTGGACTTCTTTCCATGGCTTTGCCTACAAGACTGAGACGTACAGGTCTGTGGATGGCCCTGCCTTTGTGCAGATGGATGACTGCTGCTGTTTTCCATTCATGAGACATGAATCCTGTTTGGAGGCTATGGTTAAATAGTGATTCGAGTAGGCCTGACAGGTCATGTTTTATTGCTATTCAGAAGCGAACTGGGATATTGTGTGGTCCCACTAATGCAGTATTCTAGGCCTTAGCAACAGCATTGAGGGCCTGCTACACAGTGACAGTAGAGGGAGTTTTATTTGATGGTACTTCCTGAGGGGTGGCTGATGGTAAGAGAGGGATAAATTTAGAGATGAATTTGTCTGCTAATAGATTTGCTACATCTGCTGGGTCAGTATAAGTGGCTCCACTAACAATGAGCTCTAAAGACAATTGTGTATCATCTTTGAAGTTATCAGCAATACACTACCACATGATTTTAATAGAAACTTCACCCGTGAAACATCTATCCAAACTCTACATATCTCAGAATCCTTTACCCCCATTACAACCAAGGAACACATGTTTTGAAGGAATTATCAAAGGCCAAAAATACTTTGTCCATGGGACCTGACAACATACCTGGATGCTTAATAAACAGTGCCAAACATGCCCATACCAAAAGTACAGTTTTGTACCTACCATAAATGTAGATGTTCGAGTGCTCATACAGCTGCAGTCATAACAGATGGGTTATCCTGCCGTCAGGCGGGTCCTTGGTCGGCCGAATTCCAAAGTCTAGGTCCGGCGTTGGTTGTCGTCGCTTCCTCCTTGAAGTCAGTGCGGCAGGGGTATGAAAGAGGCAGCCGACGTCATTTTCTTCAGTTTTTCTTGCCCCAGATGTCAGGTGCCCCCAGAAGGAAGGCAAACTTAGAAGTTATGTACTTACCATAACGTTCCATCTGAGTAGGTGGATTCATTTGTCTGCAACCTGTGGGTATGGATTCGATATCGGATCCGAACCGGCATGGTTTATCCAGCTATGGATCCGAGCTCCTAGCTCCTCCCCTCACCCATAATGCCCTGCTCTCCCTACATGACCTCAGATCGAGTTTGCCCTGCACCAACTACCCTAACCAAAGGGTAACACACCCTATGCAGGAAACTGACAAGGCCAGGGGGATAGGAGGGCGGGATGGTTGCAGACAAATGAATCCACCTACTCAGATGGAACGTTATGGTAAGTACATAACTTCTAAATCTGAAGTAGGAGAATTCATTTGTCAGCAACCTGTGGGACAGAGTCCCCAGCTACCTGAATCTTGGGTGGCCATCATGGAAGGATATTCCGGAGCACCGCGGAGCCAAAGGATGCTCTACCTCTAGAAGTGACGTCCAGCTTGCAATGAGTAATAAAGGTATGAGATGAAGCCCAAGTGGCTGCTGAACAAATGTCATCCAGAGGAACCCTAGACTTAAAGGCCGCTGAAATAGAGACAGACTGGGTCGAATGAGCATGGACTCCCTCCGGTGCGGGCCTCCCAGAGGCTTTGTACGTCAACAGAATACACTGAGAAATCCAGCGTGACAAAGAAACTTTGGAAATTGGTTTACCCAGATTGAATTTGGCAAAAGAAATAAACAACTGGTCTGATTGCCTATGACCAGCTGTCCTATGGAGGTAAAACCGAAGCTGCCTGTGAACATCCAAGGAATGCAGCTTGTATTCGCCTTTGTTTTGATACTTAGGGAAGAAAACAGGGAGGTTGATGGACTGATTAATGTTAGCTTCCGAAGCTACTTTAGGAAGAAAGGAGGGATTGATCCTTAGGTACACCCGGTCCGGGTGAAAAATCAAATAAGGCGGTTTCATGGACAGGGCCTGAAGCTCTGAAACTCTCTTAGCCGAAGTAATGGCTACCAAAAAAGCAGTCTTAAAGGACAAGTATTTAAGATCGACTGTGGCCGCAGGTTCGAAGGGGGGAGCGGTCAAGGCCTGAAGTACCAAGGAAAGATCCCACGGGGGAACCATTTCTTTGAAAGGGGGTCTGAGCAAAAGGGTGCCTTTTAGGAAGGTTTTGCATAACTTAGCCGACATAAAAGACCCTGAATTGTGTCCAACATGGTAATGAGATATGGCCGCCAGCTGAACTTTGACCGTGGAACTACTGGCGCCATCATTAAAGAGAGTAGTAAGGAAATCTAGAACCAAAGGAAGGGGAACCGTGAAAGGATCTAGGCCTTGCCGCTCTGCCCAAATGGAGAAACGCTTCCATTTACTGCGGTAAATTTTTCTGGTAGAGGGCTTGTGGGCCGCTACCAGAATGGCCTTAACTGGGGACGAGATACCGGGAGTCCTGATTAGGAGTGGAACTGGAGCAGCCAAGCAGTCAACTTCAGGTTGTCCAGGTTCGGAGTTGGCAGGTTCGACGGGTGTGATATCAGATCCGGAATGGGATCTAGAATCCAAGGTGGATTCACTGAATGAGACCTTAGGTAAGGGAACCAGATCTGTCGAGGCCAGAACGGGGCAATGAGGATCATTCTGCACCCCAACCGAGAGGCTTTCTGAAGTACTTGTAGCATCAGAGGTAGAGGGGGGTATGCATAAAGAAGACCGGGAGGCCAAGCATGCACCAGAGCGTCTCTCGGAGAATCCCCTGGAGGGGGGATTAGAGCGAAAAAACTGTCGCACTTGGCATTTAAAGAAGAAGCAAAGAGATCGCAACAGGGAGTCCCCCACTGTGCGAAGATACGTTTCGCTACTTGAGAATTGAGAGACCACTCGTACGGGGAGAGAATGGTGCAACTGAGCTTGTCCGCTAGGATGTTGGTCCGACCCGGAATATGCGTTGCGATGAGAAAGCGGTTGGTGGAGATCGCCCATTCCCACACTCTCATGGCTTCTCGACATAAAGGGTAAGACCTGGTCCCCCCCTGTTTGTTGATGTACCAGACCACAGACATGTTGTCTGACTGAATCGCAATTGTTCCCAGGGGAAGGAGGGCCTGAAGTGCTTGCAACGCCAAGAGCACCGCCCTCATTTCCAGAACATTGATATGCAGGGAGGTCTCTGAATCGCTCCACGTGCCTTGGACCATCCGGCCCGCAAAATGCCCCCCCACCCGAGGCGGGAAACGTCCGTGGTCACCATGGCGAGAGGGGGAGATGCACAAAAGGGGCGGCCCCTGTGGAGGTCCGGAGAATGGAGCCACCACAAGAGAGACCGCTTGCAAGCCTTGCTGATTGCAATGGGATGATACAGGGGGAGGGAGAGAAATGACCATTGCACCTGAAGTGTCCATTGAAGCACCCGCATGTTCAAGCGGGCGTGCGGAAGAAGAGTAATCGCTGCCGCCATAGACCCTAGCGCCCTCAGGATCAATTCCACAGGTGTTGAGCTGGAGTGAAGGATGGCCCGCACCTGGAGTCGCAGATTCCGAACCCTGTCGGTTGTGAGAAAGGCTCTTAAATTTCTCGTGTCTAACTTGGCTCCTATAAATTCTATTGTTTGAGTAGGGACCAGGTTGGACTTTTCTATGTTTACCGTGATGCCTAGCTTGGGAGCTAGACGAAGGAAGGAGTCTCTTGCCAAAGAGAGTAGATGCCTTGTTGGGGCGGTGAGAAGCCAGTCGTCTAGGTACGGAAAGACCTGCACCCCCTGAAGCCTCTGTGGGCCGCAACCACTGCTAACACTTTGGTGAACACCCTGGGGGCTGTGGTGAGACCAAAGGGAAGGACCCTGAACTGGTAGTGACTGGCTCCCAGCCGGAGGCGAAGAAACCTCCTGGATCGTCTGTCCATCAGAATGTGGTAGTACGCGTCCTTGAGGTCTATAGAGCACATCCAGTGATTCTCCCCTAGAAGGGGGAGGATGGACTGCAAAGTGACCATCCGGAACTTCTCTTTGGGAACTGACAGGTTCAACAGGGACAGATCTAGAATGGGTCTTAGGTCCCCCGTCTTTTTTGGCACTAAAAAGAACCTGGAGTAGAACCCTAATCCGATCTGGTCTGGGGGGACGGGCTGGATAGCTCTTTTTCTCAGCAGATGGCCAATTTCTGCTGAAGCGGCCTCCCCTCTGATCGGGTGGAACATCGGGGAGGATTTTTAACTTTGGGACATGAAGAAAGGGGATCTTGTAACCTCTGGATATAATCCGGAGTACCCAGCGGTGCGATGTAATGGACTCCCATGCTGCTAGGTGCTCCGAGAAACGTCCCCAGACTGCCTCCAGAGTGGAGCAGTCAGGCAACCCCTCAGGGTTGCTGTGTGGGCCGTTCAGAGAAAGGTTCCCTGGACCCAAAGTTCCTTGGAGCCCCTCTGCCCCTAGGGCGGCGTCCTCCCTGTCCTCCTCTGCCGCGGAAGGACTGGTTGTTCGGAGCGGGTTGGGAATGCTGCGACTTCCGGAACCACATCTTCTTCTGGCCCTTTTGGTTCATAGAGTAGGACCTCTGGGGCACAGAGAAGCGGATTCCGACAGCAGACAGCGTCTTCCCGTCCTTTTCGCTCTGGGTCAAGGTAAACCAAATAAACGGAGACAAGTAAGAACAGTATCGCGAACCGTCTTGCCAAAAAGGGCAGAACCATCAAAGGGGGCGTTCGAGAAGGACGCCTTGAAGGGCTCCGTGAAATCGCAATGGCGGAGCCAGGCCTGGCGTCTCATGACTAGGCCTACTCCTGCAGCTCTAGCGGCTCCCTCAGTAGCATGGGACAGCAACCGCATAGAGGTATTCATCACAGACCGAAGAGTGGCCATACGGGTGGAGTGCAAAAGTTTGTCCTCCTCCAACATGGACTCAGGGGGGGATGCAGCGTATTCTTTAATAAGATCGCGCTGCATCCTGATAACATGTGCCAGGTAGTTGAGCGCCCTCACTGAGAAGGTCGCTGAACTAAACATTCGCTTCCCCAAGCGGTCCATCATCCGAGACTCCTTGCTCGGAGGATGGACTGAGGGACACTCCTGGGCGAGTTCCCTCTTGGTGGCTGCTGCCGTCAACATGGCATCTACCGGAGGCCCCTTACTATAGTGGGCACGGTCTGCAGGGGGGCTAAGGATACGGTCTGGCCTTTTGGGGATTGGCTACACAGTGTCCGGTTCCTTCCATGCCCTGGTGGTAATAAGGTCCACCAGGGGGTCGGCAGGAGGGGACACCCAAGAGGTAGACGGGCCCGCTTCGAATGCCTCCAAGAACACGGACTCGTCTGAGGAAGACTTGGGGGCAGACCACCCTCCCCTTATGCGAAGCATTTCCATGATGTCTCCAAAGGAGACATCCTCGGGGGGTGATCTTGGGGAGCCTTCCCCTTCCTCCAAATCCGTGTCTTCTGTTAAAGACTCGGGGGAGTCTATGTGCCTCCTTTTACACGTATGCTTGCGAGGTGCTTCCTCGGGGGGGCTGTCCGAGGAGCCCTCGCAAGCAGTGTCTTGTTCCAATGGAACAGCTTGGGGCATTGGAGCGGGCTGTCCCAGTGGCCGGATGGTGGAAGCCTGACCCAGTGCAGATGGAGAGCGGGAAGGAGCCGAAGCAAGTGCCGGGGGTCCGGAAGCCCACAACAGGGCCCTCTCCACTACATCAAAAGCAGAGGGGGAGCCAGCCTTGACCAAAGTATCCGAAAGTCGGCTCCCCCTCGGATCCGAAGAGTGGATCGGAGCCAGCCCCGAGACACTTGGACCCGAGGGGCCAGTGCGCTCCGACACAGACGGTGCCGAAGGCACACTGAGTCCCCCGGATCCGAAGCTCGGAGCCAAGCTCCGAGAGGTCGGATCCGAAACACTCGAGGGCAGGGTCGGATCCGAAGTACCTAGTACTATTGGAGCCGACCCACCCCCGGCTCCGAAGCTGCCCGGCTCCGAACGCTCCGAACCCGGGTAGCGGGTCGGAAAAGGAGCTATAGGCTTGAAAAATGGGGTCGAGCTCCCCCCCAGAGGGGGGGGGGGGGCAGGAGCACTCCCATCTGCATCTGGGCCTGGATGAACCTTCTCATCATCCGGTCCAGATCGGCGTCGGAAAGGCTATACTTAGATCTCGAAGAGGCTACCGAGGTAGGCCTTGAGTGCCTCCTCGATAGCCTCGACGGAGATCGGGTCTCCTCCTCCTCAGGCCCCGGTGAAAAGCAGACCGGAGACCGGAGCCGAGGAGGGGGAGAACCAGCAGCCAAGGAGACCGGAGGAGAAGCCCGCTTAGCTGGCGGGGCCAAAACGAAGGTCTCGGCCCGCCGCTTGTGGTGCTTCTCCCTCCGATCCTTTGTTCTTGCCTCCCTCTCCTCCAACCCAGCAGCAGGAGGTTAAGTCCCAGGTGGAGGAGGTGGAGCAGGTGAGGAGGGGACCGTGGAAACAGTATCCACCGCAGAAGCGGGAGCCGAAGCCGAGTCCGGGGGCAGAAGTCCCGCCAGGACCAACTTTGACCTCCGCTCCTTCAATGCCCTGGGGTTGAACCCTGCACAAATGGAACATCCAGAAGTGAGGTGTTCAACCCCAAGGCATCGAACGCACCGAGTGTGGCCTTCAGCAGGGGAAAGCTTATGGCCACACTCGGAGCACTTCGAGAAAATTGCCTTAGGGGCCATATCTGACATAACTTTTAGTTATGTACTTACCATAACTTTAGATGTTTGGGATCCATCTCGCCTACATTCTGTACTGATGGGCTCGGCCGATCCTCGGCTCCGACTCGGCACGCTATGCTATAGAGCGAGGCCTCTTATTGGCTGAGCTATTTCTTATCCCAGGATGCACCACCACTAATCCCCCAGATCTTGTTTGTCCGCATTCATGCACACATGCACAACTTGTTTATATAACATTGTTAGATGTTTCAAGATGAAACAGGATTCGGACCTTCTGATATCCTCTGATCTCCAAGGCAGGGGGAAGGAGGGTGGGTTATTAGGAATGTAGGCGAGATGGATCCCAAACATCTAAAGTTATGGTAAGTACATAACTAAAAGATGTTATGTGATCCTATCTCGCCTACATTCTGTACTGATGGGACAGCGTCCCTAGCACCTAAATCCTGGGTGGCTCATTGGAAAACACTCCTGAGCACTGTGGAACCAAATGAAGCTCGTCCTCTAGATGCCACATCCAATTTGTAGTGGGAAATGAAGGTGTGCGGGGAAGACCATGTAGCCACAGCATAAATGTCACTAATGGCAAGCTTAGAATGAAATGCTATAGAAGTAGCCATAGCCCTTGTAGAATGAGCTTTGACAGAGGTGGTAAGCTCTTTGTTAAAATAAGAATAAGCTTGAGTAATACAGTCCCTGATCCATTTGGCAATAGTGACCTTTGTGACAGCTTTGCCCAATTTATTGTCTGCAAAGGATACAAACAACTGATCTGTTTTCCTTGTTTGTTTGGTCCTATCTAAATAAAAACGCAACTGCCTGTGGACATCTAATGTGTGGAATATGAATTCCCCTTTGTTAGAAAATTTCGGAAAGAAGACTGGAAGTTCTAATGATTGTTGTAGGCAGAAACTGGAACAAACTTTAGGGACAAAGGAAGAATTTGGCCTGAGAGATGCTCTGTCTTTGTGAAAAACCAAGTACGGAGGTTTCACGGACAAAGCTTGAAGCTCTGAAACCCTTCTGGCAGAAGTAATCGCCACCAGAAAAGCAGTCTTCCACGATAGAAATTGTAGATCACATGTCGCTGCCGGTTCGAAGGGGAAGGAAGTTAAGGCGCGTAACACCACATCAAGATCCCATGGAGGAGCAGGATGAGAAATCGGAGGTCTTAAAAGCGCAGCACCTTTCAAGAAGGTCTTACACAATCTGTTGCTCATTAAAGGTGGGTTTATAGATTCGTGAAAATTGGAAATAGCTGCCAATTGAACCTTGATGGTAGAGACTGAAGAGCCTTGATTGAAAAGAGAAGTTAAAAATTTTAGTACCTCTGATACGGGAATAGTGATGGGATCCAGGCCCCGGAGTTGAGCCCAAATAGCAAATCTTTTCCATTTGCTAGAATACAATTTCTTTGTAGCAGACTTGTGGGCGAAGATAAGATGTGTACAACTTCTGGATCCAATGTATGACTCCTGACTATAGTCGGAAGAGGAGGAGCCAAGCCGTCAATTTTAAGGTGTGAAGGGACTGGTGGAATAGTCCCGACTGATGAACCAAAAGGTCTGGGATCTGATCCAGGAACCATGGACCTTCCAGAGCATACTTCCGAAGATAGGGGAACCATACTTGACGAGGCCAGTAAGGAGCAACTAAGATCATTTTGCTCCCCAAGAGAGATGCCTTTTGGATCATCCTGGGAAGGAGAGGAACTGGAGGGAAGGCATAAAGCAAGCCGGTGGGCCAAGGACGGGCTAGTGCATCCATGGGGCTCTTCCCCGGAGCCGGGGTGAGGGAGAAGAACTTTTTGCACTTCGCATTTAGAGGAGTCGCGAAGAGGTCGCAACACGGAACTCCCCATTTGCTGAAAATCTGATTTGCCACTGTGATGTTCAGAGACCATTCGTGAGGAGAGAGGATGGTTCTTGCTCAGTCTGTCGGCTATCACACTGGGCTTGCCTGGGATATGAGTAGCCACTAGGAAGCGTTTGGTCGACACTGCCCATTCCCAAACCCTCATGGCCTCTCTGCAAAGAGGATAGGATCTGGTCCCTCCCTGTTTGTTCAAGTACCAGACAACTGACATGTTGTCTGAGTGAACGGCAATCACCCCTTGAGGGAGGTAATCGTGAAGGGCTTGAAGGGACAGAAGCACCGCCCTCATTTCTAGGATGTTATATGAAGTAGGGTCGCTTTTGGGTGCCATTTGCCTTGGACTGACCTGCCCAGGGAATGCCCCCCCCCACCCCATATGGGAGGCATCCGTGGTCAAAGTGGCCGCAGGAGGAGGTGGAACAAAGGGTCATCCCTGATCCAAATTGGAGGGCACTAGCCACCAGCGAAGGTCCCGTTTGCAGGTTTCCGTGATCCATATGAGGTGACTGAGAGGGAGTTCCTGAAAGGACCACTGAGCTGAAAGAAGCCACTGGAGAATTCTCATGTGCAACCTTGCAAGGAGAACTAGAAGAACCATGGCGGACATGGATCCCAATAGTTGCAGGACCATTCTGGCTGGGGCTTTGGATCTGGTAAGTAAGGCTCGAACTTGAGACTGTATGGTTTGTATTCTGTCTGTAGGTAGATAGACCCGCATTCGGTTTGAGTCTATCTCTACCCCTATGAATCTTATGCGTTGAGATGGCAGCAACACAGACTTTAGCCAATTGAAGGTGATTCCAAGGGAATTGCCCAGTGATATAGTGGCTTGTAGGCTCCGCAATAGTAGATGCTTGGAGGTGGCAGTTAGGAGCCAGTCGTCTAGATACGGAAACACCTGGAATCCAAGACTTCTCAGGTGAGAAGTCACGACCGCCAAACACTTGGTGAACACCCTGGGGGCTGTGGTGAGACCAAAGGGCAGCGCGCGGAACTGAAAATGACTGCCTCCTAGGCTGAAGCGCAGATGTCTCCTGGACGCTTGATGTACCATAATATGGTAATAAGCGTCCTTGAGATCTATGGAGCACATCCAAACACCTTTCTCCAGCAATGGGAGAATGGTTTGTAGGGTGACCATTCGGAACTTGGACTTTCTGACTGAACGGTTAAGAATACTGAGGTCCAAAATGGGTCTCAAGTCCCCGGTCTTTTTTGGCACCAAAAAGAATCTTGAGTAAGTCCCTAATCCGATCTGGTCTGCGGGGACCGGTTGGATGACTCCTTTTTGCAGCAGCTTTGAAACTTCTGAGGCTGCAGTTTCCCGTTGACTGGGTGGCGGGTCCGGGATTTTTTTGGACTGAGGTGGAGAGTGAGAGAAAGGGATGGTGTAACCTCCGGCGATAATTCGAAGCACCCATCGGTCCTGAGTGATACCTTCCCAGGCTTTTAGGTGCTTCGAAAAACGACCCCCGACTGGCTCCAGAGCTGTACAGTCGGGCAATCCCTCAGGGACTGTGAAAGGCTGAAGAGCCACGAAAGGACTCGCGGTCTCCAGTGTTGAGAGGGCCTCTTCCGCCTCTGGGACGGTGTCTTCTGGAAGAATTTCCCCCTCCCCTGCCTCTGGGAGGGGGATCATCCTGCTGAGAGGGGTAAGACTTCTGAGATCTACAGAACCACATTTTCCCTCCTCTTTTAGCCTTGGGGTAAGGCCGAAAGGGAGTGGAAAATCGTGCCCCTACGGCAGTCAAAGTCTTACCCTCCTGCTCGCAGCGGGTCAGTGTGCCCTTTACCTTGGGTCCAAACAGGGACGACCCATCAAAGGCGGCATCGGCAAAGGAAGACTTAAAGGCCTCCGCGAAATGACACAGGCGGAGCCAGGCTTGTCTCCGTAGAGCAATGCCTGTACCCGCTCTACTCGCCCCTTCGGCCGCATAAGAAATGAGCCTCATGGACGAGTTTGAAATGGACGACAGTGTAGCCAGCTGAGAGCCAACCGTCTGGGCCAGCTCCTCAGGCAGGTTACCCAAGAGGGTATCGGAAAGTTCTTTAATCAGATCCCTCTGAAATCTGGTAAAGTGTGTAAGGTAGTTCAAGGACCTTAATGTAAAGGCCGCTGAACTTAGGGGGCACTTTCCGTACCGATCCATGCTCCTAGACTCCTTATTAGGAGGATGGACGGACGTCGAAGCCTCTGCTACATCTTGCTGGGTAGCAGATGCCACCACCAAAGCATCTACAGCCACACCTTTAGTTAGGAACTCTTTTTCAGGGGGTGCTGAGAGAAATTTATTAGGACGAGCAGGCACCGGTTCCACAGAGTCTGGGTTTTCCCACGCCCTTCGACAGATCAAATCCAAGAGCTAGTCGAAGGGCGGAGACACCCAGGAGGCGGAGGGCTGAGCCCCGAAGGCCTTAAGGAACACCGACTCATCAGCAGAAGGGGGTTTGGACTGCCAGCCGCCTCGTTGTTTAAGGGCTTCCAGGATGTCTGCAAAGGAGACATCAAAGGACGACTTAGGGGACCCTACTGCATCATCGAGATCAGTGTCTGATGTAAGAGACTCATCAGGGGAGTCAACGTGCTTCCTCTTGCACGATCTTTTCCTGGGGGGTTCCTCCGAAGAAGCTTCAGACGGACCTCCAGGAGGGGGGGAAACCCCAGTGGGGGTAACCTCAGGCCCCGGGGCTCCGCTGTCTAAGGACAGGGGGACTGCCAAAGACCCAGTCTCGGTATGCAGGGAAGGAGCTGGGGAGACCGTGGAGGTAGCCAAAGATGATTTGGCTAACGCACTCCTCATAGCCCTGAAGGCGGGACCACCAGAATCCTGGGAGGGTCCCACCTCCATGGCCACGACGGTAGACGGCACTCCTGCAGCCGACGCACCGAGAGGAAGGCTTGGGACGGAAAACATCAGTCCCGAAGCATCCCCCCCGGGGCCGACAAGAAGTCCGCATACCGAACTCCGACTCAAGAGCCGGAGTTGGAGTAAGGGTCGGGCCCGACCCTAAAACCTCCACCGGTTCCACCAGCACCGGCTCCAACGGTGCCGAGGCTGTTGGAGGAGGAACCATAGTAGCAGGGTGGACCATCGGCTCCGAAGCCGAATGGGCTGGAACCGAAACTAACTTTTGGAACACCGGAGACTGGAAGAGTCTTAGGAGCACCCTGTCGATGTCCGAATCAGACATCTTGGAGGATCTGGACGATACCGATCGGGTCCGAACCGATTTCTCCATCGGCTCCATAAGACTAGGGGACCGGCTCCGAATGGATTCTATTATTATCGGTTCCGAGGGAGATCTCAAGGCAATTTCCCTCGGTGCCGATGAGGACTTCGGCGCCGAAGGGGAAGAGTCTGAGCCGGCAACCCTCATCGGTTCCAATATCAGTGGAGCCGATGAAGGTGACCCGCCTCCCGATGCCCCAGTCCTCGGCTCCGAAACCAGAGGGGTCGAGACTGGAGGCATCGAGGCAGACCATTCCGCCCTCGGCTCCGAAGTCCGTGGAGCCGATGGAGAAGTCTGCTTAGGTTTTTTGGCAGTCGGTTCTGACAGACTGGTCGGAGCCGACGCTTTTTTCTTTTTTGAAGGAGAGGGAGAAGAAGATAAAGCCTCCTCGAAGGATGGCTTAATTAAACCTTTAAGGATTCATTTGTTTTTCCTCTCCTGGAGGACCCTTGATGAGAAGGCGTGACACACGCTACATGACTCTTGTAGGTGCTTGGCGCCTAAACAATAAACGCACGAGGAGTGGTCGTCCGTTATGGACATCTTATAACCACACCTCGCGCACTTTTTAAACCCGGAGGGTCTATGTTCCTTAGACATTTTGACTACCTAGGGAAACAGATTAATCACAGTGATAAAAAACTAAGAAAGTTTAAAGTTTTTTTTTTTTTTTTTTTTTTTTACACACAAAACAGTACACGAACTAGTAGCACAAAAACACATAAATTGAGGGTCAAGACCCTCTAACTTAAGCAGGTACTTGACCAGTAAAACACAAAACGCTAGCTAGAATAGGGGAAGGCCCCTCTAACTTAAACGGGAAACCTTCCCTTAACGAAAAACACAATTCTCACAACAAAAATTTTCAAATACACTCGTACAACAACGATAGCTGTTAAAACAGCTTTTGGGTTCAATTAAACAAATTTTCTGACAGGAAAAGTCTGAATAAACAGTACTTAGCCCAGAGACCACGTCCTAGCTTGTAAGCGGCAAACGAGATCTGGGGGATTAGTGGTGGTGCATCCTGGGATACGAAATAGCTCAGCCAATAAGAGGCCTCGCTCTATAGCATAGCGTGCCGAGTCGGAGCAGAGGGATCGGCTCCGAGCCCATCAGTACAGAATGTAGGCGAGATAGGATCACATAACATCTAAAGTTTTTTTTTTTTTTTAAAGAAAAAGACAAACATTAAGTGCTAACTAGCACACACACAGGCCCCAAACAGCACACACAAACAAAACTCCGAACCAGCGAGGGGAGGGAATTAAAATAAAGTTTTAAAATTAAGAATTTTAAACCAAAACTATCAAAACACTAAAGGGAACCTAATACAATCACTCAAAACTAACTACAAAAATGTAATAAAACGCTTTATAAAGGATTTATAAAGACTTAGCGGAAGAGCTCAGATGATCCAATCTGGTTACCAGCATGGCAAACTAGATCTGGGGTCATGTAGGGAGAGCAGGGCATTATGGGTGAGGGGAGGAGCTAAGAGCTCGGATCCAGAGCTGGATAAACCATGCCGGTTCGGATCCGATATCGGATCCATAAAGCACAGGTTGCAGACAAATGAATCTCCTACTTCAGATCTATATTAAATTAACCCAAAAAAGATATAAACAGAAGGGAAACCTATAACTTTCACACAACTTAAAAGTTTTAAAACCCTTTAATAAGAATACTAAGACTTAGCTTTTGGAGCTCTGACGACCAAGCCTTTACCATGCACGGCAAACTAGATCTGAGGTCATGTAGGGAGAGCAGGGCATTTTGGGTGAGGGGAGGAGCTAGGAGCTCGGATCCAGAGCTGGATAAACCATGCCAGTTCGGATCCGATATCGGATCCATACCCACAGGTTGCTGACAAATGAATTCTCCTACTTCAGATATAATGTTATGCAAAAATGCAATGTTGATAAATCAAAAACAGTAGTTGCAAGCAAATACACCATAAAAGAGTACCCCAAAAGGTTATATGAAAAGGGTTTGTCATAAGGCCTGTCCTAAGAGGGGTTGGAGGGAGGGAAACCTGGACTGCAGCTGTATGAGCACTCTAACATCTACATTTATGGTAGGTACAAAACTGTACTATGTTCATCGTGCATACAGCTGCAGTCATAACAGATGGGTAGAATCCCAAAGCTAAGTAAGGGTGGTAGGCACTAAGTGGAACTAGGAGGGGCTAGGATGCCCTGCAGGACTGCTGTGGCAAAGCCCGCTCTAGATTTAGAGTATAGTGGGAGGTGATAGTGCTTGGAGAAAGTGTGCATTGAACTCCAGGTGGCTGCTTCCAAAATATCCTTGGTAGGGACCCCCCTGAGGAAGGCTGCAGAGGTAGCTGTGGCTCTGGTGGAGTGGGATCTGATGCATGCAGGCACAGTTTTTCTATGAAATGAGTAACAAAAGTGTATGCAGTGGGCTATCCATTTTGAAATTGTCTGTTTGGAAATAGCCTTTCCTTGAGCACCTGCAGCATAGGACACACAGAGTTGCTCAGATTTCCTGAATAGCTTTGTCCTGTCCAAATAATAACGAAGTTGTCTGTGAATGTCCAAGGAATGTAGTAGTTTTTCCCCTTTGTTTTGTGGATTAGGATAAAAGGTAGGTAAGTGGATAGCCTGATTCAAAGCTACACTGGATACTACCTTTGGCATAAAGGTAGGGTTGGTTCGTAAAGAAACTCTGTCCTGATGGAAAATGATGAATGGTTGCACAGCCATGAGGGCCTGTAGCTCCGAAACCCTGAAGAAAGGCTGTTTTCCATGACAAGTACTGTAACTCTGATGAAGAAGCTGGCTCGATGGGAGGAAGGGTCAGCTTTTCCAATAAGAAGTTGAGGTCCCAAGCAGGGACTGGTAGTTTTCTTGGGGGTTTTATATTCTTTGCCCCTCTGAGGAACTGCCTTAAGAGAGGATGGGAGAATAAAGGAGGATCTGTGTTGTATCGTGCAGAAATGGCTGAAGCGTGGATCTTGATGGAGGAGAAGGAAAGTCCATTGTTTAACATCTCAACTAGGTACTGTAAAATTTGAGGTATATTTATTACCCAAGGACTCTGTCCCTTCTTTTGATTCCAGGCATAAAATCGTTTCCATTTGGCGGAGTAGGCCTTTCTAGTAGAAGGTCTTCTGGCCTCCAAGATGACATCCTGCACCTCCTTGGAGAGGAGAAACTGTTGGGAAATCAAGGAATTCTCCATGCAGCTAGATTTAGAGTTTTGAGATGGCTGTGAAGAGTTTTGTAGTTGTGCTGGGACAACAGAAGAGGGACTAGAGGTAGGATCCATGGTGGGGAATGTGTCAGGCTCTTCAGGAGCAGATACCAGTGTTGCCTTGGCCAGTCTGGAGCAATGAGAATCATTTTCGGCCTCTCTGCTCTGGCTTTTAATAGAACTTTGGGCAGCAGAGGAAGAGGCGGGAAGGCATAGACCATCAATGTTGCTCAACTGAAGGAAAGTGCATCCACTTTCCAGGCCTGTGGATGATAGGTCCTTGAACAAAATTTTTTCAACTGGCAATTTCTGTGGGTAGCAAAGAGATCTATGTCTGGCTGTCCCCATGCCTGAGTTATCTTTGTGAAAATTTGATGATGCAACTTCCATTCGTGTGGATCTGTCATATTTCTTCTTAGGTTGTCTGCCAGTGTGTTTTCCTTCCCTGGCAGGAATTGTGCCTGTAGTTGAATTTTCAATTCCAGTGCTGTGTTCCATAGGGTCATGGCTTGCCTGCACAGGGGGTATGAGTGAGTTCCCCTCGGTTTGTTTATGTACCACATCACTGTGGTGTTGTCTGTCCTTATCAATAGCTGGCCTGGATGCAGTAGGTCTTTGAAGGTCATAATAGCCTTTTGCACGGCTAGCATTTCCTTTTGGTTGATGTGAAGGAGCTTCTCTTTTCGTGCCCATTTTCCTTGAATGCACTGATTTGTCATGTGTGCTCCCCAGGCGTAGTCTGAGGCGTCTGTTGTGATGATTTGAGTTGCTTGAGGTACACAGAAAGGAAGACCTGTGTTTCTTTGGCAAGCTTGAGCCCACCACATAAATTCCTTTTGAAGGCATGGAATGAGTGGTATAATTGCTTCCAAGCTGTGGCTGTGTTGAGACCATAAGTTTTTTAGATACCATTGAAGTTTCCTCATATGTAGCTTTGCACATGGGATAAGTAGGATGCAAGATGCCATGAATCCCAGAGCCTGCAGGACTTTCCTTGCACTTAGCCTGGTGTAAGTTGCCATTTTTCTGAAGTATTGAGACAGTTGCCCTTGCTTGTCTGGCGTGAGGTAGGCCATCTGGGTGGTTGTATCCAAGCTGGCACCCAGGAAAATTATTTGTTGAGAGGGTATTAGTTTTGATTTCTTTTTGTTGACTGTGTATCCCAGGAAGTTCAACAGTTTTATTACAAACGCCAGGTGCTGCAGTAGTATGTCCTTGCTGTCCGCTTGGATCAGGCAGTCGTCCAGATATGGGTAGATTTGTATCCCTTGTAGTCTGCAGAAGGCGATTACTGATGCCAGGCATTTCGTAAACACTCTGGGCACAGTAGATAAACCAAAGGGCAATGCAGATAATTGGTAATGGGTTGAACCTGCAAGAAATCGGAGGTATCTTCTGCAATCTTGTCTGATAGGGACATGCAGGTATGCCTCCTTGAGGTCCAATGTTACCAGCCAAGACTTCTTGCCCAGCATGGGAAGAAGCTGCTGCAATGTGAGCATCTTGAATTTTGGCACCTGTAGATATGTGTTTAGGATGGATAGGTCTAAGATAGGTCTCCAACTTTGTCTTTCCTTGGTACCAGGAATAGTCTGGAATAAAACCCTTGACCTTGTTCTTTTGCAGGTACCTCTTGAATTGCTTTCATGTCCATGAGAGCTGAAATTTGTTTTTGTGCCTCTGCCCTTCGATTTTGTGGCAGGTTTGGCATGCCTCTCATTTTTGGAAGGGTGTGAAAGTGGAACCTGTAGCCTCTGTCTATAATGTCCAGAATCCATTTGTCTTTTGTAACAATATGCCAATTTTTTGAGAATGATGTCAGTTTTCCGCCCAAAGGTGCTGCCATTAAAGCTTTGCTTGGCAGGTGTAGAGGGAAGTCATTGTGTCTGTTTTCTAAAAGACTGTGATCTATCTTCTCCACCTCTTGGGGTTGGTGCTTGCCACTGTCTGGCTCTGAAAGATCCTTTAGGTTGCCCTCTACCCCTTGGACACCTGTATCTGCCCCTTTGAGGTCTGTCCGTGGCTGGAAAGGACCAATTTTTTGAAGGCCAGTTTCTGCTGAAACGTGGAGGCTATACCTGCAGGAAATCTTTCACTGTTTGCATTGATTTCGCTTTTTCCTCCATTTTGTTTAGCACCTCCTCTGCTTTAACACCAAACAATACATCTTTTTGAAGGGGTGCATCTAATAATTTAGCTTTGACATGATCTGGTAAGGTTTGCTCTTTGAGCCAAGCATGCCTACGTATAACAGACCCCGTAACAGCAGCTCTACATGAGGGCTCTAAAGCATCAAAACCACACTGCAAGGTATGTTTACCCACTTGCTCTGCACCATGCAACAAATCCTGTAACTCTTTTAAATCTGGTTGTTCTGGTTGTGTCATTTTGCTTTTCAGCTGAGATATCAAAAACTGTTGATACTTTAACATATGGAACTGACAGTTTAATGCCCTCATGGTTAAAGTGGCCGAGGTGTACACCTTTTTCCCCCCACCTTTCTAAAGATCTGGAATCTCTCTCTGAAGGTAATGGGTTTTTAGCAGTACAGGCCTTAATTCCCTTGGGACCCTGTGAAATAGTTTCTGGGTCAGCAGTATGGCTTTTATATAGGAACTGGTGAGAATCAGGAACCCGGTAATACCAGTCTGGTTTAACAGGAGCTGGAGGCAAAGAATCAGGATTAAGGCTGGTTTCTGTGTACACATCATCCAATATATCTAAAACAGGAGGGATAGCCAGAGGCCTATGCTGGGGGAGCAGAAGAAATTCCCTGAGCCTTTTCTTGGAATCTGAGTAATCTTGGACTTCCCAGTGAAAGTGTTCCCTCAATGTACGCAGGGTTTCCCCAAAAGAGAAGTCCTCGGGGGGGGGGGAGACCGAGGGAACAGACTCCTCTGCATCAGAGTCTTCGAATGGAGAATAGGCACAATCCTGGTCCTCGGATAGCTCTGAGGCAATAGAAGCTTGATCTGAGGAAGGGTAGTCTTCCTCTAATCTGGGCCTTTTGTCAGAGGGGATTGAGAACCCCTGATAAGAGTATTCAAATCCTCAGCCATTTTAAGCATCTGCTTTTAGGCATGGAGCCTTGAGAGGGTGTCTGAGGAACCTGTTTTTTGGTTTTCATGGCTGTTTTAGATTTAGTGAAGGCTTTAATAGAGAAGGAGGAAGGCCTGAAGACCCCTTGAGAAATGGCAGGCCTGTCTAAATTCTGAGTTTCCCCGCCAGGAGCGGCGTCAGTATCTGTAGTAGGAATGGGGGCCGAGGAGCCTGCGACCTCGGGCACTGAAAGACACCGGTAATGCATTGTCATCGATACTCGGGGGCTGCGTAGTCGCCTCGCCGAGTACCGGAGAACCGGTAGTCTGCCTTAGTGTGGTATCAGTAGGTGGTGCGGACCTCGTATGCCGGTCCTTATCTTTGCGTTTTTTGCTCAAAACTGGAGTCGGAGTATCCGATGACATAATATAATTAAATTTTTTGACAAAAAAGTGAAGGGCGAACTCCGCCTGACGCTTAGTGTGTTTGTTGAATCTAGCACAAAAACGGCAGGCCGAGACGTCGTGGTCTGGGCCTAAGCAAGGTATACAGTAAGAGTGGAAATCCTTATGCGGTATTTGCTTCCCACATGAAATGCAATTATTAACTTTGTCTGACATCGGTCTGAGGCAAGAAAAGTTTCCCCAATGGGGTAAGACTTCGGCTGAAATACTTTCGTAAATCTCGGGAGCTGGCCGACCGGAACTTGCAAACTGCTTCTGATTCGGGCACCGCGCGGTAAGAAAGACTGAAGAAAATGGCGTCGGCTGCCTCTTTTAAATCCCTGCCGCACTGACGTCAGGGAGGAAGCGACGACAACCGACGCCGGACCTAGACTTTGGAATTTGGCCGACCAAGGACCTGCTTGACGGCAGGATAACCCATCTGTTATGACTGCAGCTGTATGCACGATGAACATCTCCTCCATAAACTGTTTAACCTAACCTTAACAAGATTTGTTCTTGAATTATGTTGCACTGTAGTGATGGTCTTCCACAAGAGTGGCCCTACTGTGGATGCCAGTAACGATAGGCTCATCATCCTTACGAGTCTGATCTGCAAAGCTATGGAACATATCATAACTAATCTCATCAATTATGGTATCAAAAATCTCATTGCTCTAGACCATCAACAGTGTGATTTCAAAGGTAAACCTTGCCTTTTAAATCTAGCTAACTTCTTTGAAAAATGCTACACAAGCCGACAGCAGTGATCATGTTCATTACATGGCCTAGCCCAGTGTTTGATGTACCACATGCAGGTATTGTATAGATCCTTATATGGTATTATAAATAGCAAACAAGCTAAAAGAGCCCACATAATTCAGATAGCATGTGCCTTCATTTGAAAGTATGAAGATAATCAGATGAGTCCCCAGGAATCCCTCCTTTTTATTATTGATGTCTCTGATCTCCAAACTGAGAAGAAGGGCATCCAGTTAACTAAGTCAGCAGATGACTGCAAACTTGGTGTTATTAAGAAGATCAACCTCGAACACCTATAACCTACAGAAAAAACTAACCGCAGTTAAAAATGCACTCAAAATACAAAAAAAGCATAGGTCACTTAATCCAAACAATCCCCATCTTCAAAGTTTAGACAATACTTCACTCCTAAACAAACATGTAGTCAGGGAAATGGATGGGCTGAGAGTTCCCTTTCCTTAGATTTTCATGTGCCACTCTAGTAGTCAGAACATCCTTCTACTTGGCATAACCAACAGCCAATGGTACAGTATCCAGACTGAAAGATGAGACTGTTAACTTAAATTAAGTACACATTGCACCAATTACTGATTTCAGTATCCCCTTCAGAATGTACCTCAGAAGAAGGGCCACAGAGGTTCCTAATTCATATTTCAGGCTTAAAGACTATGAGCAAGAAAAGATAGAAGTTCTAGAAGATACAGAGTGAAGGGATAGACTCTTCGGAGAAATTTGTGCCTCGCCTTAGACCCTGTTCTCCCTAAACTTCTATTTATCTGCAAGTCTATTAGTTTACCACTTTAGCAAACACCAAAAGCAAAGACTTAAATCTTCACCACAAAAATAGAAGCTAGAAAGACAGATTCATTTGGCAATGCATCCCCCACTTCTCTGGGATACACTATCCCTGAAGGTCAACCAATGCAATACATTATCATCTTTCAAATGGAACCTGGATGACTGGAAGAGTACCCCAGAATTTTCCACTGGATCATACCTCGCAACTGTTTCAAAATACTTTTTTGCTCAAAATAACTGTGCCGTGACATCCTGGGTGGCCACTTTAAATCCTGATTTATTTTTCTTATTTACACTCACAGGTGTGCTAATTGATGTCATCATGCCCTGTAAATCATGCTATACTCCTGAAGTTTTGATCTCCCTTGTTAACGAGAACTCCACTGAGTGACAGGTGTAATGAGGCCATTTTGGACAGATTCTGAGGACCAACTGAAAAGGTTTTTAGACTTTCTTGGCAACACTACAAATTTTCTGGCCTTTACACACAAGGTTTCACATGACAGAATGGACTACTTAGATGTGAGTATTCACAAGGTAGATCAAGGTTTTAGGTCAACTGTTTTTCGTAAGACACTTCCTCCAACTCATACTTGCACTTTTGTAGTACACACCCTTTACACCAAAAGATAGGGATTGTCAAGGGGCAGTTTATTCGAGTGAGTCGTTCGGCCTCTAATAATGATGATTTTGAAACCGAATGTAACACATTGGAAAAATTATTTTATGAATGGGGAAACCCACCTAATTTGGTAAAAAAGCCCAGGGCCGAAGTTTCACAAAAAAGAGTTGAACTTTAATTTCCCTTGTTAGGGAAGGGTCCTCTACAGACTTCTATTACTAAAAAGGTTGATGATGGTAAATTGATTAATAGGATTTTTTCTATGGACTTTGGAGGCAACGCCCCTTTGGTGAGACACACCATGAACAAGGAATAGGAGAAAATTCCTTAATTTTACAGATCTGAACATCTTGGGTAAAAACCCTTTTGTATATAGGAAGGCTAGGAACATCAAGGATCTTTTTGAGTGCCATACTTCATTTTTTGAGGGGACTGGAGGTAAGAAAAAAGGTACCTATAAGTGTCGAGCTTGTGCACAATGTGTGCACATTGCGGATTCTGATACAGTACATATTGTTAGCCGAGGGAGGGACATTACTAGTAGTGCCTTTTCCAACTGCAATACTAGTGGTGTTGTGCATTTGGTTTCCTGTTTGCTATGCCAGGCATTTTACATAGGAAAAACAGAACGTAGGTTGAGGAAGCGTATATACGAGCACTATTATTATATCAGAACATCCAATGAGAAAAATGCCTTGTACAAGCATACTTTGACTTGCACAGTTGCCAATTTTGCATTTTTTTGTGGTTGAGCAAGTTCCTGTGGATATTAGAGGTGGCCCTTGGGAGGCCCGTCTAGAATACCGGGAACTTTTTTTGCAGGTCACCTTTGATTCTGGGAGACCACCGGGGCTTAATAAACATATTAGTATCGTCCCCCTTTTAAAACTTAGGGCAGCTTAACTGTGACCTATTATTCACCATTTAATATGTTATAATGTGATTTATCTAAAATTTATATTTTAGAATCTCCCTATTTATACTTCTATATTTTAGTATCTCCCTATTAGATATCTATCTTACATTTTATCCTCTTTTCTTTGGCCACTAGATGGTAGCATTTATATATTGTTTTAAACTCACAATGCTTTTTAAAGAAAAAAATGTTTACACATACAAAAACTTTTCATATGTATTTTTTCATATTTATAATATTTAAATGTTTTTTAACTTGATTAAATGTATATTGTTTGTTCTCGACCTTTGAAAAACAAAAGTTTCATACATTACAGAGTTTATTTAATTATTATATATTTTTGGAATGGTTTAAAGTAATTGGTGCTTTTGGATTGGTTTGCAACTTTTTAAACTGTCTTTTTAAGAAATGTGATGGTTTAACCACTGTTATCTGATGAAGTCTTACTTTGTTTGGACGAAAACGAACTATCCTTTTTGTTGGCATTAATTTTATTCAATAAAGCCTTCTGGATTCTACTGTGCTGCGGCTTCTCCATTTTGTGTGCTACTGGTGTGGTTCTTGGTCTTATTGGCACACTTTCCTACGATTTGTGTTTGCACACACAGGGCAGGTGTGCTAATCTATGTCATCATGCCCTGTAAATCATGCTATATTCCTGAAGTTCTGATCTCCCTTGTTACCAAGAACTCCACTGTGTCACAGGAGTAATGAAGCCGTGAGTAAGACAACACGCAATCTTCTCAGTAAAGAAAGTAATAAAGTGTACTAGTATAGTAGCTGTATTCATAATGACACATGATGAAGTTTGCACTTTGTAGACAAATATACATTATAAAGCTAGGAGTCAGACTGAAGAAAACCAAGAGACCCAAGCCCATCTATACGGGGAAATTTAGTTCAGCGACCATGGCAAATGTGCAATACTATTTTTGATAATTTAATGCATTTTCTCTTATGTACCTGCTTATACATGTATTATATGTGTGACAGTAATACTTAACCCATTTAAGTAACTGGTTATAAAATCAAAAGACTATTATTGTTTGTTCTCTTCCCCATGGGTTATTAACTTCTCTGCCTTATACTGACTGCCCACCAGAGGTCCATTTATTCCTTTTAGCCCTCAGCCACACACTCCTTTTTTCTAGAATTTCTTGTTATTTTAACCTTGCAACAAAACTTCTGTAAGAAACAAAGTTAACCTCTTCTGAGTTAGAAATATACATAAATACAGAAATATACATAAAGACATTCATTTCATCCTGTAGCTGTTGTACCTTCCCTACCCCTCTGAAATATTTCCATTTACTAGCATAAGTTTTTCTGGTTGTGGACTTGTGAGAGGAGACAACAATATCACATACAGCCGGGGAAATGCTGGGAAGCCTGGCTAAGGTAGGAAGTGGAGCAACCAAGCTGTGAGCTGGAGAGTTTGGAGGGATTGATGCAACCCACCTGACTGATGAATCAGTAGGTTTGGAATCGGATCCAGAGTCCAAGGCTGATCAAGAAGGTAATGGTGCAGGAATGGGAACCATATCTGTCGAGGCCAGTAGAGGGCAATGAGGATCATTTTGCAACCCAACGATATTGCTTTCTGTATGAGTTTTGGAATCAGGGGAAACACAGGAAATGCATAAAAAAGTCCCTGAGGCCAATCGTGGACTACAGCGTCTCTGGGTGAGTGACCTGGAAGCAGAAGGGAGAAGTAGTTGCTGCATTTGCTGTTGAATGGGGTGGCAAAAATGTCGCAGCAAGGCTGTCCCCATTTGCGGAAAATCAGATCCGCAACTTCCTGATTCAGAGACCACTCGTGAGGTATGAGGATAGCTCTGCTGAGCCTGTCCGCTATGACGTTGAACCTCCCAGGGATGTGCGTCGCAATCAGAAAACGTTGGGAGGAAATCGCCCACTGCCACAGTCTAAGTGCTTCTCGACACAGGGGGTAGGACCTGGTTCCGCCCTGCTTGTTGATGTAACACACCACTGACATGTTGTCTGTTTGAATTGCAGTGGTCCCAGAAGGAAGATAGTCATGAAGGGCTTGCAACGCTAGGAGCACGGCTCTCATTTCTAGGATGTTTATGTGCAGATGGTACTCATGAGGCTGCCAAGTGCCTTGGACTGTCCTGCCCAGATAATGCCCCCCCCCACCCTATCAGGGAGGTGTCTGGGGTCACTGTGGCTACCGGAGGGGGCTGAATGAAGGGTCTGCCCTGAGTCACTAGTGGAGAGACCATCCACCAGGAAAGGTGGCTTTTGCATGTTTCCATAATCATGATCATGTGAGACATGGGCAGCTGTTGGAAAGACCACTATGTGAACAGAAGCCACTGAAGGATCCTCATGTGAAAGCGGGTCAGTGGGATTAAAAGAATGGCTGCTGCCATGGAACCCAGAGTTTGAAGTACAAACCTGACTTGGATTCTTTTGCTCTAAACTAGAATTTGTACTTGCTGATGAATTGTAGGCACCCTGTCTGGCGGTAGCCTTGCGAACATGTTCCTTGTGTTTAAGTCTGCTCCTATGTAGGTGATAGATTGACAGGGCAACAAGGCAGATTTTTCGAAGTTTACTGTAATGCCTAGCTGGGAGCAGATTGTGAATGTCTAGTCCCTGGCCTGTAGAAGTTGATGCCTGGTAGTAGCAGTGAGGAGCCAGTCGTCTAGATATGGAAACACCTGGAATCTTTGACATCTCAGGTGAGCCGTGACCACTACCATACATTTGGTGAACACCCTGGGGGCTGTGGTGACACCAAAGGGCAGAGCTCTGAACTGGTAATGACTGGCTCCCAGCCGGAAGCGAAGAAATCTCCTGGAGCGCCTGTCCATCTTGATATGGTAGTACACGTCCTGAAGATCTATCGAGCACATCCAATTGTCCTGACCCAGAAAGGGGAGAATGGACTTTAGCGTGAACATCCAAAACTTTGTTCTTTGTACAGACCTGTTTAGTCTGCTGAGATCCAGAATTGGTCTCCAGTCCCGTCTTTTTTGGTACCAAAAAGAACCTTGAGTAAGTTCCGGATCCATGCTTGTCTGCCAGGACTTCCTGGATTACTCTTTTTCTAGTAGTTTTGAAACTTCTATTACTGCTTGGTCCTCCAGATTGGGTGGAACATCTGGAAGGGATTTCCTTGACTAAGGGGGGTTGACAGAAGGGAATTTTGTAACTTCCGGATATAATGGACCGTACCCATCTGTCTTGCATTAAATTTTGCCAGGCTTTTGAGTACAGTGGAAGTCTTCCCCCGACTGCCTCCAGAGGTGAGCAGCCGGGCAACCCTTCAGGGATGCTGAAAGGGCTTATCAGAGAAAGATTCTCTGTTGCCCTGGTTCTGCGGACTCCCTCTGTCACTAGGGCGACGTCTGTTGTTATCATTTCCCCCTCTGCCCCTGGAGGAAAAAAAATCGCTACGTGTGTCAGGCAAGGTTCCTTGGGATTTTCGGAACCACATTTTGCCACTCTTCTGACCTTTGGAGTATGGTCTAGAAGGACTGGAAAAACGGACTCTCACTGCAGAGTCTTGCCTTCTTGCTCACACCTAGTCAAAGTGTCTTTCACCTGTGGTCCAAAAAAGAAAGGAACCATCAGAGGGGGTGTTGGTGAATGACGCTTGAAAGGGTTCCGCAAAATTACACAGCCGCATCCATGCAGGGCCACACCCGTACCTGCAGCTCTACTCGCACCATCGGCTGCGTAGGAAATGAGCCTCATGGAGGAGTTGACTACAGAATTAAGAGTCGCCAGCTGGGAAGCTACTTTAGCTTGAGCCCCCTCAGCTGATGGATATTGAAGGGTATCTCCGAGCTCTTTAAGGAGATCCCTCTGAAGCCGGGTAAAATAGCATAAGTAGTTCAGTGACCTCAAAGAAGGTTGCTGAAGCAAACATTCGCTTCCCGTATCTGTCCATAGCCCTAGACTCCTTGTTAGGAGGATGGACAGATGAAGAGGTCTCCGCTAACTCTTTTTTGGTGGCTGCTGCTACTACCATGGCATCAACAGGGACATCTTTGATAAGGAATTGCTTATCATGGGGTGCTGTGATGAACTTGCCAGGTCTCCTCTGAGTTGGTTCCACTGTATCCGCAGCTTACCAAGCCTTTCGAGCCACCACTGCCATAAGTGGATCGAAGAGAAACCCAGGAGGTGGAAGGTCGGGAACCAAACGCATCCAGAAATACAGACTCATCCTCAGTAGGGGCTAGGGGATTCCAGTTCCCCCTCTGCTTAACCATTTCTAGGATGTCCGAGAAGGAAACATCTTCAGAGGGGGATCTCGGGGACCCTTCCGAATCATCTAAGTCTGTATCAGAAGTGACAGACTCAGGGGAGTCAATGTGCTTCCTCTTGCACTTCTTCTTATGAGGGGGCTCCTCTGAATGATCAGAGGAGGCCTCAGAAAAAGAGGAAACACCCAATGGGGTGCCCTGGAGCGCTGGTTCCCTACGCTTGGGGTCTAGAGGAGGAGCAGAGGTTGGTACAGGCATTACAGGGGACGGAGCCGGTGGGGCCGATAGTGGAGCTGACTCAGTGGCCAGCACACTCCTCATGACATCGAAGGCGTCCCTGACACGATGCAGAGAAAGCTCCGGTTCTGAGGAAATTGGAATCTTTCTCCACACCGAGGAAGATGGCTCCGAGGCCGATGTAGGAGCCTAGCTCATCTTCGCCAAAGCTCCAAGAGGGAGAACGGGGTCTGACAAGGGTCCGATGCCACGCGCCCCCTCGGAGCCGACAAGGGAGCCCTGGCGCCCACATCCCTCGACGGACGGCACCATCAAGGGGATCGGAGTCGACGACGGAACCGAAGGAGATAGCGTTATCGGAGCCGACAGTTCCATTACTCGAACCCCAACGAACTCTGGCTCCGAACTCAATGGAGTCGGAGGAGGAACATCGATAGAAGTGGATGGAGCAGACACCTGTTGAGGAGGGCTGGACAACATCTTAGCAAGTGCCTGCGACTTTAGCAACCTACTGACCACTCTCTCCACATTGTGATCCGACAGCCCAGAGGATTGGGAGGAGTGAGAAGATCTGTGACTGCGCTCACCACTTTGAAGAAGGGGAGACCGAGGAGACGAATGAATCTATTCCAAGGAAGGGGACCTTTGCCTCTTGGGGCTCCACGAAGGCTCCAAAGATTCTGATGGAGCTGACAGGGAGATAGTCTTATCAGTGCCAGCCGGAACCGAAGTAGAAGGTGGAGTCTGAACCAAGGACGGCTCCGAACTTGGAGCCGACGGCTTGGAAGATTTAGGGGATTTCACAGGCTGAGTCTTGGCCGGTGAATCCTGGAGCTTTAAAAGACCCCTAAGAATAAGCTTTTTCTTACGCTCCTGCAGAACTCTTGGTCTAAATGCATGTCAGATAGAACAAGAGTCCTGCAGGTGCACGGTGCCTAAACAATAGATGCAAGAAGTGTGCCCATCTGTCCAGAGACATTTTCTGACAGCATGAGTCACACTTCTTGAACCCAGAGACTTTGGATTCTTTTGACATCCTGAAAAAGGACACTAGAAATACAACAACAAAAGCTATCAAGCAAATACAGTCTACACAAAAACACACTATACTAGCAGACTAAAACTAAAGGGTTTTTTTTTTTTTTTTTTTTTTTTTTTAAGATAGGAAAGCCTCCAACTTAAACGGCTAGCCTATGAAAGAAAGGTAGAAGGAAAGCCTCTAACCTAAACGGCTAACCTGACAAGAAGAGGATAAGGGGGGGAGGGGGAGAACTCTCCAAGTTAAACGAGTTCTACAAGGAAGGGGATGAAAGCTACAATAAAACACTAGCCAACACAAAAAAACAAGACTAAAAGTTAACAATAAACCAGAAAGAGGACTATTTCTAAGGTAAGAAAGTTATATAAAAACTTTATACGAGTCTGAGCCAGAAAAATGACACCTCGCAGCTGAAGCAGCAAACAAGATCTGGGTAGCTATCGCTAGGCATCATGGGATAAGGGGTAGCCTCGAGCCAGTAAACAGCTCTCGAGCTATAGAAGATGGCAGAGTCGGAGCCGAGGATCGGCTCCGATCCCAACCAGCAAGAACGAAGGCGAGATAGACAGCTTAACATCATTTCTTACATACAATCATACAAACCAAACCAAAAGCCCAAGGTAACTCTCAGAGTCAGTGTTAGCCCAGCTCCGCTCGCCCTCACTGCGCTCGGCTTGCTCCGCTCCCCTCCCTGCCCCCAAATTCCACCCGCCCCCACTAGTGCTACATTTAAACTGGACTTTGCCACTCCCCTCCTGCTAAGTACCAATCGGCACCTCACACATCATTGAGCAACCTTGCCCCCTGAACCCATTTCCTTCTCTCTCATTCTTCCACACCCTGTTAGCACAGTCAGCCATCAAATTTGGCCTGCCCCCTATCAAAATGCAACCAAGCAAAAAAACACTTCCCAAATGCCTATACTGTTTCTATTTTACCATCTCACTGCCTACGAACAAACACTTGACCATGGTATTCACTACCCAAATGGTCAGACACCCAAGACTTCACACACAACACCAAACACTTCCCCAGCACACCCTCTATAAAATACCACTCCTATACAGCCACAAAGCATAATCCTAAAGACAAAGACTATATAAAGCTTATAAACAAACTCCTAAAGCTCAGAATATCCTGTCACTATAACCGTGTAACACATGGAGACATTCATCCCAACCCTGGCCCACCCATACCCAATAACCTCCACTCCCCTACCACAACCCCCATAGTCAAGCTACCCATGAATACTCCCACTAGTTCCCTCCTAGCATTTCACCTAAATATTAGAAGTATTAACAATAAGAATCCCAACCTACATGCCCTCCTAGCAACCCACTCCCCAGACATTATGTATCTTACGGAAACCTACCTAAAACCCAGTATTACTGACAATGAGATACTACCTCCAGGATACAATATTCCTGGAGGTAGTAAAAAACATTTAGAAACAGACCGTGCTACAAGGAAAGGAGGTGGGATAGCAGTCCTTCACAAAAATACTCTAACCGTTAATAGAGACACCATTCAACCTCCCCAATTCAATAAAGCGGAGCTCCACATAACCAAGCTACAGATTAACCAAAACAAACACTTGAACATCGTCTGTGCATACATTCCACTAGGCAACAAACTAAATACCCTAGATCATCTCCTTTACTGGTTATCTGCTACCTATCCCCAAGAAACCATAGTTCTTGGTGATTTTAACACCGACTGGCACCCCTGCTCCTCCGACACCCCCCTCACTCATATAAACTTATCTGGGTTTAAACAGACCATAACCTCTCCCACTAGGATAAACAAACCAACCAACAAGGAAAGTATCTTAGACTGGATGCTAGTTAATAACCAACCCCAGCTGTAAACAGTTGGTACTCTCTCTGATGACCTCAGGGACCATTGTCTAACCTATATCATAAAACATAAGGCAGGAAACCCTTACCAGCCCAAATATAAAACATTTAGAAACAGGAAAAACTTTGATGCTGCTATATTCCAAAATGAATTAAAAGCAGTTGACTGGTCAAAACTAAAATAATCTAACATTAGAGGAGGCCGTAGATCACTTTAACACTAAATTCCTAAGTATTCTTGATTCCCATGCTCCAGCATGTACAATAAAACCTAGATCAAATATAGCACCATGGCTCACAAAAGATACCAAAGCTAAAATCAAAACTAGAAACAGAGCCTGGGCCAGCTGGAGAACAACCAAAGCCCCACTTGACCATCTAAAATATCGTCAACTCAGGAATGATGCAAAAAAATCTATTTTACTGGATAAAAAAAGCTTCTACCAAAATCTCCTACAAAAACACAACAACTCTCAAAAAGGCAGGCTTAAATCAACTACTTTTGTCCAGGTCACTCCACCACCCCAACCCGGGCTAACTATACCCATAGTTCCCCAGAGACCATAGCTAGCGTCTTTAATAACTTTTTCACTGAAACAATCCAATCCCTTGCAAATCAACTAACCCCTTCTAACTTAAACCGCATGCCTAATATCTATCTAATAATTACCCGGAATTTAGCTTCCGACCAATATCCACTAGTTTTATCAAAACACTTCTAAAAAAACTAAAACCTACCACCCTCGCTACTGACCTCCTCCCTGCAGAGTACCTACAAATAGCTGCAGATGCCACTGCATATCCCATATCTATCCTCATCAACAGAACCTTATCCGAAAATGTTATCCCCTCCCTCTGGAAAATATCTCATGTCATCTCACTCCATAAAGGTGGTAGCTCCTCAGACATATCCAACTATAGACCCATTGCCAAAATAATGGAGAAATGTGAACACAAGCAACTAATGCAATACCTTTCACAGAATAACTTACTATCCGACTCCCAGCATGGTTTTCAGGCCATACCACAGCGCCACCTCAGCCCTCCTTTCCTTTACTACTGTCATAAACCAAAACAGGAATGACAATAGGCTAACCTCTGCCCTCTTTCTTGACCTATCAAAAGCCTTTGACGTGGTCAACCATGAACTTCTCATTCTTTCACTAAAATCTATTTCCCACAACAAGCTTGCTATCCAGTGGTTCCAGTCCTACCTGACTGGTAGACAGCAGGCGGTACTATGTCAGGGCAAACTCTCCAGCCAGTTACCTCTCACACTTGGTGTCCCTCAAGGGTCCATACTAGATCCACTACTCTTTGCTATTTGTATCAACAACCTCCACACTGCTATCCCTAAAGCCACCTGCATTCAATACGCAGATGATTCCACTCTCATCTGCTCAGCCACCTCCGCATCCGACTTGCAAATCTTAACCCAAAATACATTTAACACGATCGAGAACTGGCCTACTTCTGAACTCCAACAAAACTAAACTTCTACTCTTCTCTCCCACTAGTACATCCACCACATTTTCATTCTTTGTCACATCTAACAATGGTAACACTATTTCCCCAGATAATCACACCAAACTGCTAGGGGTTATCATAGACAATCTCAAATCTGACCTACAGTTCAACAAAACCATACAGACCATCAATAAGAAGCTTGGATCACTGTATAGAAACAAGACATTTTTAACCCCACTGGCTAGGACTGCAATCGCCCGATCACACCTACTCTCTATTCTTTTATATGCCTTGCCTGTACTCTCAAACCTCAACAAATCCAAACTAGGTAAGCTGTCCCGTAGCTACAATCATATTGCCAGATTCGCCACTGGATCCACCTAGAGAACCCACCACTGCCAGAACCTTAAACAACTAGAGTGGCTAGAACTGCCCAGCTTAATTCAATTCAATCAACTCTTAATAGCGCACAAAATTTTGTACCACCCTGAGGATACCCCTCACTTAAAAATATTATTAAGCCATATAGCAACCTAAGATCCCTACGGTCAGCCGATAAACTACTGGTCCAAACCCACAAAGCTAATAACTCTGCTGGTGAATCCCTGTTTGCTAACTTCACTGGCAATACCTGGAATTCATTGCCAAACTATATAACACTACAATCCTCCAAAAGTCTCTTAAAAAAAAAACCTCAAACAGTATCTCAAAGTGAATTGGCTATGCCCATGTACCAACCATGATTAAGTAATAAACTAAAGGCATATTCTGCAATTATCATAACTTGTAACTACATCACCAAGCTCTGCTTCCAATCTGATATCTCTTACTTTTAATTGTCTGTCCATGAGAATTGTGAGTCCCTAACTAGGGAAAACTACTAACCCATTGTATATAATCACTGTTTTTATAACTGTTTGCTAACTTCTGAGTAATCTATGTAAGTTTGTCTATGTGGAGCTTTTCTCCCCGGGTCTCTGCTGAAAATGGACATGTATCAAGTCGGACTATCCCGGTAAACAAATGTAAAATAAATATAAATAACTAAATGTGCAATATGTAGCAGCACCCAGTCTTACCTTCTCCTTTTCTTGTTTTTATATTTTCTCCTTCATTTTCCCTTTGTCCTGGGGATTGTACAAACTGGCATTCCATAAGGGCCTAAAAGTGAGCATCATGGAAAGAGATCTAAAATGGGCATGACATACTTGAAAATGTGAGGGCTTTTGATGCTACTGTGGAAATCCGGTCAGTTTTCCTTATGAAAATGAACTTTATTAAACTAATGCATTGGGAGCACTTCTTAACAGAACATAAACAATCTACTTATACTTTCCATCATTATGTCACAATTTTTTTCAATTTCTCAGTAGTGAAATACTACAATCCTACTGGAAATGGAAGGAGATGGTGTAGACAGGTTTGCACATTTTATACTAATTATTTTTCCAAATGTACATTCTTTTCAAGAGCCTTTACCCAAATTTTCAATGTGTGCAGGTTGAAAGGTATATCAGAGATTAACTGGCCTAGCCTTCCATGAGAAAGGAGTACAGCTTGAGGGTGAGTACTGACAGGGCATTGATGGTTGCGACACAACTCCCAGGAATCTAATGTAAGGAAAGTCAGTCATTTTAAAGGGACTTGGTCTAAAGTTTTGTTTCATTGTTCTTGGTTTAGTGTTAGTGCTCTTAATCCCTTGAACCCAAACCGATAACTTTTCAGTGACTGAGAGAACTGAGAAGCAGATGTGAGAAGAGGTGAACATTTTATAATTAAAATTAATAAGGCGCTTGCCAGAATTTTATTTTTCTGTCAACATTAAAACATGCATATGATCAAAATAATTGGATACTTTGATCTCATGCTTTATCACCTTCACCGCATGTTCATGAAACAGATAAATACTCATTATTTTACCAGTAACTATTTTTAACGAGGATGCCCCCTTACCACAGCTTCTAAAAATGAAGGATCACAGTTATTATTTAACATTTAAAAAGATTTTATAATTACACATTTTTAAATGTACTGACTATGAAGCAACAAAAGTAAATTATTTATTAAATTCAAATTCGTCACAAATGTAGGCACAGGAAATTAGGTGTTTACAATAACCTGTTCAGAACAAAGAAGATTAATGAATATCTGGTACGTTTCTACGGCACAACTTAATGATTTTCCAAGGCCATGAAGGTGTACTACACAAAGGTCAGTCTGCACTCTACTTGAGAAAACCTCTTACTGAACACATTACACAAGGTAGCAAATCTAATAAACAATGTAATTAAATTAATACAGGCTGTAGTCAATCTAAATTACAGTTGTGTAAATAAAGGCACCATAACAGATTTTCTAATGGATCGATGTTGCAGTAGCCTATGCTATGTGGGTTCAACTCATCTGCACCAGCCAAGCTTCCAAAATGTCTAGGCGCTTTCCAAGCACTCTCCATGTCAGGAACACATGGAGTACTCCCAATAAAAGGTAGGAGGTTTGCCAAAAGCTTCAATGCATTTTTGTCTAGGAACAAGTCAACAGCCCTGAAAATGTCTGCTAGTAAACAAAAGGAACTACCCTTATTATACACAGAAGGGTAAAACAGCCCACCCCCTGGCAAAATCTCAGGGTAAAGGGGGTTGGAGAGAGGGAGAGCTATTGCACACCATCCCCAGTGATGGCAACTTCTCTGGTGAGGGGTCAGATATGCTTCAGGACATGCAAAAGTAAATCAGATATGTACTTTTTTAATTCTTTTTTTGACTGTTACCACTGACTTCAGGCTTTCTCCATAGTTCATCCCAATTATCCATTCTCCAAACTCCCACAAACTTGGTGTCCCTACAGTACAACTTCATTGAGTGGTCCTCCTTTGAGGGAGATCCTTTTAGATACAAAAGTCAACCCAAATCCTACATATATGGGTTCCTCAACAGTATGATGCACCAGGACACAGCTAGAATGGGGCTTGAGTGAGGAGCCATCATAATGCAACAGAGACCATACAGAATGGTATCCAGAAGTAGGTATGCTCAAGCTCTTTCATGAGAGATTGTGCTGTGCACCTGGGATGCATCCCCACGATGGCTATGAAGGTGCACCTCTTCTGGGCCCCTTGTAATCTGCCACAAGGAAGGAAGGAAGGACTGGTGTTAACTCAAACCCTCAGCAGATATGGAAGAGAAGCTGACTCTGGGAGAGATTTTGATCCAGAAGGGTATACTTATTATCTGCCCCCTAACTGGCAAGTCCTTTGTGCTCTACCAAAAGAATGAGGCTGCAAGTGAGACCTTCCTGCCCATCACCATACTGGGTACTTTCAATTGCAGTCATTCTCTGAATAATCAGAAAGAATTTCACTTTTGCATCTTTAGATTACCATGCTAAATCTCTGGCACTTAAGGCATTGCCTGACTTTATTCATCCCTTAAGTAAAAAGCACATCTGGTTCAGTCCTGGACTGTAATTTAGTTGCCACTGTTTGCTTTAGAGCTTTAGGCACTGAATAGAGCAACTTTTCAATGAAGAACAACTGCACTGAGAAGCAAGCTATGCAAGTACTCGAAAACTCGAACTCCCCTAATAAAACCTGTAACAACAAAATGTGCATCAGTGAAAGGCATACTCACTCTCAATAATGGAGTAGAAAAGATGATAATCCAAAACTGACTCAAAGGATTAGTGTTCCAAATGTCAGGAAATTTGGACTCTCATACTCAGCAGCACAACTGAAACATGGAAACAATCAGTTCCTCTGAAAAGTTAAGCTGGGATGCATTCTTCTTGAAGAGACATTCCTCACCAGGATATAAAATGGAAAGGTAAGCTGTTTAAGAGTATACATTAACAAAACTGGTTTTATTTTTCACCTTAAAAAAATGAGGCCACTGGAATTGGGTCATGGCAACTTGTTAAGAAAGGAGTACAGCTATTAAAATCACAGTTCTACTCCTAAATCCCATATGAAAATAAATTTGCACCATACTTCTCACATAGAGTGAATAAGGACCTTTGAAGCAATCACTCAATTAAAGGAACATGAAAACAATGAGAAATGCAACCTATTAGTAATTACAAATCACTGAAATTTAACTTTGCAATTTAGCACTAATTACACAGTCAACATTAATTGTATATTTTAATCTATACCATACCTCTCAAACTTTTCGCACAAAAGATCTGGGCAAAGCCTACAGTAATGGGGAAGAAAGGCCTCAACATAGGGACAGATTTTAAATATCACTCTTATAAACTTAGAAAGTTGCTAGAACAGAATTTTTGCTACCATGTATTTTTTTGAGGAATATGTTGTCTAAAACTCAAATGTCATTATTAATGACTTCAATCCTCAAGGATATGCTGGAAAACCATATTTTATAAGGAAAAGTCCAAAAATATTAAACAAAAACCTGGACATTCTGCAAAACTTTGGAAAGTTGAGAGATATTTTTTACATATTACTGTAACTGTGGAATTTTTGGAGTAGTCTATTTTACATTGGCAAGACTATAAAGCAAGTTAGGAATTGGATTACTGAAAAACCTATGACATCAAAGTTAAAACAGACTGCAGTAGCCAAACAGTTATACTAATTTAATGTATCCTTTTGCTCTAGTCTGAAACCATGTGTCAGACAGAAGTGTGATGCCCAAACACTGGCCCAGTAATCAAGGAGCCTCAATCCTCACCACTGGCAACAGTGGGGGTCATAAACACTGGGAGGATGACAAGTACACAAACAGTAAAGTGCAATTTCCCTTAAAAGCGCACAGAGATCACATCAGTCTGGGGCTGGTTTCACCCTCTTTCTTCAGATCCCCAACAAGTTTCCCCACTGGCACAGCTATAGAGTTGATCTCAGCTGAGGGGCCAAGCTAAAACCTCCAGCAACCTCTATCCAACCAGTGCTTCATGTCTCTTCCTAAGTAGTTGACACACACAGATTTGATTTATAATATGTGTGTGTGTGTGTGTGTGTGTGTGTGTGTGTGTGTGTGTGTGTGTGTGTATATATATATATATATATACACACACACACACACACACACACACACACCCACACCCACAGAAAGGCTGGTACAGGCTTACTAGCTATGCCCCCTTCTGGCCAGACTATAAGGTAGTTATCACTGCCACCAGCCAGATCTAATCAGCTACTTTAAGGCTCTTAAGGCTCTTAACAAAGGATGTCCAATCTTACTGTATAATGTTACTATTAATCCAAATAATAGTCTGACCAACAGCAAGGCTATTTAGGAGTGGCCTGTACAGTGTCACCAAATACATATGCAAGTACTCGAACAGCTTAAATATCTCTAAACAGACCGGCCACAATTGAAAGGTTTAAATATATTTAATAATAAATAATAAAATAACAAAATACTCAGTAAGTAATCAGTTACATCAGAGTTCAAAGTCACAGGAAATATTTAAAACAACATTGCAGGACAGTCTCAAATAAATAAAGAAAACATCTAAGCTGTACTTTACTACATTCCGATTTTAATCGGAGAGTTACTATGCCCTAAAACCTTACTTACAGCAAGGCAAGTGCAGAAGATGGTGATGGTGATGAGTGGATGTTTCCAGGTCAAAGACGAAAAAAAGTACAGTTTTGTACCTACCATAAATGTAGATGTCCGAACTGGATAGCATCTGCAGTCATAACAAGTGGGTTGTCCTGTCGTCAGGCAGCCCTGCAGTCGGCCGGATTCCAAAGTCCGGGTCCGGCTTCGGCTGATGTCGCACTTCACCCGACGTCATCTCTGTTGGTCTTCGGGTATATAAGCATCAGCCGACGCCATTTTCCTCAGTGTTTCTTGCCCCAGATGCCAGTAGCCCTCTTGCAGGCTAAAATTTGGATAGATGCCAATGTTTCCAAATAGATAGAGGTAAACACAACCATAAGCATATATGTACATATATACAAACAAATACACCATAAAAGACTCCCCCCCCAACAGCTAGCTATTAGGAGGGTAAACACCCTAGGAGTACCACAGAGGGGAAGGAGGGAGGGTAATCCTGACTGCAGATGCTATCCAGTTCGGACATCTACATTTATGGTAGGTACAAAACTGTACTATGTCCTTCATGGATGCATCTGCAGTCATAACAAGTGGGTAGAATACCATAGCCAACTAGGGGAGGAGGATAAAAGTAGATTATGGTGTGTTTAGGATCCCTTGCAGTACAGCAGTGGCAAACCCTGCTCGGGATCTGGAATATAGAGGCAAATTATAATGCTTGGAAAATGTATGCACGGAGGTCCAAGTAGCCGCCTCAATAATGTCTTTGGTTGCCACTCCTCGTAAGAAGGCTGTGGTAGTGGCTGTTGCCCTTGTAGAATGAGGTCTTATGTTTTGTGGAATTGGTTTTCCATGGAAGGAGTAACAGTATCGTATGCAATTTCCTATCCATTTGGAGATTGTCTGTTTGGAAATAGCTTTTCCTTCCCTTCCTGTTGCATAGGCTACAAAAGTTGGTCAGTCTTTCTGCTATTTTTGTTCTGTCCAAGTAGTAGCGTAGCTGTCTATGTACATCCAAGGTATGCAGTATTCTTTCCCTCTGTTTTTGGGTTGGGAAAGAAGGTAGGTAGGTGGATTGCCTGGTTTAAAGACACTCTGGATACCACCTTGGGCATAAATGTAGGATTAGTCCTCATGGACACTCTATCTTGGTGGAAGATTAGGAAGGGTTGCACTGCCATTAAGGCCTGAAGTTCTGAAACCCTCCTTGCTGAAGTAATTGCTAGCAGGAAAGCAGTTTTCCATGACAGGTGTTGTAGGTCTGCTGTTGCTGCTGGTTCAAAGGGTGATAGTGTCAACTTTTCTAGCACAAAGTTTAAATCCCAAGCTGGTAATGGTGGTTTCCTTGGAGGTTTTACATTCTTGATTCCTCTGAGGAACTGCCTGAGCAAAGGGTGCGAAAAACAGGTGGATCAAAGCTGTATTCTGCTGAAATAGCTGATGCATGTATCTTGATGGAGGAGTAGGACAGGCCTGAATGAAGAAGTTCGCCAGATACTCCAGAATGTTAGGCATATCTATGTTTGACACCTCTTTTCCTCTTTCCGTACTCCAAATGACAAACCTTTTCCATTTTCCAGCATAGTTCCTTCTTGTTGAAGGTCTGCGCTTCAAGAATAATGTCTTTAACTCTTTGTGAAAGTTCTGGATTAGCTGCTGCTATGTGATGTTCCATGCAGTCAGTTGCAGCGTTTTAGGTTTGGATGTATGATGCTGTAGTTGTTCTGAGTTAACATCAAAGGCATCAGGGTATTGGCCACATATTGTTCGAGACATGCTCTTCAGTAGTGGGTACCAGTGTTGTCTGGGCCAGTTTGGAGCTATCAGGATTATCCTTGGACGTTCTTCCTTGATTTTTAGTAGTACCTTGTGTATCAAAGGAAGAGGTGGGAATGCATATGCTGTTAGGCCTTTCCAGTTGATGGAGAGTGAGTCCACTTTCCATGTTAGTGGGTGGAATGTCCTTGTGCAGAATTTTTGAGCTGGTGATTGAGAGGTGATGCGAATAGGTCTATCTGTGGCATTCCCCATTTCTTTGAGATGGTCTTGAAGATGTCCGGTGCAGCTTCCATTCGTGGGCATCCGAAGTGGTTCTGCTTAATATGTCTGCTAGAGTATTGTCTTTCCCGGTACACATATTGCCTGTAACTGAATGTTGGAGCTCAGTGCCCGGGTCCACAGCTCCAAGGTCATTCTGCACAGGGGCTATGAATGAGTGCCTCCCTGTTTGTTGATGTACCACATGACTGTGGTGTTGTCTGTCCTTATCATCAACTGGCCCTCTTTGAGAAATGGTTTGAACTTTTGGATTGCCAGTTTTACTGCCAGCATTTCTTTTAGATTGATGTGCAGGTGAAGTTGATCCTGTGTCCACAATCCTTGCACGCATTTGTCCAGCATGTGGGCCCCCATCCTAGGTCTGAAGCGTCTGTTGTGATGGTCTGGCTTGGTTGACATCTGCGAAAGGGTAGGCCTGGGTTTGACTGGCATGCCTGAGCCCACCATAGGAACTCCTGTTTTAAGCATGGAATTAGTGGGATTTCTGTTTCTAGACTGTGTCTGTGTTGGGACCATAAATTCTTTAGGTACCACTGTAGTTTCCTCATATGTAGTCTGGCAAATGGGACCAAGATTATGCATGATGCCATGAAGCCCAAGGCCTGCAGAACTTTTCTTGCTGTTAACTTGTTCAGTTTTGTTAGTGCCAAGAAGTAAAGAGGAAGTTCTTTTTGTTTTTCTGTAGTCAGGAATGCCATTTGCTGTACTGTGTCCAATTCCGCGCCCAAGAATGTCCTTGTTTGGGATGGTATCAGCCTTGACTTTTGCAAATTGACTGTGTATCCCAGTCCTTGTAGCAAGTAAATGACCCTTTGTAAATCCGTTGTCAGCTTGCTTTTGTTGTCCCCTTGTAGCAGGCAGTTGTCCAGGTATGGGTAAATTTGAATTCCCTGTAGTCTGCAATGGGCGATTACTGATGTCAGGCATTTTGTGAATACTCTGGGCGCAGTAGATAAGCCAAAGGGCAATGCTGAGAATTGATAGTGCTCTGATCCTGCAAGAAATCTGAGGTATCTTCTGCAGATTGGTCGAATGGGGACGTGCAGGTATGCCTCCTTGAGATCTAGAGTTACCAGCCAAGACTCCTTGCCCAGCATGGGAAGAAGTTGCTGTAGGGTCAGTATTTTGAATTTTGGGACAATGATGTATGTATTTAAGGTGGACAGGTCGAGAATTGGTCTCCAACTTTTTTCCTTTCTTGGAACTAGGAATAGTCTGGAATAGAACCCCTTTCCTTGTTCTGCTGTTGGCACTCTTTCCACAGCTCTCATGTTTGCTAACTCCATTATCTGGCGTAGAGCCTCTGTTTTTGATTTGGAGGTAGATTTGGCATTCCTCTTTTGACTGGTAAAGTGTGGAAGTGAAACCGGTAACCTTGATCTATGGTTTGTAAAATCCACTTGTCTTTTGTTATGTAGTGCCAGTTCTTTGAAAATAAGGTTAACTTTCCGCCTAGAGGAGCTGCTATTTGTTCCCTGGTAGGCGGATTTATGATTAAGTCACTGTGGTTGTGCTGATGTAGTGGTAGTGGCTGTGTCTGTGCCTCTGTTGTTACCTTGCCACTGTCGTCCTCTGTAGGCACCTCCTCTGGATTGGTTTCTGCCTCTGGGACGTCTATTCCTGCCCCTTTGAAATTTTGTGGAGTCAGGAAAGGACCAATTTTTGGCAGGCCAGTTCCTGCTAAACCTTGGCGTTGAACCTGCAAGAAATCTTTAACAGTTTGAACAGATTTTGCCTTCTCTTCCATTTTCTTCATAACCTGCTGGGCAGGTGTACCAAACAAACTTGTCTTGTCCATAGGAGCATCTAGCAACTTAGCTTTAACATGATCCGGTAAAACTTGTTCCTTTAGCCATGCATGCCTTCTTATCACTGTGCCTGTCATGGCTGATCTAAATGAAGCCTCCAGTGCATCATAGCCACATTTTAAGGAATGGTTGCTAACCTGTTGTATGTTATTTACCATCTCTAATACATATTTCTTATCAAGAGATTCATCTGTGGTTAGTTTTTAGTTAACTGATCGAGCATAAACTCTTGGTATTGTATCATGTGAAACTGACAGTTTAAAGCTCTAGCTGAGAGAGTAGCTGAAGTGTAGACCTTTTTACCCCATCTGTCTAATGACCTTGCTTCCCTTTCAGAAGGAATAGGGTTTTTAGCTATGGTCGCGGCTACTGCCTTGGGACCCTGGGATATAGTTTCTGGGTCTGCAAGTGGGGCCTTGCAAAGGTGGTGATGAGTATCTGGCACCCTGTAAAATCTGCCTGGTTTGGCAGGGGCTGGGGGTAAAGAATCTGGAGCGGAGCAAACATCATTGAAAGCATCATCCACCACAGAGAGAACAGGAGGTATAGCTAAGGGCCTGTGCTGTGGGAGGTGCAGAAAGGTCCTAAGTCTTTTTCTGGAGTCTGAAAAATCCTGTTGCTGCCATTGGAACTGTTCTCGCATGGCATGCAAGGTTTCCCCAAAGGAGAATTCTTCTGGTGGGGAAGCAGCTGGAATGGATTCTTCAGCATCAGAATCTTCAAAATTGGAGAAGGGAGCCTCTGGCTGGTCAGTTATGTCTGATTCATCAGCAGAATCATCAGAAGACACTGGCTCAGGGGCTCTGCCCTAGGTCTCTTCTCTGGGGCTGAGAGGCCCTGTCTGGGTGAGATTGAGATCCCTAATTAAAGAAATTAAATCTTCTGCCAAAGAAAGCATTTGAGAGCTAGAAGAGGGCCTGCATGTGGGGGTTTAACAGGCACTGTTTTAGTAGTTTTGGCTGCTTTAGCCCTGGCGAAGGCCTTAATGGACATGGCTGCTGGAGGCCTAGCAGCACCACGTGCTGGGGTAGAGACATCCAAGGGGATGGTGTCTGATAAGTCAACCACCGTAGTGGGTAAAAGTTCTGAGGTCGATTCAAGAGTTGTAGCAGGGGCCTCAGTTGTAAGAATAGGTTCAGCTGTACTTTGATCAGTTTTCTCGGTTTTCGCCGAAACCGAGACACTCGCGTTTGCTTTATCGTGGTTTCGGCGAAACCGCGGACCGCGAGTGTCGGTCTTTATCTTTGCGTTTTTTAGTAGATTGGGTAGTCGGAGGATCCGACGGCATAATGTACGTAAAATCAGAACCGAAAAACTGTTCTGCAAACTCCGACCGACACCTAAGCGTTCGTCGGTTGAAAGAGGCACAGGCCGAACAGGCTGCTACGTCGTGGGCTGGGCCTAAACAAGGCAGACAGTAAGAGTGGAAATCTTTATGAGGTATTTGTTTCCCACAGGTTAAACAATTGTTAACTTTTTCTGACATCGGCTGAGTCAAGAAAGAGTCCGCAACGGGGTACTTAGCATTAGAAGTCTTCGTAGTAGTATTCGGTAGAAGTAATCTCTGGATCCGACCGACCGGCACTTGCGAACAGCTTCTGCTTCGGGCGCCACGCGGCAAGAAAGACTGAGGAAAATGGCGTCGGCTGATGCTTATATACCCGAAGACCAACAGAGATGACGTCGGGTGAAGTGCGACATCAGCCGAAGCCGGACCCGGACTTTGGAATCCGGCCGACTGCAGGGCTGCCTGACGACAGGACAACCCACTTGTTATGACTGCAGATGCATCCATGAAGGACATCAAAATGCACTCACTCTCTCTCTGACAGAGTTCTTAAATATCAAATATTACTACTGGGTTAGCTTGAATGACAGCACTTTTTGTCACCTGACTATTTCCCCAGCTAAACTCCCATTGTCAGAAACTATCAGCATTTTAGCATCTCCCTATGAAAAAATACATCTCTCATTTTTGCAACAGCTGGAAGACATAAAATAATAAAACACAAAACAATGCAGAAGGCATGCTAGTTCTAGGTAACGTGTCTCCTTGTTGCATTGAAACTAACATTTATAGCACAATCATAAAACAATTTAATTTCAACTACTTTCTTGATGTTTTGCAAGTTTGTTCTAGTTCCCAATGTTAAAAATATATTTCTGTTCTCTTCCAGGAGAGTACACTGTGGATACATCCTTTAAGCTCAGCACTTTACACACTTCTGTATAAATCATATCAATATTCAGAAATGACAGAATTATTTACAAAAGTCCAGCTAGCTGGGCTGGCAATATTTCCTTTTGTGACATCCCCCCATCCCCCAAAGACTCGAACTGTTTTTTTTCAAGTGAACCTTGAGAAACTCAGAGGGTTGAATACCTTAACACATTCCCTGTCTTGAGCCCATCTGCATTGGCATTGCTAACCCCAATGCAGTGCTGCACTGTCATATCATATACTTGCAACCCTAGGGCTCTAACCTTTGTAACTTGGCATTTTGCTGACTGGCTTGATGTAGCCACAGGGATTGTGGTCTGTAACTACAGTGAACTTCTTTCCATACAGATGAGGCTGAAGTTTCTGCAGTGCTCACACTATGGCTAGAAATTCCTTTTCTACAGCTGCATATCATTCCTCCCTGGGTTGGAGCTTATGGCTGAGATATACCACTGGGTGCTCTTCTCCTTCTGAGGAAACCTGTCTGAGTACAACCCCCACCCCATGGTTTGAAGCATCTACCTGCACAATAAAGTCTTTGCTGTAATCTGGACTAACATAGGGGATCCTCCCAAAGCTCCTTTAAGCTTCTAGAATGCCTGCTCATATGCTGGGGTCTACACCACCTTATCTGGCCTGTTTTCCTTGTCAGGTCTGTGAGGGGAGCAGCTATGGTACTATAATTAGGGATAAACTTTCTATAGTATCCTGCTGTACCTAAGAATGCTCTCAGCTGCTTTTGGTAAAAGGGGCAGGCCATGCCTGAATGGCTTCCACTTTGGCAGGTTCTGGCCTGATACTACCACTCCCCACTCTATGTCCCAGGTAGGAGACCTCTGCCATACTCACCTGACGTTTACTGGGTTTAATGGTCAACCCTGCCCTTTGTAGTCTGATCAGCTCCTCACCGGCATGCTGAAGGTGCTCTTGCTAGGAATGGCTGTAGATGGCAATATCATCCAGGTAAGCAAGGGGAAAATCTCCTGCTAGGATACGATCTACCAGCCTCTGGAAAGTCACTAGGGCATTTTTTCATCCAAAGGGCATCTTCGTGAACTCATACAAGCCGAAAAGAGTTACAAAGGCTGACCCCTCTCTAGCACTGGGAGTCAAGGGCACCTGCCAATAACCCTTGGTTAGATCAATAGTGGTAAGATACTTGGCCCCAACCAGCTGTTTTAGGGCTTCATCTGTCCTAGGCATGAGGTAAGCATCTGAGACTTTGTGTAACTATTTAATTTTCTGTAGTCCACACAGAACCTGGTGCTGCCATCTTTCTTTGGCACCAGCACCACTAAGAAGACCCAGGCACTAATGGACTCTTGAATTACCCCATGTTCCAACATTTCCTGTATCTCCTCCCTCAGAGTCTGTTTGACCCTCTCAAGCACCCTATAAGGGTTCTGCTTAATAGGCCTTTGAGGTCCTGTATCCACATGGTGTTGCACCAGATGGGTGCACCCTGATTTCCCAGTGAACATGTCCCCAAACTACTGTAACACTGCTCGGATTTCTCGAACTTGGGTAGGGGATAGCTGCTGGGACATTGCTACCCCTTCCACTGAGGTATCAGTCTGAGCCTCACTGAGGAGATCAGTCTACCAGATCCCCTCATCCTCCTCCTGTCATCCACTATCATGGCAAGGTTTCATCATGTTAACATTGTACAGTTTGTGCCTTTGCCGTCTGCCTAGCATTTCTAGTATGTAGTTAAAATCACTGACCTTCCTTTCAACCTTGAAGGGTCCCTCCCTCCCCAAGCTGCCTGCAGCTTGTTGCGTCTGACAGGAATGAGAACTATTATCTGCTGCCCCACAGCATACTCTAGCTCAAGCATTCCTTTCGTACAAGCCCTTTTTCTGCTTTTGAGCTTCGGCCAGGTTCTCCTGGGCCAAGCCCGTGAGCTCCCTCAGCCTTGTCCTGAGGTTTAGGACATATGCCGCAACAGACTCCTTGTGGGATTCACACTCATCCTCTCACTCATCAAATCTAGAGGTCCCCTCACCCTATGCTCATACAGTAACTCAAAGGGTGAAAAATCTGTGGGTTCCTGGGACACCTTTCTGCAAGCAAACACATGGGGCAAATATTTGTCCCACTCCCTCTTAAACTGGCCTGCAAATGCTTGTAGCAGGGTCTTTAGTTTAGAGTTTAACCTCTCAACCAGACCATTAGTCTGGGGATGGTAGGGGGTGGTCTTTAGGCGCTTCACCCCACAGTGCTTCCACAGACAAGCCAGCAGGTCTGACATGAAATTGGCACCTCTGTCAGTCAGTATTTTTTGGGGAAACCTACCCTGCTGAAAATCTCTAACTATTTGCCACCTTTTTCTACCTCAATGAAGGCCACAGCTTCAGGGTATCTGATAGCATACTCTACTACCACTAGACTATACTTTTTTCCCTGTGGAAATTGGGGAACTCTGAGGCCCCACAATATCCATAGCTACCCTCTATAATGGCTCCTCAATCACAGGCAAGGGCATCAAAGGAGCTTTCACCTTGTCTCCTGCCTTGTCTACCTTTTGGCACTGATCACGTTACATTTCTGGAAATCCCAGGCCAATAAGAGTTCTGCATAATATGTCTCTTTGTATGTTTTATGCCCATATGACCTGCAAAAGGAATATCATGGGCTATTGCTAGAAGTGCCAGATGGTAGGCGCTGAACACTACCAACTGCTGTATTCTCTCACCTTCCCTCAGGGGTCCACTCTCTATACAATAACCCTTTGTCCCAGTATACAGATTCCCCTTTCCCTTGAGAATCAGGTGCCTCACTGGCTACCTCCCTCAGACCTTGTAATGTAGGGTATGAGAGCTGAGCCTGTCAAAACTCTCTCTTTGTAACCCTTCCATCTCCCCTTCCACAGGAAGTCTGGTATTCTCTGACAGTGGAGCCTCAGTCAGCCTGGGTACTACTACTCACCTCTGCCCTTGCAGTCACTCTGTCCAAGGGAACATCAGTGCCCACAAGCAGCTGTGGTTCATATTCAGTCTCACTGCTAGAGGGTAGCTCCCTCCCTGAAGTAACCATCTCACCAGTTCTGGCTGCAAGTGTACGGTCTTGTCTGAGTCTCCCTCAGGCTGCCAGACCCACATGCTTGTCTCCAAGCCTGACTGTGTGTAACTGCATGCACACAAGGTACCGCATTACCAGAATCCTTCCCCATCATGACATCTGCAGGGATATCCTCAAATACACCTACTTGCTTGCTTCCTTTTCCACTCTCTCAGTCAAGGTGAACCCTAGCCAAAGTTATTTGGAATGGAGTCCCTCCTGAAGCTCTGACTGCGGTAGACTGCCCAAGCAAGTAGTGCGCCTGTTTAACGATTGCAGGCTTCACAATGGTTAGGTCAGAGACTGTTTGTCTTAGCAGTGGCCTGTTGCCCATTTACTAAGATGAGATAAAAACCTCTTGTGGTAGTCTGGTACCCTTGTTGTCTTGAGACAACTTACTCTGCCATTCTGTCATTCCCACTTACTGGCTCACCCACCTTTTGTTCCCCAACTTGCCTCTGCGGACATCTATACGCTACAAGGCCTGACTGGTTGCATTAAAAACATTTAACCCTTGGCTCTGGACATGTACCTGGACTAGTGGTTTCCCCTGCTACTGGTGGACACTGTTGGGGTGGTCTGGGCTGCCCACCATGGGTTCCCTTAAACCCATGAGCAGCACTGGGTATCCCTTTCCTATGCAGTGATGCCCTGCTTGCTAGGTATATGTTTCCCTTCTTCCCCACCTCATCTGCAGTATTGCATTGCCTATCAGATAACCAGATTCTCATGTCCTCAGGCAAAGTGCTAAGGGCTTGTTCCCTCACCAAAAGGTCTACCAGCGCTTCAAAAGTGGTGACCTGACATCCACTCACCCACCTATGAAAAAAGTGCTTAGTTCAGCAACATATTCACACACACTCATCTGTCTTGCGTCTATGCTGACAAAACTTTTTCCTATAAGCTTCAGGTGTTAACTTAAAACATTCTAAAAGACAGGTTTTTTTACAGTATTATAATTTAAACAATCAGTATCAGACAATTTAGAAATAGCAGTTACAGCTTTACCATAGAGTAAGGGAGTCAGGAACCATACCCAGAGCCCTTGAACATTATACTGTTTACATACTCTTTGAAAATTATTTCCCTCTATAAATTGTGGAAGAAACTAACTGACATTTGTTGCTTCTGGGGTCTGCGTATTCCCTTTCCCATTACCTCCATGATCCTGGAGGAGAGTCAGCATCTCCTTATGTTGCCTCTGCCTCTCATTCCCCTCAGCTTCTAGACGTCACAAGTTTCTCTGCTGCTTCTATTTCCAAATGCTTGGCTTTCAGTTCAAGTCTCTAACTCCAGCCAGATTTTAAGCCCTCTGTGGAAAGGTTGAATTGTCCATCTTCTGAGAGTGGTACATCTCCAAAGCCAGCCTGATTGCCCTCCTGATTGCTGGTCTGAGATGCAGCTGTAACCAAGGCTACAATCATTTCTGCCTTAGTCAGGTTGGCTTGCACCAGTCCTTCAGCCTGGCACATCTCAGCCAACTGGCTCCTTGTCAGCTTGCCATACTCCTCTGCTGACATGCTTGCCTGCTCTCCCTGCCTAACTAAGCTAATAAAAAAAATAAAAATTGTGATATGAAACTCTGAATGTTCACTGTGTGGCTGATTGAGAGTACAAACTCCTGCCTTAGTGACCACTGTTTACAGGCTACAGGAATTCAATATCCACACCACAATCCAATTAATATGTGCTGCGGCTATCTCACCACTCCCAACCAATTAATATGTGATGACCCAGCACTGAAGCAGTAATAAAAAAAGCCTCAATCCTCACCATTGGCAACAGTGGGGGACGTACCCACTGGGAGGATGACAAGTACACACAGGAAAGTGCAATTTCCTTTAAGAGCACACAGAGATCACAGTCAGTCTTGGGTTGGTTTCTCCCTCTTTCTCTAGATCCCCAATAAGACTACCCACTGGCACAGCTATACACAGTTGAGATCTCAGCTGAGTGGCCAAGCTAAGATCTCAAGCACTCTCTCTGTCCAACCAGTGCTGTGTCCCTGTCCAAGTAGCTGACACACACATTCAGATTTGATTCACACACACACACACACACACACACACACACACACACACACACACACACACACACACACACACACACACACACACACACACACACCTGGGAAAGGCTGGCACAGGTTTATGAGCTATGTCCCCTTCTGCCCAGACTATAAGGTAGTTATCACTGCCACCAGCCAGCTCATATTAACTACATTAAGGCCCTTAACAAAGGGTGCCCAATCCTACTGTGTAACTTAACGATTAATCCAAATGGTAGTCTGACCAAGAACAAGGCTATTTAGGAGTGGCTTCTACAGTGTCACCAAATAAATATGCCAGTACTCTTAAGAGCTTAAATATCTCTAAACAGAACAGCCACCGTTGAAAGTTTTAAATATACTTAATAAAAAAAATAACACAATACTCAGTAATGAGTTGCATCAGAGTTCAAAATCACAGGAAATAGAACATTGCAGGACAGACTCAAATGAATAAAGAAAATATCTAAGCTGTACTTTACTATATTCCTGTCTGGATCTAAAATAGTTACTATGCTCCGAAAACTTACTTATAGCAAGGCAAGTGCAGAAGGTAGTGATGAGTTGATGTTTCCAGGTCAAAGACAAAATAAAAAATGCACTCTCTCTCTCAGAATGTTCTTAAAGTGATATGAAATATTACTGCTGGGTTAGCTTGGATGATATCACATTCTGTCACCTGACTAATTCCCAAGCTAAACCCACATTGTCAGAAACTATCAGCACTTTAGCATCTCCATGTGAAAAATACATCTCTCTCAGATCTTTGCAACTGCTAGAAGACATAAAACAATAAAACACAAAACAATGCAGAAGGCGCCCTAGATCCAGACATCCTGTCTCCTTGCTGCATTGAAAGTACTTTTTATAGCACAATCATAAAACAATTTAATTTCAACCATTTTCTTGAAGTTTTGCAAGTAACCCTCTATGCTCTAGTTCTCACGGTTAAAGCATATACATTTACACAGGTACAACAGTTTATATACATTTCTGTTCTCTTCCAGTAGGGTACACTGTAGATACATCCTTTAAGCTCAGTATTTTGTGCACACTTCTGTATAAATCATATCAATACTCACAAATGACAGAATTATTTACAAAATTCCAGCTAGCTGGGCTGGCAATATTTCCTTTTGTGACAACATGCTTCACTTAAATTACATTTGGACATCTTGGTGCCTTCTGTGATTTTTTTTTTTTTTTTTTTTTTTACGAATAATGTAGTTCTTATGGTCTTGGCAAGGAATTATCATAGTATTTTTGAGCAGTCTTTAAAAGCAGCAAAACATTCTTAACTGATTAATTCCTAGTGAGTTTATACATTATAAATTTATATATGTGCTGTTCCTTAATTACATTGTGCCAGAGAAGACCATGTGCTTGGGGCACCAAGAGGAAAATATTTGCAGCATTCAAAAATTTAAAACGTTTAGCCATTTCAGACATGAGCTGTAATAAAAGCTACGCAGATAAAATCTGCAAATAACCATGCATTAAAATGCAATAAAACTTTAAACATGCATATAGTTAATTCCTAGAATTATGAAAAATAACAGATTAAGAAGCACATTAACTTATGCATACATACTGATTAGGATGAATTCTTTTACGTAGATACTAGAGCAGTTTAAACATGTACACAAGCATGTGTCCTTGTGTAAATGTACTATAAAATACAAGATGGAAATACCCAGTCCTGTGACAGAATAAAATGCAACTTACCACAAAAAATGCATTTTAAACTATTATGAAAATCTCACTCACCTAACATTGTAAAGGTCTTCCCAGATCCAGTCTGCCCACTGCAATGAAACAAATAGAATGTCAGTTTATTTTAAGGTGGCCCTCTACAGTGAGTGCAACACTTTGGTACATCTTTTTGCTCTTTCCAGTGCTGCTCTAAAACTCTCACGTCTTCATATGGAAGGCTACCATATATTCTCTGAACCATGCACAGTACACGACTGTGGCAACAGAAACTTGCACCAAGCTTTGCTGTTGCAATAAAGCAGAAGTGTCCAATGCAAGGGGGTGAAAGGAGAGGAAAAAAAACAATCTGAGGGAGTCCATCCAACCTGCTGCAAGATGTAGCATATAAAAACACTCATATCAGTCAATAAATGGAAGTATACCACAACATAAAGGAGACACAAGCAGACCAAAGGACTCCAATACTAAAGCCCTCTCTGAAGGACAGCAACTAGAGAATCCACACACATCATGTTTGTAAAGGGAACATCAGTAACAAGGTGGACAGCAGCACAGGTGTCTACCTTTGACTGAACCTTGAGATAAGCACTTGATAACCAGTTACCCTCCTGATTTTTTCGTGTCATAATGTTAGTCAAGAAATTACCCTACAAGCTTTCCAATGAAGAATAAAATGTAACTTGCACCCAACTGAAAATACTCTAGCACCTACAGAACCATCCTTCTCATAACCAAACAGTCACTCTCCATTCAACCCAACACCATACTCATGAGTGGCTAACTACTACATAATAAACCAGGAATCATGCACAACCTCAATCTTGTAGGCACAAAGATTCCTGGACTTTGTCAACATGAATGCCCTGGGCCATCTAATCAGTGTGCTCACTAGGAGTGCCACCATCCTTTACCTAGTCCAACATGGGGGAATGTTACCCCCCGCCCCCCAAACATAACATCTTCAATGGTCAGATCGGACAATAAAGTAGTTTACTTCAAATTAAAAAATACAGCATGGGACACCAGGTAAACCTGGAACTTTTAGGGATTATTCCTAAGCAAACTTCCAATTTTTAAGAAAGACACTGTCTACATGGAGCCATTTACAAAATACCTTTACAATTATGTTTACATGTGCATAGAGGTAGCAGTGCATACCGCAAAATAAGCGCAGGACAAAGAAACAAGCCACCCTGGTGGAATCCAAACAGGAATAGTTTGTATAACAAAAGAAAGAAAACAGAAGTCCAATGCCTCAAAACAACTGAGGGGGGGCAAGTCTACTAAAGACATATTTGAGGTAAAAGTAACCTCACAGGCAAAGAACTACCACAAGGCATTCTTCAGCTATGCCCAAAACCTCATAGGCAATACACAACAATGTGCTGAACTAATTGTAAATGGAGCCACCTATACTGAGCCAGAATAAACAGCAAATCTACAGGACAATAAATTCAGCTCTAATTTTACCTCACTTTCACCTCCAGTCACCTTGCTAAGAAATATCCCCAACCATAGCTTGTGTCCCACAGGGCTCTGTCCTAGGCCCTTACTTGTTTAGATTGTATCTTTCAGACCTTACCTTTTTCATCTGAGGTGTTCTACAGACTATATGCTGACGACCTGAAATTGGGTAAACTAATTACAAGTGTTATCTGTCTGCAAAATAATTTGACTAAATTGACTATTTGGGCACAGGAGAATAATATGTTGATAAATACATCAAAAACTAAGCGTATGAGATTTGGGAGACAAACTGAAAGGTGAATATTTAATACAGAACACAGTGATTGAAAATGTAGACTCATTTAAGGACCTGGGTATATGGGTAGATTTAGCTAGGAGTTTTTCTAAACATATCAACCAATTGGCTAATGATAGTTATAGAACTATAAGTTGAATAAAAAGATTTATAAAGCCTAGGAAATCAAAAAACGAAGTCATTGTTTGTTAGTTACATTAGACCCAAACTTGAGTATGGAATAACAACATGGAAACCCTATAGGAAAACAAGCATGAATAAACTGGAAAGAGTACAGCAGAAATATACCAAGGGCATCCATGGATGTGAAAATCTAAGCTATTATGAAAAGCTAAAATATCTGAACTTGTACAGTGTCTCTTACAGATATGCTAGAAGGGCATTAATGCCTGTGTTTGAAACATTTGTAAGTATGTATGTATGTATGTATGTATGTATGTATGCATGTATGTATGTATGTATGGACAGCTCCCCCAATTATCCCCTAGGGAACAGGTCCCTCAGTATCCACCAAGGCTAAAAACACTATCGATGGGACCTGATAATATCTCAGCATACCTCTTTAATAGCACAAAACATGACCTATTGAGCCCCACTAGAAGCACTACTCAGTTGAAGCCTCCAAACAGGCTTCATGCCAAGTGAATGGAGGGCTGCAACTGTTATCGATCTGCACAAGGGTGGGCCATCCATGGTCCCAGGAAACTAATAATTCATAAGCCTGACTAGTCTTCATTTATAAGGCAATGAAAAAAAATCATGGATATATGCGTAAAAACACAGGAAACCTTCAGATACTGGATCCAATCCAATTTGATTTTGTACATGGCAGGTCATGCATACTCAATCTGGTGGACTTCAAGAAAATCACCAAAGCAAAGGATAAGGACAAAATGGTGCATACTGCCTACTTGGAATTTCCCCACTGTGGATAAACTCACAAAACTAACTATTATACCCCTACTTTACCTAGTGGATAGCCAGCTGGCTCACAGAACACAGTCAGGATAGGCAAGTCCACCTCTACAAAAAGACCAGTCATTGGGAGTCTCTCCCAGGGATCGGTGATGGGGTCACTTCTTTCTGGTATCAACTTCTCTGAAGATAAGGCCAATATCAGTGGCCTCTGGCCATACCTCTCAACCTTTTAGAGCAAAAAATCTGGACAATGCCATAAATGAGGGGAGAAAGGCCCAAAAATAGGGACATTTTTTAAATACTACTCTTATAAACTTAAAGTTGATAAAAAGAATAGTTGTGTAAAATCTTACCATAACCATAGATGTCCTTCTCTTCTAAATGTTTCAGTATTCAAAACATGTGGGAGTCCTCCGCAGGCTGACTGGAACATCTGGTCAGTATACAAAAGTCTAAAGTTACTGCTGGTAGGTGCGACGTCGCATGTAGATCCAGTCCTACGTCAGTCAAAGTGACGTCAGCACGCACCCATCCTCAAAACTGAATGCCCAGGAATAACACCAGCCTGAAAAGATTTGGAAACACAATCAGCAGATAGGTAAACATCAGGGGGGAGGCGAGGGGGGGATGAAGGGTACTGCAACATATAGAAACGGATAGCTATGGTTATAGTAAGACTTTACACAACTATTCTATGTCCTTCTATTTATATGTTGCAGTATTCATAACGAGGGAGAATACCAAAGCACATACAGAAGAATTGGGCGGAGGGGCAGTAGCACTCTCTACAGCCCCCTCTGCAGGACAGCCCTAGCAAAACCAGCTCTAAACCTGGAAATGTCATCCAATTTATAATGTTTTGAGAAAGTATCATCAGAAGACCAGGTTGCTGCTACTAATATGAAGGAGGTGTCCAGATCTTTGAAGAAAGCAATAGAGGAGTACACAGCTCTAGTGGAATGTGCCTTTACTGGGGAAGCAATAGTTTTCCCATGAGACATACAGCAAAAGGAAATGGTTTTGGAAATTCAAGTGGATATAGTCTGTTTGGAAACATACCTGCCCAGGGCCCTAGGATGATAGGAAATAAAAAGACTATCACATTTCCTAATAGGCTTCACTTTGTCTAAATAAAATCTGAGTTGTCTATGCACATCCAAGAGGATTATCAAGATAGAAAAAAGGTGGGCAAGTTAATGTACTGATTAAGTGACAACTCATTCACCACCTTGGGCATAAAGGAGGGATTAGTGTATAAGGAGACCCTAGCCCTGTGGGAAAACAGTAAAGGGGGAAGAGGCCATCAGTGCCTGCAGTTCCGAGACCCTTCTGGCAGGGGTGATGGCCACAAGAACTGTTTTCCAAGTGCAATGCTGAAGAGAAGAAGAAACTGATGGTTCAAGTGGCCAAAGTAAGTTTCTCTAGAACAAAATTTAGATCTCAAGGAGGAGGAACTGGTTTCTTTGGTGGTCTGAGATGGACGCCTTTCAGGAAAAGTTTAACTTCCAGTCTTGAAGCCAAGGGAGGAACCATAGCCAGACAGGCAGAGATTGCTGAAAAATGAGCTTTTAATGAAGAGTATGACAAATCCACTCAATAATTCACACAGGTAAGACAAAACCACTGGAACATCCACCAGCAGTGGTTGCAGGTCCTTAGAAAGACACCAGATGAAAACACTTCCCATCTGGAAATATATGATTTCCTAGTATTGGGTTTTCTGGCCTCCTGCAGAACCTGCGGCATGTCCTCAGAACAAAGGTGCCTGAAAGGGATCAAAGTACTATCACCCACAGAGTCAGCTACATGGTTGACATCTGTGGATGTATTACAGATGGCTTCTTCTGTGTGAGTAGGTCCATTCTGTGGAGTAACTTGTGATTATTGCCCTTGGCTAAATGCAGAAGGGGAACCAGTGCTGTCTTGGACTAAAGGGAGTCACGAACAAGATTTTTGGTTGCTCCTGTTAGATCTTCAACAGGATTTGTTTTGAGTAGCGGGAAGGGAGGGTTGCACAGAGAAACATCCCCTTCCAAGAGAAAGACAGGGCATGTCCACCTTCCATGCCACAGGATTGGGAACTCTGGCACAAAATTCTGGAAAGTTTGGAAGTTGTTTGTTCTCAGGGGAGGTGAAGAGATCTACCCAAGGCATACCCACAGATGGACATTGTCCAGAAACATCCCTGTTTAATATCCATTTGTGGGAATGAGTCAAGGACCTGCTCAAAGTGTCTACCATAACATTTTGAGTATAAGAAATTTAGACTTGCTTGGAGGGAGAGTTGACTCTCAGAGGCAAACTCCCAAGCTTGGAGAGCCAGTCTGCACTGGAGATCAGGCTTGGTCCCTTCCTTGCTTATTGACATACCAAAGGACTCCCTCCACTCCTTCCACTTTATGGCACCTGGAAGAGAAAGTTTGAACATTTGCAGTGGGAAAATTAGGGCTCTCGTCTTTATGTTTGTGTGCTCCCTCTTTTGGAAGGGGGACCACACATCTTGAACCTTCCAGGATGTCAGGTTTGCTCCCCATCCCAAGTCTGAAGCATTGACGAACAGCTACTGAGTGGAAGAGGCAGCTGTAATGGTAGGCCTGGAATCAAGGTAACCTGCTGAATCCACCAGTTCAGCTCCTTTTTTCAAGCAGGCAAGAAGGAGTATAAACTCCAATGGATGAGCATGTCGCATCCATAGTGACCCGAGGTACCACTGGAATTTCCTCATGAGCAGCTTGGCTAGAGATAGCATGGGGATAGTGGATGCCATAAAGCCCAAGAGGTTGAGAAGCTCCCTGGCAGTCGGGGACTGAAGAGGCATGAGAGCCAGGAAGTAGGCATTGAGACAGAGCATTCTCCAAAGGTAAGGAAGCCAACATCTTGGTCCGTTTGTATTCTGCATCCTAAAAAAAATATGGTTGTGAGAAGGGACCGATGTAGATTTTTGATAGTGAATCCTAGACCCTCCAGCAGAGACACCATGAAGAGCAGATTCTCTTGCACGGTGTCTAAATGAGCCTAGGAGAAAAAGATCGTCCAGGTACAGAAAAATCTGAATATCCCTTAGTTTGTCAAAGGCTATGACAGGAGCTAAGCATTTTATGAAAACCCTTGGAGCAGTAGACAGTCCAAAAGGCAAGGCAGAGAATTGAAAATGTGAGAAAGCAATAGCAAAGCAAAGATACTTCCTGAACAGAGGATGAATAGGAATGTGGAGGTAAGTATCTTTTATGTCCAGAGACACCATGTAGGCCTGAGAAAGGATGAGGGGAAGTAGAATGTTCAAAGATAGCATGCAAAAGGTGGGAACCTTCAGGACGGTGTTTAGGCGAGACAAGTCTAGGATGGCCTCCAGGGGCCATTTTTCCTGGGGACCAGGAACATCCTGGAGTAAAACTCTCTCTGTTTGAGAGGGTGGTACCTTCTGAAGAGTACCCTGAGAAAGACTGAAAATGATTTGGGGAAAGTAATCCAGTTGTTCTTTTGGGGGTTGCGGAACAGAATACCACTGAAAGAAGGTGAAGTCTTCCACACCATGAAGTATCCTTGAAGGATGCTTGAGAGGACTCGTGTTCTGGCTGAACTGTTTCCAAGCAAGGAGAGAAATAGAAAGACGCAAGTAGAGAGGGGTCTGGCCGCAAGGAGGATGGTAGTCACGGACCACTTGGCTTGCTTGGAAAGGGTTCCTTGTAAGCAGCAGGAGATGCTGAGGACTTGGTTGAGTTTTGCTTTCTAGCATCTCTTTTACCCTCGGTAGACTGAATTCTGGAAAGTTTCATACAACTGGGGTTTTAGAGGGGTTGTCCCTTTGAAATCTGAGAATTGGGGACACAAAAATGTGTTTTAGGTCATGTAGATCTTTGCCCTGTTCTTGTAAACACCTAAAACATTCTGCAGCATAAGCACCAAAGAAGGCCTTGTTGTCAAGGAGTACATCCATGATTTTAGCCTTTATGTCATCTAGCAAAGGCTGTAGTCTGAGCCAGGAGTACCTCCTGAGAACAGACCCTGAAGCAGCAGCTCTATAATGATGCCTCCACTGCATCGTCGCTACACTTACTAGAATGGCATGTGACTTGAGCAGAAAAGCTCAAAATGAAGGATAACTGATTCTTAGTAGGAGAGTCTGGAAGCTCTGAAATTAGCTTACTGGCATCAGAGAGAAGAGCTAGAGATTATTTTGCCATATGGGTTTGGTAATTTATGGCTCTAAATGCCAAAGATGCTGAAGTATAGACTTTCTTCCCCAGCTTCTCCATAAATTTACTCTCCTTGTCTGAGGGTAGAAGGGAAATGGAAGGCAACATCTTAGAGGCCTTATCAGCAGACACAGAAATATCTGCAGGGTCTGTGGAGGGACATTTAAACAGAAAATGGAATAATCCTTTGGCACCTTGTAAAACCTGTCTAGCCTTTTAGGGACAGGAGGGTGGGAATCAGGGCACTTAGATGTTGCTGACAAGGCATGTAAAAAAAAGCTGGTAGCACAGGGGGAACTTCAGTTGGAGAAGGTGATTCCATCTGAAGAGGGTCATATCTTTTTTGAATTTCTGACACCTGGGAGCAATGAGATTCTGTGCCATTTGATTCTTCTTCCAGGGAAGCATATCTTAACAAAGATGAAATACGGGCAGAGTATGCCAAGGATTCATCCCCATATGAGTTATCTTCATCAGATGAAGCCTCAACTGAAATCCTCCTTTGTGGAAAAACAGGAGAAAAGGAGGGAGAAGGCAGACAGAGACCATCAAACTGTTTCAGGGCAATGAAAGCATTAAAGAGCACTTCAGAGAAGCCATGCCAATCCTCAGGCTGTTCTTGGGTAAAAGGAGCACAGCATGCTTAGTTTTGCGAGATATCCATTTGGTGGAAGGATGATGTACCAAACGTCAACTTGCACTCTAATATTGCTCGGGACATTTTCGCAAAAAATGATTTCAGGATCACCACACGGGCCTTCAGAAACAGTGAACCTGGGCCCCCCCCCCCCCCCCGTAAGTCCTAAGCAGATGTTTGTTGTATCCACCAAGGATGTGCTATTAAGATCCTTCATGGCCTTCACCACAGAACATACGGAAGAATCGTCTACCTACTCCTAAACGGTCTTTGGGCAACATCTTCCTCAGGAGGAAAGTCCAGAATCGGAGGAGCAGCAGGTAAGTCAGGCACAGGTTTCTTGGCCTTAACAACAGGCTCACCTGAAGGGCCCAACATACCTTCCATATCGCGTGCTAATTGCTTAAGGCACTGGATCTCTAAATACAGATTGAGGGAAGCTAGACTGCACAAGGTCTGGGGACAAAGGCCTTGCAAATCGAACAGGAGGTACGGTCTTAGTTAGGGCCTAGGCAGCACACAAAGGTCGTGGGAATCTTTATGTGGAATTTGACTTCCACACTGACACTTGCCCTTCCTAGTTGACATGTGAATTCAGGCACAACAGTAGCACACAAATCAGTAAGAAAAAAACCCAGAGGGGCACTTATCTGGATCAGAATCTGCAACTTTGCTTACAAGCAAATGACTGATGAAGACATTCTAACTGGCGGCAGAAAAGTTCTGAAGATGGATGCGTGCGGACGTCTGCTTTGCACCAGTCATTTTATGACTGACATAGGACTGGATCTATATCCGACATCACATGTACCCTGCAGTAGCTTTAGAGTTTTGTACACTGGCCGGACGTTCAAATCAGCTGGTTGCAGACTCCCACAGCTTATGAATAACTGCAATATATAAATAGGACATCAGGTTTTCCATTAGCATGAATGTTGTGAAGGGTATGAAATCAAACTCAGATACTCGTTTATTTTCTGACTTCCATCCTCAAAAAGTTAGCAATAATTTTCCAGAAAACCAAACATTTATGAGAAACGGACCAAAAATTTGAGGCAAAAATCTGGACATTCAAGGAAAATCTGGAGAGTTGAGAGGTATGCCTTTGGCTGACCAACTTTACAGATGACTGTAAACTAGGTGTAACTGTAAACAGAATCCCCCAAAGACTCGAACATCCTCCAAGAAGGCCTGATACACACCACGGTCTAAAACCCAATGCCAAAAATGCACACTAGTATCTTTCAAAAAGACAACCACCCTTGAAAATTTCTACGATGATAACACACACCTAAAAGTTGACCTTGTGGACAATAATTTGGAATGTTACTTGGTATTTGACCAGCATGTGTCTACTGCAGTAAGACTTTATTCTATGCTGTGCAACGTTATAAGCAAGGATATGGCATCCAGATCCAAATATGTCCTTATTCCACTGTACCGTGAACAGGCATATGCAACAAATGGAGTGCCCACAAAGGTTCCTCACTAAAAACATATATGGTGCAGACATGTCCTACATGGAATGTTTCCGAATCTTATCCTTCTACTATCTCCACAGATTGTTGATAGACGATCTCTGCCTGGTATTCAAATGATCCCCTGAACCGGCCCTTATGGACCTGTTGCACATTTTCAATACAACAACAAAAACACCCAATCTAGGTACCTACACCTGGTCTGCAGCACAAATAAGACATGCTGGAGTTATATGTCTCTTGAAACAGAGCTACTCCCTGCACTTATTTAAGTGCATCTTAGACCAGTGGATAGGAAATTGTAAATTTACCCTTTGTTTGCCACTTATGTCTCTGTTACAAAGGGGAAGCTTATAAGTGCACAACTACTTGTACCATAGCTATACCGCTATAACATGTATGGTATCAAAGCCTGTCAAATACACTTGGGAAGCCCAGCAAAGCTTAAAAAGGCCCTTTAGAGTAGCTAGTCTAGTAATCACCCATGAAGCTATAAATGTCAAACCTAACAGCCAGATCCATTGGCATGCAAAGGTGAAGAAAGTACAGTTGTGTACACTTACCATAAACGTAGATGTTGGAGTGTATTCACTGTTGCAGTCATTACATTTGGGTAATCTGCTGGCAGGTTGCCCTCAGTCGGCCTGAATTCCAAAGTCTTGAGTCCTGCATCGGTTACTGTCTTCTCTTCCATGACGTCAGGCGTATAAAACATGCAGCCAAAGCCATTTTCTTTAGTTTTTCTTGCCCCCGATGTCAGGTGCCCCCAAAAAGGTAGCAATATTATATATATATTCATGCATCAATATAAACTTTACCTTCATCTACAAGCAAATACACCACATAGGTTGTAGAAGATAGAGAAGGAAAGATAAACTTTAGAATGACAAAGGAATGGTGGGAGGGTAACCTGGACTGCAACAGTGAATACACTCTAACATCTACATGTATGGTAAGTGTACGCAACTGTACGATGTTCTTCGTGTTTCACTGTTGCAGTCATTACATTTGGGTAGAACCCCAAAGCTATGGCTGGGAGGGTGGAGCTAAACAGCATTAGGTGCAGCTATAAGGCCCTGCAGCGGCAAAGCCTGCCCTGGACTTAAGAGTAGCGAGGCAAATGGTAATGCTTTGTAAAGGTGTGAACAGAACTCCAAGTAGCAGCCTCTAGAACGTCTTTGGTTGGTACTCCTCTGAGAAAGGCTGCTGAAGTAGCCGCAGCTCTGGTGGAATGAGACCTAATGCCCTTGGGCACAGGTTTACCATGGTGTAAGTAGCAGAAACGGATGCAGTGGCTTATCCATTTTGAAATTGTCTGCTTTGAAATAGCCTTGCCTTCTGATCCTGCAGCATATGATACTAATTGCTCAGTTTTTCTTAGAGCTTTAGTCCTGCTCAAATAGAATCTTAGCTGTCTGTGTACGTCCAAGGAATGTAGAATTCATTCTGCGGATTTGGATAAAAAGGTGGCAGATGAATTGTTTGGTTAAGAGACACATTGGAAACCACATTAGGCATAAAAGTAGGATATGCCCTCAGAGACACCTTGTCTGGGTAAAATATGATAAAAGGCTTCACAGCCATGAGGGCCTGTAGCTCTGAAACTCTTCTTGTTGAAGTAATTGCTAGTAGCAGAGCTGTCTTCATGATAAGAACTTTGTATCAGCGGTAGCAGCTAGTTCAAATGGAAGCAGGGTGAGCTTTTCCAACAAATAATTGAGGTCCCATGCAGGTAATGGTGATCTTCTAGGAGGCCTTAAATGTTTGGCTCCTCTAAGATACTGCTTTAGTAAGGGATGAGAAAAGATTGGTGGCTCTGTATTGTAATGAGCCGAAATGGCAGATGCCTGCATTTTGAGACTGATGAGAAAGATAGGCCTTTGTCAAGCATCTTAGTTAAGTATTGTAATATCAGAGGAATATGTGGTTCTGCTGTATCAGTTCCTTGTGCTTGATTCCAAGCACAGAATCTCTTCCATTTATCAGCATAAGATTTTCTAGTACTAGACCTTCTGGCTTCCACAATGATATCCATCACAGCTTTACTGAGAGGTGTAGTTTGTATGATTGCACCATGCTGCCAGGTTCAGAGTCTGTAGTTGATTGTGCAGGATCGGATTGTTTTGCTGGGACAGTAGTTGTGGTCTTTGAGGCAAGGTCCAAGCTAGGTATTGAGACAAGTTCCTTAGGATAGGGTACCAGCATTGGCGGGGCCAGTCCAGGGCAATTAAAATCATCTTTGGCTTCTCTTGTCTGACTTTTAGGAAGACCTTGGGTAGAAGAGGCAGAGGAGAAAAGGCGTAAACTGATAGTTTTTTCCAACTGAAGGATACAGCGTCCACTTTCCATGCTGGTCTCTGATAAGTCCTTGTGCAGAATCTTTTCAATTGATAATTTTGAGGAGAGGCAAATAGATCTATGTCTGGGCTCCCCCATTTCTCTGTTATCATGCTGAAGACTTGGGGATTTAGTTTCCACTCGTGAGGCTCCATAAGGTTTCTGCTTAAATCGTCTGCCAGAGTGTTTTGTTTTCCTGGCAGGAACTGAGCTTGAAGATGTATTTGGTAGGTCAAAGCTGTGTCCCACAGTGCCATGGCTAATCTGTAAAAAGGGTATGAGTGTGTGACCCCTTGCTTGTTTATATACCACATGACTGTGGTGTTGTCCATCTTTATCAGTAGTTGTCCTGGATAAAGTAAGTCCTTGAAGGCTGTTAGGGCATTTTGAACAGCTAGCATCTCTTTCTGGTTAATATGTAGATGTATTTGTTTTGGTGGCCATATGCCCTGAATGCATCTTCCTGCCATGTGGGCCCCCCAGGCATAATCTGATGTGTCTGTTAAGGTTTGGCTGGCAGGGGGTAGAGTGAAGGACCATCCCATGTTTTGGTGACAAGCCTTTGCCCACCATAGAAACTTCTGTTGCAGACAGAGAATGAGAGGAATCATCGTTTCCAGACTGTGCAAATGTTGACTCCATAAACATTTTAGGTACCATTGAAGTTTCCTCATAAGCAGTCTTGCATATGGAATTAGTAGGATGCAGGATGCCATGAAGCCCAGAGCCTGCAGAATTTGTCTTGCAGAAGACTGGGTTATTGTTGCCATCAGTTTGAAGTAAGTAGTCAGTTGCCTTTGCTTGTCTGGTGTGAGGTAAGCCATTTGGGCAGTTGTATTCAAGCCTGCACCCAGGAATATTATCTTTTGAGAGGGTACCAGTTGTGATTTCTTTTGTACCCTAGACATGTTAGAAGCCTTTTCACAAACACCAAGTGCCGAAGTAGAGTGTCCTTGTTCTCTGTTTGAATCAGACAGTCGTCCAAGTAAAGATATATTTGTATACTTCTTTGTCTGCAAAATGCAATTACTGGTGCCAGGCACTTTGTAAAGACCATGGGTGCAGTAGATAAGCCAAATGGCAGTGCAGAGAATTGGTAGTGCATTAAGCCAGACTTGATTCTGAGGTATCTCCTGCACGACTGTCTTACTGGGACATGCAGGTATGCCTCTTTTAGGTATAAAGTCATCAGCCAAGCATTCTTGCCCAGCATGGGCAGAAGCTGCTGCAAAGTCAGCATTTTGAATTTTGGAATGTCCAGGTATGTGTTCAGAATCGATAAATCCAGTATTGGCTGCCAGGCCTTGTCCTTTCTGGGTACCAAGAACAGTCTTGAGTAAAAACCTGGTCCTTTTTCCTGTTCTGGCACTGTCTGAATTGCCCCCATATCCATGATGGACGTAACCTGTTTCTGTCCCTCTGCCCATTGATTTTTTGGCAGATCTGGCCAACCATTTGCCATTGGCAGAGTGTGGAAATGGAATCTGTATCCCTGTGATACGATGTTTATTACCCACATGTCCTCGGTTATTAACTGCCAATTTTGAGCAAAAAGTGCTAATTTTTCCCCTATGGGTACTGCAAAAAGATAAGTGCTTGGTGTAGGCAGAGGGAAGTCATTGGGATTGCTTTCTGTAGGTTTGCGCTTTATCTCCTCCAGATTTGGAGGTGGATGCGCCCCATTGCTTTGACCTGTATGAGTCTTGCGCCTGGTATCTGGAGCCCTTAGGGCGTCTTGATTTGCCCCTTTGAGCTCTGTCTGACACAGGAAAGGACCAATTTTTTGTAGGCCAGTGTCTACTGAATCTTGGTGGCTGTACTTGTAAGAAGTATTTAACAGCTTGCATAGACTTAGCTTTGTCTTCCATTTTCTTTAAAACCTCTTCTGCCTTAATACCAAACAGAGAATCATGCTGTAAAAGTGCATCTAGCAATTTAGCTTTAACATGATCAGGCAAATTTTGTTCCTTTAACCAGGAATGCCTCCTAATCACAGATCCAGTAACTGTGGCCCAGCAGGAGGCCTCTAAAGAATCAAAACCACATTGCTAAGTATGCTTTCCAACTTGTTCAGCTGCATGCAATAATTCCTGCAATTCTTTATTTTCTGCACATTCTGAAATCAACATCATTTTCTGTTTCAGCAATCCCATAACATGTTGTTGGTACTTAAGCATATGAAATTGACAGTTTGAGGCCCTGATTGCCAAGGTTGCAGATGTATAAACCTTTTTTGCCCATCTGTCCAATGCCCTTGAATCTCTGTCAGAGGGGGTAGGATTTTTTGCTGTTGAGGCCTTAACTCCCTTTCGACCCTGAGAAATAGTTTCAGGATCAGCAGCAGGGTTTCTGAATAAAAATTTATGCGAGTCAGGGACCCTGTAATATCTGTCAGGCTTACTGGGAGCAGGAGGTAAGGAGTCAGAGGGTCAAGCTTGACTCCGAAAAAGTACAGTTGTGTACACTTACCATAAATGTAGATGTTCAAGTGTCTTCACTGTTGCAGTCATGACTGTAGGGTTCTCCCCTGCCGGCAGGCAGTCCTCGGTCGGCCAGAATCCCAAAGTCTGGGTCCAGCGTCGGCTGTTCAGCCATGCTCCCGGACGTCAGAGCGCCAGGAGTACAAAGCTGACAGCCGACGCCATGTTCTCCAGTTTTTCTTGCCCCAGATGTCAGGAGTTCCAAAATGAGTAAGATCCCATACCCTTTGCAAATACACCTCAGAAGAAGGGTGAAAAAAGGAACCACACAAAAGAAAAAATAAGAGGGGACAGGAGGGAGGGAAACCCAGACTGCAACAGTGAAGACACTCGAACATCTACATTTATGGTAAGTGTACACAACTGTACCACGTTCATCATGTTTCACTGTTGCAGTCATGACTGTAGGGTTGAATCCCAAAGCAGAATAAAAGGGAGGTGGTCATAAAGTAGAGGGGGCGGCTAAAAGGCCCTGCAAGACTGCAGAAGCAAAGCCTGCCCTAGACTTAGAGTAAAGAGGTAGATTGTAGTGCTTAGAAAAAGTATGCACTGAACTCCAAGTTGCAGCTTCCAAAATGTCCTTGGTAGGAACTCCTCTGAGGAAGGCAGCTGAAGTGGCAGCAGCTCTGGTAGAGTGAGTCCTTATAGTCCCTGGGATTTGTTTTCCATGGTGTGAATAGCAAAATCTGATTCCATGAGCAATCCATTTGGAAATGGTCTGTTTTGAAATAGCTTTACCTTGGGAACTTGAAGCATAAGAAACAAACAATTGCTCTGATTTCCTGATGTCCTTGGTTCTGTCCAGGTAAAAATGTAGTTGTCTGTGTGCATCCAAGGAATGCAAGATCCTTTCCCCCTTATTTTGAGGAGTGGGGAAAAAAGTTGGCAAGTGAATAGTTTGATTTAAAGCCACTTTGGAAATCACCTTAAGCATGAAAATAGGATTAGTCCTTAAAGACACCCTGTCTTGATGAAAAATAATATAAGGTTCCACAGCCATGAGAGCTTGCAACTCCGAAACACTCCTGGCAGAGGTCAGAGCTAACAGGATAGCTGTCTTCCAAGATAAAAACTTGATGTCAAATGTGGCAGCAGGCTCAAAAGGAGGTAAGGTGAGTTTTTCCAAAACATAGTTGAGATCCCAAGCAGGAATGGGAGGAGATCTAGGGGGCCTTAAGTTCTTAGCTCATCTGAGAAACTGTCTCATGAGCTGGTGGGAAAAGACTGGAGGGTCTGTATTATAATGAGCAGAAACAGCAGAGGCATGTATCTTTATTGAAGAGAAAGAGAGACCCTTATGTAAGAGGTCTGTCAGGTAAAGTAAAATCAGAGGAATGTTAGGAATAAGAGGATCAGAATCCTGAGCCTGCATCCAGTAACAAAATCTTTTCCATTTTCCTGCATAAGATTTTCTAGTGCTAGGATGTCTGGCTTCTAAAATGACATCCATAACCTGCTTGGGTAGGTGAGAATGAATCAAAGACCCTGTATTAACCAGGCCACCAGGCTGAGAGTTTTGACATGGGAGTGCAGAACCTGACCCTGTTGTTGGGACAGAAGGTTCGGAGTCTGTGGTAAAACCCAAGGGGGCTCCAGACAAAGGTTTTTCAGTGTTGGGTACCAAAACTGTCGAGGCCAATTTGGGACCAACAAGATTATCATCTTGGGCTTGTCCTGTTTGATCTTTAATAATACCCGTGGAAGAAGAGGAAGAGGTGGAAAGGCATACCCCGAGAGGTTTCTCCAACTGAATGATAGTGCATCCACTTTCCAAGCTAGTTCGTGGAATGTCCTGGTGCAAAAAATCTGTAGTTGATGATTGAGGTGGGATGCAAAGAGGTCTATGTGAGGACATCCCCAGACTGCTGTAATCATCTTGAATATTTCGGTGTCCAGCATTCATACGTGTGGGTCCGATAGGTTTCTGCTCAGACTGTCTGCCAGGAAGTTTTGCTTCCCTGGTAGAAACTGAGCTTGAAGGTCCAGTTTGCAAGCTAGAGCTGTGTTCCAAAGATTCATGGCTAGTCTGCAAAGGGGATAGGAATGAGATCCCCCTTGCTTGTTTATGTACCACATAACTGTGGTGTTGTCTGTATGTATCAGTAGTTGTCCTGGTTGTAGAAGATTCCTGAAGGCCAATAGAGCTTTCTGAACGGCTAACATTTCCTTTAAATTGATATGCAGGTGCTTCTGATCCTTTGTCCAAAGGCCCTGCAGACAGTTGCCCTGAAAATGGGCTCCCCATGCATAATCTGAGGCGTCCGTGGTTAGTATCTGAGTGGTAGGAGGCAGACAGAAGGGTTTTCCTTTGTTTAGAGTACATGCCTTGGACCACCAAAGGAATTCCTTTTGAAGACAAGGCAGGACGGAGATCTGTATGTCTAAACTGTGGCAATGCTGAGACCATACACTTTTTAGGTACCACTGTATTTTCCTCATATGTAGTCTTGCATATGGTACGAGAAGGATGCAGGAGGCCATGTAACCCAAAGCCTGCAGGAATCTCCGTGCAGATAGCTGAGTTAATGTAGCCAAGGTTTTGAAAGCTGAAGCCAGCTGTAATTGTTTTTCGTATGTCAGAAATGCCATCTGGGTTGTTGTGTTTAGAGAAGCGCCCAGAAAAATTATCTGTTGTGAGGGTGTCAAATTTGACTTTTTTATGTTTACAGTGAATCCCAGGAACTTGAGAAGATTCTGAACAAACTCTAGATGCTGGAGTAAGACATCCTTGCTGTCTGCCTGAATAAGACAGTCGTCCAGATAAGGGTAAATTTGAATTCCCTTGAGTCTGCAATAAGCTACTACTGGAGCCAGGCATTTGGTGAAGACCCTGGGCGCAGTAGACAATCTAAAGGGCAGCGCAGAGAATTGATAGTGCCTCGATCCGGCCTTGAACCTGAGGTATTTTCTGCATTCCTGCCTGATGGGAATGTGTAAATATGCCTCCTTTAAATCCAAAGTTACCATCCATGCATTTTTGGTCAGCATTGGAAGTAGTTGCTGTAGAGTAAGCATCTTGAATTTTGGTATCTCGAGAAAAGTGTTCAAGACTGACAGATCCAGAATGGGTCTCCATGAATTTTGCTTCCTGGGGACTAGAAAGAGCCTTGAGTAAAAACCTTGTCCCATCTCTGAAAGTGGAACTAGTTCTATGGCTTTCATAGCCAAGAGAGCTTCCACTTGGTTTAAGGCCTCTAACTACTGATGTTTTGGAAGATCTGGCCATCCGCTTGGTCTTGGTAGGGTATGAAAATGGAATTTGTAACCTCTTGAAACCACATCCAGAACCCACTTGTCTTGGGTTATAGGAGTCCAATTTAGGTGAAAAAGAGAAAGTTTTCCTCCGAGAGGGGCTTCCAGGCAAGAAGTTCCTGCAGCCCAACAGAGGGAGTCATTGAGTCTGTTTTCTATGAGCTTGCGACCTGTCCTCTCCTCCCCTAGTGGTGGAAGCAGTCCACTGTCTTGCTCTATAAGAGGCTTGCGTTTGAGGCCTTCCTCGGGAGCGTCTGTATCTACCCCTCTGAGGCCTGTCTGAATTGGGAAAGGACCAATTTTTTGTAGGCCAATTCCTACTAAATCTGGGTGGCTGTACTTGTAAGAAATCTTTAACTGTTTGCATGGATTTTGCCTTGTCCTCCATCTTCTTTATCACCTCTTCAGCTTTAGATCCAAAAAAACATTATGCTGAACAGGAGGATCCAATAATTTAGCTTTTACTTGATCTGGCAAATTTTGTTCCTTTAACCATGCATGCCTTCTAATGACTGTGCCAGAGGCAGCAGCCCTACAAGAAGCCTCCAAGGCATCAAATCCACAGTGTAAACCATGCTTCCCAACTTGTTCAGTGGCATGCATTAAGTCATGTAATTCCTTATCATCTGCACAGAAGGAAATGGAAGTTAGCTTTTGTTTTAAAACAGACAGGAGAAATTGCTGGTATTTCAGCATATGAAACTGACAGTTTAAAGCCCTAATAGATAAAGTAGCAGAAGTGTACACTTTTTTGCCCCATCTTCCTAAAGATCTGGAATCCTTCTCAGTGGGAATGGGGTTTTTAGCAGAATCGGCCTTAACCCCCTTAGGACCCTGAGAAATGGTTTCAGGGTCAGCAGTAGGATTCTTGTATAAAAACTGGTGGGAATCAGGTTCCCTATAATATCTGTCTGGCTTAACAGGAGCTGGAGGGAAAGAGTCAGGAGTTAAGTTAGCCTCCGAAAAAGCATCATCCACAATATCTAAAATAGGAGGAATAGCCAGGGGTCTATATTGGGGAAGAAGAAGAAAATCCCTTAGTCTTTTCTTAGATTCTGAGTACTCCTGTCCTTCCCAGTGAAAATGTTCCCTCATTTCATGCAAAGTTTCCCCAAATGAGAAATCCTCAGGGGGAGAAGCTGAAGGAATGGATTCCTCAGCATCAGAATCCTCATAAGGAGGGAAAGAATATCCCTGGTCAGAAGAAGAAACTGAAGAAACAGAAGCCTGATCAGAGGAGTCATAATAAACTTCCTGCCTTGGCCTTTTATCTGGAGGGGGATGTGAACCCCTAATCATAGTAAGTCCTCCGCCATCTTAAGTAACTGTTTCTGAGACTTGGGTGCCGGATCAGAAGAGGCCTGGGCTGCAGTCTTTGATTTGGAAGGAGTCTTTGCCTTTGTCTTTGGCTTTGCCTTTATTAGAAGCTGAGTAGGCCTGAAAACCCCTTTGGAAGCCGGTACCTGCACAGCAGCTCCGGACCCATCCAAAGGAGCATTGTCCGAAGGTCCTGCAACAGATATATTCAAAGGCCTAGATGGCTCCTTGTGGGAGTCCGTTGCGGCCATCGGTTCCAAAATGGCCGACGACAGGGGTTGCAAAAGCGCCTCACTGACGACGGCCGAACCTGAAGCTGGCTCTGCTTGTACAACATCGTCTGATTTGGACCTCGGAGGCCTGTCTTTATCCTTGCGTCATTTGTGAACTCCGGTAGCTGGAACCGTATCCGACGACATTTTATCATTAAAACGCCTACCGAAGTAATGAAATGCAAAATCGTACCTTCGTTTAATCGTACGTTGATTGAATCTAGCACAAAACCGACAACTAGCTACGTCGTGGTCAGGGCCTAAGCAAGGAATACAGTAAGAATGAAAATCCTTATGAGGTATTTGCTTCCCACATGAAATACAATTATTAACTTTTTCTGACATCGGACTGGAGCAAGAAAAAGTTTCCAACGGATACTTAGCTTTGAGTAGGAGAAGAAAGTCTTCGGACTGAAGTACGTTTATAAAAAATTGTCAGGAGTCAGCCGACCGGCACTTGCGAACTGCTATCACCGCACGGCAAGAAAGACTGGAGAACATGGCGTCGGCTGTCAGCTTTGTACTCCTGGTGCTCTGACGTCAGGGAGCATGGCTGAATAGCCGACGCCGGACCCAGACTTTGGGATTCTGGCCAACCGAGGACTGTATGCCGGCAGGGGAAAACCCTACAGTCATGACTGCAACAGTGAAACACGATGAACATCACATCATCCACAATGTCTAAAACAGGGGGAATGGCTAAAGGCGTGTACTGAGGGAGAAGGAAATCCCTGAGCCTCTTTTTTGATTCTGAGAAGTCTTGACTCTTCCAGTGAAAATGCTCCCTCAAAGTATACAAGGTTTCTCCAAATGAATAATCCTCAGGAGGAGATGCAGATGGAATAGACTCCTCAGCATCAGAATCCTCATAGGGAGGTATAGATAATTCCCGATCAGAAGAGGAATCAGAAGAAATAGAAACCTGATCTGAAGATTCATAATCAGTGTCTTGCCTAGGCCTCTTATCTGGAGAGGGATGGGTGCCCCTGATCAAGGTAATAAGGATTTCAGCCATTTTGATCATCTGTTTTTTAGGCATAGAGGCCTGTGCACGTGGCTCATGCGCCATTTTTTTTAGTTTTAGAAGTTGCTTTTGTCTTTGGTTTTGTAGTTGTCGTTGGTTTGATATACAAATGTTGAGGTCTGAATGCACCCTCAGAAGCCGGTGCCTGCTCAGCGGCTCCAGACCCATCCGAGAGAGATACATCCGTCGGTCCAATGCCTTGAGTATCTTGCGGCATGCCGACGCCACATGGGTGTTGGTAGAGGCCTGCGACTCGAAGGAAGCGGGTATCAGGGGCTGCGAAAGTGCCTTACTGAGTACCGGCGAACCGGCAACTGGCTTAGGAGAAGCTTTGTCGTCTGTTTTGGATCTCGACTGCCTTTCTCTGTCCTTTTCATTAAGTTTTTTTTTATGTACTCCGGTAGTCGGATTGCTATCCGACGACATTTCTGGGTAGTTAAATCTGTTTCCAAAATATTTTGATGCAAAAGTATACCAACGCTTATCAGTGCGTTTGTTAAATCTAGCACAAAACTGACAGCCAGGCACGTTGTGATCAGGGCCTATGCAAGGAATACAGTATAAATGGAAATCCTTATGAGGTATTTGCTTCCCACAAGTAATACAATTAACTTTTTCTGACATCAGTAAAAAGCAAGAAAAAAAGTTTCCCCAACGGGATACTTAGCTTTAGTGAAGACTTCGGTTCTGAAACTCAAACTCGAATATTTCAGTAGTCGGCCGACCGGCACTTGCAAAATGCTGCTGCTTCGGGCACCGTGTGGCAAGAAAGACTCAAGAAAATGGTGTCGGCTGCATGTTTTATACCCCTGACGTCATGGAAGAGAAGACAGCAACCGACGCAGGACCCAAGACTTTGGAATTCAGGCCGACTGAGGGCAACCTGCCAGCAGATTACCCAAATGTAATGACTGCAACAGTCAAACACGAAGAACATCTGACTAAGCTCCAGGTGACTATTCTGAAAAGTGGCTTGGGCACTTTTTGGAGCGGACAGGAAAAGGAATAAGGCTTTGATGTTATTTCTTACCACATCAGTACAGGGTAGATGGGATAAGGGCCAATGCATCTGTGCCTGTAGTATGTTCTTTCAAAACTTCACATAATGTCCAAAGAAGGTGACCTGGAGAAGAACTAAAGGTGGTCTAGGAATGTACCTCTAAGAGAAGGAAGAAGCATTATACAGTTAAGCAGAGTCGACTCTAGGAGCCCTGTGAGGAGGATCACCTACGACTTCAACAAGCAGCAAGTCTTGAGACCTCAGTCTCCACACAAGATTCACTTTCCTCCCTCTTGACAACTTTAGCAGGAGGGGCAAATCCCCAGAGAAGCAAGACGACTCCTGCCTACTCAGCTTTTCCTTGCACTTAGTATTTTTAGTCCCAAATGAAGTGGATGCTTCCTGGGGAAGTCAACTTCCATAGGCAGCAAACTATTAATTAATAAATATATATACAACAACAAAGACCAACAGTGAGTCCCAGCTCTACCTTCCAAAATGGTAAAATTTATTCAATTTGAACAAATCTTTTCTCTAGCGTCTCGGCCAACAGCCTTTACAGACTCACTGTTGGTCTTTGTTGTTGTATATATTAATTAATAAAAACTGGCTACTGATCAAAATCCCAAAAGTTTTAATAAACTCGAGCGCATCAGCTAACAAGCCTTCAAGCAGCAAAAAAAAGCAATCCTAAATAACATATATGTATATATGCACAAAAAATCTAACAAATAATCAATAAATTAAAGTTAAATCAAGTATTTCCAATTAAATGCCAAATTTAAGGTCGAAGGCATTAAATTGCCATACTTTAAAATAAAAACAGACTCCTTGTATAATTAAAGTAAAATGTTTTTCCCCAATCTATCACTTTAACAGTAATGCTCTGTAACCATGAAAAATCACCATGAGCTATAGTGTAAATAAGGACATGAGCATTGAGATAAAGAAAATTTAACTTTTTTAATTTTTCATGTATTTTAGATTTGTGTGTGTGTGTGTGTGTGTGTGTGTGTGTGTGTGTGTGTATATATATATATATATATATATATACACACACACATATATATACTTAAAACACACTCACACGTTGTTTAGAATTTTTTTTACCCCTGGAAGCCTTGTTATCAGAGAAGCTACAGTTTATTGAAGCTTTTTGGGATTTTCTCCAGTAGCCTGTTTTTATTTATTCATCTGTTCTTTCTCCGTTGTATTTACTAAGAATTCATATACTACTTCAGGAAGTGGATTTTTTTTTTTTTTTTTTTTTTTGTTACTTAGCACAAATTTCACAGCTTTCCTTAAAGTGATTCTCCAAACATGCAGCACATTTTAAGTGCCTCTTAAGTGGGTAAATTGTAACTGCAGGACTCCCACTTCCACGTTCAAATCACTATATGTAAAATCCAATACCACTTCCTTGCAAGCTGTAAGTCTCCCTCTATGACCCAGGAAACCCATAGCATGTATTTAAACTTATTAAAAAAACAAGTAATCTCCGCGGTATCCCTGAAGTCTCAAACAACCCACTAAACAAGTATAGTGGGTCCAAAAACAAAACAGTGTAAGAAACTTCTCTTTGTGGAAGATATATCTAGTTAATCACTGCATATTAATCCAATCAGATAATGGTGGTAGAAACAGATAAAATCACAGAATTAATAATCTGGTTAAGTAAGAGGTACCACATCATTATTAATTTTAAAGTACATAACAGTTATATTATTATGACAGCTACTAAGTAGGGCAGGACCAGCTCGAATGGCGCACTAATGGGGGGAAGGGATGTGAATTTAACATGTATTCCAATAACACTGTTTTACAGCACAATAAACCACTCCCTTGCCTGATAAAAAGTATATATGTAGTTAGAAAGCTTGTGAGGAAACTATTACTCTGTTAGTTTTACTTTGCTTGCTTGCTTGCTTGCATACTTAATAAAGGATTTTCGACTGGAAACAGACTGCCTACCCTGCTTGGATTACCTTTGAATACTTAGTAATTCTGTACAATATTTCAAATTATATATTTTGTATTATTTTTTTGACTTAGGCTAAGTTTAAATTCGTTATTTCTACTACCATTATCTGAGCTAATTAAAATACAGTGATTAACTAGATACATCTTCCACACAGAGAAGTTTCTTAAACTGTTTTATTTAAACTTATTAGAAACACTAAGCATCCAATCCAATACCATATTTATGAGCAACTTTAATTACCCCACCATTAACTGGGAAGCCTATACGACATCAAATGTACATGCACAGAGATTACTGGATTTTGTAAAAAAAAAAAAAACTCCGCAGACCAGATAGTCAATACAACAACCATGGGTGTAACCACACCGGATCTGATCCTCACTAATATGGGAGAGTGCTGCACACCCCCCTAATGTAATGCCTTCCCTGGTAAGGTCAGACCACAAAATGGTCTCCTTTGAAGTAAAAATAAAACCTGGGCCGCAAGCTCAACCGGAAATATTCAGAAATGATTTTAAGGCTAACCTACTGCTATTAAGTGAGAACCTGGCAAAATGTCAAGCACCTATAAACCCTGAGAACACTTCTGCCTATGCAGAACTGTTCACAGAAACCCTGCACAAATATGTTAATAGCTGCATAGACGCAGCTGTACCCACCAGGAAGAAGTACAGAATTAACTCAAAAAACAAGCCACTCTGGTAGAATCACAAAATCAATCAAATGTATAACAGGAGGAAGAAAATCATGGCAAAAATTACGAGGTGCAGCACCCAGAAGAATAAAAGCACTCTCAAACTAAACAGACAACTCAGAGGACAAATAAAGTCAACCAAAGCCAAATTTAAGGTAAGTTTGGCCTCCCAGGCCAAGGACAACCTCAAAAACAACACACAATTGTGTGCAGAGCTCATTGTAAATGGCACCACCTATACTGAGCCAGAAGTTATAGCAAACCTCCTGGCTGATAAATTCAACCAAACTTTACTCCTCTCTTCCCCTCAACCTTCCCTCAGGAGATATCAAATACAACTCCCCCTACTTGCACTAGGGAACAGGTCCTTAATGCTCTCTCTAAGACCAAGTACACTGCATCAATCGCCCCCAGACAATATTCCAGGATGCCTTCTAACTAGCATGAAACATGACTTATCAGGGCCTCTGGAATTACTATTTAACTGTCGCCTCCAAACAGGCTTTATGTCTCATGAATGGAGAAAGGCAACAGTCATCCCTCGGCACAAAGGTGGGCCATCTACAGACCCTGGAAAGTACAGACCCATAAATCTCACTACCAGTCTTGTATGTAAAGCCATGGAAAGAATTATCATGGAGATGATCAATAGAGATATAGTAAAACTCCAGACACTGGACCCAACCCAGTCTAGTTTTGTCAAGGGATGATCATGCCTACTCAATCTGGTGGACTTCTTTGAGAAGGTCGCCAAAGCAATGGATGAGGGCAAAATCGTTCACACTGCCTTCCTTGACCTGGCCAAGGCATCTGACACAATACCAAAGTCAGAAAGAGGCCAACACCAAAGACTGAGTATAAATCCATTTATTGTGGCATAACCCAAAAAATCAAAATCAGACTGGTTTCAGCACCTTGGCCTTGTGCAGTGATACAACATTAACACATTTAAAAAGCTTTATATAGCATCATTAATTAATTAAGGCTATACAAGTATTTAAAGTGGCAGTGTCTTGAAATTCACATATACACTAACAAGGGGACCTGCAATACACATGCGACCAAATTTCCAATAATTCACAAATAGTCATTCAAGCCAGGGATAAAAATCCCCCCTAATTTAATAATCCATCCTCTCTCTGTTATTTAGTAATCTATGCCATTCCATTTTATTGGATATATCCCCCCATATTTTATCACTGATCACAAAATGAAATTTGGCTGTTTTATGTTTCAACGCATGTTTATATAGAGCATTGGTCAGACGTTGATTTCTAATATCACTAAGATGTTCCGAAATTCTAATCCTAAATGTTCTTGACGTCTGACCCACATAAAAGGCGGAACAAGAACAGGTGGCTAAATAGACCACCCAATCAGTCCCACAATTCCCAAAACATTTAATGTTATACACCCAAATAGTGTTTTTGCTGGAAAATTCCTTAGATTTTAACATGTGTGCAGAATGAACAGTGCCCACAGGGGAAAGAACCTCAGTCTGTTCCCTGTTAATGTTAGTTGCTTCAGTGAGATCAACAGAGGAGATGTTGTGCACATTATGAACATCTTTTATTGAGGTTTCAGGACATGTAATAAAGTTTACACATTTTTCACTTTTTCTATGTTTTCTACCACCCCTGTGCTGCTTAGCTCTAAAGGGTCATCCACATTTTTGGATTTTTTATATGCTGGGGACCCATGAGTAAGAACTTGTTCAATTTCTGTGGTGGACAAATCCTCACCTGAGGTACTACTGTAGTTTGTTTTTGATCTCTTTAAAATAGATCTGGGTCTTTTCTTCCTAAGTTTACTGGACTCCCCCATCTGAAAATTTTAGATTTTTCTGGGACCAAATGGTTTGCTCCGTTCATAATCTGCAAAAGTCCCGTTGAAATTTGTGTAATTACTTACTTTTCAATGTTTTCTCCAAAAATAATAAATCTTTAGAAAATTTGGTTAGACATGATTGGTATTGGGCCTGCCCATCAAAGGGTTTAATTTCCTCACATATCCTAGGTTCATAGGTAGGTACTAGGCTATCTGCCCGAGGGCATTTATAAGCCTAGCCAGAGTGTGTCAGCTTTCGCCACCCCATTGATTAATTAAATGGGCCTCTGTCAAGAAGAGCCAATGAAGTGATTCCCAGGGGTGTATTTTCAGTTACCCATGCACTCATCAAGGTTTCTCTTGAAGAGGGTTAGTGAGGGGCTCTGCCTAATGTAGTTAGGAATTTTGTTCCAAAGCACGGGGAGTCTCTGTGACAGGAACTATCCCTCCAGCATGTTCTATTTCTTGTTGTGGTGAGGTTTAGCTCACTAGAGCGAGTGGCTAGCAGTGACTTGGATTTCTTTAGGTGGAGCATGTCCATCAATTCTGAGCTGGACATGGCTTTGTAAGTCAGGCAGAGATCACCTCTGAGTAAGCGATATGCCACTGAGTACAGCCGGAGTTTTTCCAGTCGGGCAGTATAGGACATATGTTTGAGACCAGTAATCCTCTTGGTGAGGTACTTTTGTGGTCTTTCCAGCTGTTGGAAGTGTCTTGTGAGGTACATCCCAAACGGGGCATTGTACTCTATGATGGGTCTGATGAGTGACGAGTAGAGGGGGGCACTATAACCTCTATTTCTAGATGCGAACCCTTTAGTAATTAAATGGGCTACATAGAAGGATTTCCTAACTACTTTGGCAATATGATTGTCAAAGGAGAGATTACTATCTACCTGGGTCCCCAGATCTCATTACCTCTTCTGTATTAAGGGGACTGCCACCTATGTGGTAATTCATGGGTGTTTTGTTTTTCCCAAATGGGAAGACTATGCATTTTTTGGCATTTAGCTTGAGACCATGACTTTTGACACCAGGTGTCTGTCTCAGTAAGGCCCTTTTGGAGAATGTCTGTGCCAGCCGGTGAGCCAATTATGGCTCCCAGTTTGCAGTCATCGGCGAACTTGGTTAGCCATAGTCCTCCTGTGTTTGCCTGCACTTCTGAGAAGTATATGCCAAACAGTAGGGGTCCCAGGACCGAGCCTTATGGGACACCACTTGGTTTAGAGTTGGATCTGGAGCCCGCTAGTCTTACCGTGTGAGTTCTGTCTGTAAGCCAGTTGGCAACCCATCTCGTAACGTACGGGTTTATGTTCAGGCTGGTGAGTTTTTCTAGAATTCCTGAGTGGGGAATGGTGTCAAAAGCCTTGGCGAGGTCAAGGTAGGCTGTGTGAACTACCTTCCCCTCATCTATGGCCTTGGTGACTGTCTCAGGTTTAGTAGGCATGATCTGCCCTTAACAAAGCCGAACTGGGTAGGGTCAAGTGTTTGGAGGTTCCCAATGTCTTTGTTAATGAGTTCCATGATGATGCGCTCCATAGCCTTGCAGACCATGCTAGTCAGGCTTATGGGGTGATAGTTACCAGGGTAAGTTTTGGCCCCTCCTTTGTGGAGCAGAATAACCGCTGCTGTGCGCCATTCTATGGGCACGTAGCCTGTGGAGAAGCTGAAGTTGATCAGTGTGTTTAGGTGGGGGGTTAGTTCGTTCTGTAGTTCATGCAAGACGCAGACTGGGACATCATCTGGCCCCATTGAAGCTGTGCTATTGGCTTTTGAAAGGGCTGTTTTCACCTGTGCGCCTGTGATTTCTGGGACACTACACTTTTCCAGTATTGTTGTGGGCCCTATTGGGGATGAGAGGGGGGTGAAGTTTGCACTGAATCTATCTGCCAGGATGTTTGGCAAGATCAGTGGGTTCAGTATATTTTGTGCTATTTTGCACTAGCTCAGAGCATATCTAAGAGTTGCCACTTAGATTCTTGACATAGCTAAAGAAGGCTCTGTGGTTATCTTTTGAATCCTTGGCTATTTTTCTTTCAAAGTTAGCCTTGGGGGATTTTATGAGGAACCTTAGTTTCTTACTGATACTGATCAGGGATGTCTTTCCTTCTTGGGATTTGCTTTTTTTTTTTTAAACTAGTTTCCTCCTATTGTATAGCCTGTTTATGGCAAGGGTCCACCAGACTGGTTTCCTTCTCTTAGGGGAGTGAGTCTTGGTTTTGCTAGGGATGGCATGATCCATGCATCCTTGTAGGTGCTCATAGAGAGCATTTGTAAATGTTTCTGCATCTTGGGCAGCGTTATCCTTTAGCGTGGGGGCTGTGAAACTTACCACCTCTGTCTTAAGTAAGGTGAAGTTTGCTTTAGAAAAGTTTTTTACTGTGGTTTCCTTGGTTGGGGGTGGTGGTGGGGGTGTGGACATCCAGAGTGATTAGCTTATGGTCTGATCTAACCAGTGATGGGTTGACCTCTGGTGTGGAACACCTGTCGCCCATGCTGGTGATGACCAGGTCCAATATGTTTTCACATCTGGTAGGGGAGTTTACCAGCTGATCCAGGGCATTTGAGTTGATAAAATCCAGGAAGCGCTGGACCTGGGAGTTTGTACTTGAGTAGTTTTCCCAGTTAACAGTAGGGTAACTGAAATCACCCAATATCAGGGTGTTCAGTAGGAACTTCATGTTTTCCAGCGTCTCCAGAAAGGCGGAGTGGTGGTCCTGGGTCATGGAGGGTGATCTGTAGCAGGCCACAATTTGCATTGCATATTTGCCTGATGTTAGTTGCACATGGATGATCTCGGAGGTATCATGCTGCTCCACTAACCTGGAGGTGTAGGTATCCTTGATGAATATGGATACACCCCCTCCTTTTGTGTTTCGGTCCATGTTCTGTGGCCGAAATGTGTGGTATGAGTTGTAGCCTGGTAGTGTTGGGGTGCTCTGTGGAGCCTTGGAACCAGGTTTTCAGTTACTGCACAGATGTCGACGCTCTCCATACTAAGGAGTGCTTCGAGCGCATGCATTCTGAGATTTAAACTCCTGGCGTTGAGTAGCATGACCCTCATTTTTTTATTTGTGCTGTTTACGGAGGTGGGTTTGACTTTTGAGCCTTGCCTAAAAACGGCACTATGAGGGCAGCAAGAGTCTTGGCCAGTACTCGAAAGCCTAGGGGTGACAGGTGCAAGCAGTCTCTTGTGAGCAACGAGGCCTGTCGAGCAAGTCGTCCCAGGCTGACAGACACTGGATCCTCTTTGAATGAAACCAGAAGCTTAACCAATTGTTGAAATTTATCATTTTTTCTTTATACTGCAGTATCATTCTTGGTGAGGGGTAGGATGCTACTCAGGGTCAGGGTCGTACCCGCCTGGGCTACATGATCAGAGAGCTCTTCCATGTCTCTTTTCATGTAGTCCAGGGAGGTACATCTCAAGTCATTCACACCAACATGAACAATGACAGAGTCATATTTGTACTTGTTCTGGAGTGACCCGAGTGCTTGTGTTATATGGCGGATTCTGGCTCCTGACAGGCAGCTAACAGTAACCTTCTCCTTTGTCCAGCCTAGTGAGTGGGACATCAGTGTGCCTGACTATAGAGTCGCCTATTACGAGTGTGTTAGGTATGTTATTTCGCCTTAAGGGCTGTGACTGTGCGGCATACTGATTTGGTGTTTTATGTGTTGCCTGGTTTGTGACGGGAGGTGCAGTTTTTTGGGGGTATCTGCTTTGGAGGTCTGTGATGCTTTTGCAGGTTTTTATTTAGAGCCTCAGAGTATGATTTTGTGTATTTATGTGTATTTTTTGCCAGTGCTGGTTTAGTATGTCTATGTGAGGCTGGATGTGTGGTGCGAGTGTTAACCTTCGCCTCATGACTGCTTGTTCCAGTCTTGGCTGGAGAGAGCTTAGCCTCCAGTTTAGCTATATAATTACATCTCTCGCATATGTTAATGTTTTGTGGTAAGAGGAGAGGGTTGTCTGTGTACATGAGGCAGTTGTAACATTGCCTCAGGATACCCAGGTTCACCAGCTGGACTGGAGAGTATACCTGAAATTGCCCTTTGGTCATGTCTGAATAGTAGGGTGAGCTGCTTAGTCGCTTGGTTGGTGAGGGGTGAATAATGAGCCTTGCCCTGTTGGGCAATCACGTGTCTGGGTATATTAGTGCTTGCTATTAGGTCTGAGCAAGTGCTAGACTGTAGGGTGCTTTTTAAGTGCTTTGGTCGAGAGTTAGACTACTTTCAAGGGAAAAACTGAAGAAGAGACTTTGTGGAGCCGGGATAAGTTTAGCCCTAGCTAACCGCCGCTGCCCGGATGTGCAAAACCGTGCAAACGTGGTTTTTACAGCAGGGAAATGAAAGAGAGAAATTAGACCAAAATGGCCCACAAACTACTAACTTCTGAGCTTTAACCACTCCTCCAGGGACAGATGGCTGCTCAAAGCTCCCTCTCTCACAGGTGAGCAGAGAAACCTCCCTCTATCCAAGTAAGGTATGGGAAACTCAGAAAATTGTAACAGCCCTGAACTCAGCACTAGCCTGAAAACTGGACTATACTAGCTTAGAAATTGGGAAACAAGGAAACATTTTTTTTTTTAAAAAGATAAGGCAAAAACAGTAAAAAAAAATATACTTAAAACAGCTTTAAATGACTACAAACAGTAAGCATACACTTAAAACAGCTTTAGATGACTACAAGCAATCAGAAAAACCTTTTAAACAAATTACCCAATTAACCAGTAAATAAAATCTCAAAACTGAGCCCTGTTCCTGTAGTCTTCAATCAGACAAGTTCTAACTGCACACTCCTGCCACTGGGGTGCAAGGGAACTTTCTCCAAAAAAAAAAAAAAAGTCTTGGATTAGTGCTCAAGTTATACAAACAAAGCTAGATTCAGCAGGCCTGATCTAGTCTATGCTACCGCAAACAAGGCACACCAATTTCAGTAAGAAACAGTTCAAATATGCAGGCACTATAAGCCTTTAATCAGAAATTCCCAGCTCAGAAGGGCAGAGTCCAGCCTCTCCTCCCACAAGAGTCCAGACCACGAACCTTCTTAATGCAAAATAACTGGCCTGAAGCCCAAGTGCTTAAACCAGAACTAATACACTTTTAGATTAACAGAGACTGAGCCTTCAATCAGCAGTTCCCAACTTAGAAGGATGTAAGCTACCTGTCTTGCCACAACAGTGCAGGCCACAAACCTTCTTAATGTAAAACAACTGGTCTGAAGCCCAAGTGCTTAAACCAAAAGGCTTACAATGATAGCTACACTTTAATCAGGTTACTACCAAGCAGTAATAATTACAATTGAATACTTTTAAGAAGGCCTGGAATACTGCTCAAGTTATGCAAACAAAACTAGATTCAGCAGGCCTGGATCTAGTCTATGCTACAGCAAATAAGGCGCACCAATTTCAGTAAGAAACAGTTCAAATATGCAGGCACTATAAGCCTTTAACCAGAAATTCCCAGCTCAGAAGGGCAGAGTCCAGCCTCTCCCCCCACAAGAGTGCAGACCACGAACCTTCTTAATGTAAAATAACTGGCCTGAAGCCCAAGTGCTTAAACCAGAACTAATACACTTTAGAATAACAGACACTGAGCCTTCAATCAGCAGTTCCCAACTTAGAAGGATGTAAGCTACTTGTCCTGCCACAACAGTGCAGACCACAAACCTTCTTAAATGTAAAACAACTGGTCTGAAGCCCAAGTGCTTAAACCAAAAGGCTTAGAATGATAGCTACACCAAGCAGTAATAAATACAATTGAGTACTTTTAAGATGACGCAAAAGCAAAATAAAGTAGGAAGAAACACAAATACAGTAAAAGCAGATGAAAAAAGTGCAATTTTTTTTTTTTTTTTTTTTTTTTTTTTGAAAGAGCAAATGAGATGGGCCCAGGAGGAGTATCCAAATGCAAATTTACAAGAGGGGCGGGCAGTTTCAAAGCCACCAAGATTAACACCAAAACAAAAGCAGGGAGGGTGGGTGAAGAACTAACTGAAAAAACAGAGCCACAACTTCCAGCTAGATAGTATTCAATGCAACACAACTAAATCAATTTAAATGCTGTATTATTTGATAAAAGTGCAGATAAAGATTTACTTAAATTCACTTATACGTCCAGTTGATATGATTCCATGCAGGTCTTAGCAGGCCAAAGCTCAGAGTTTAAGTAGAAAATAATTAAAAATGTACCACTTATACAAGGCAGGAACCGAATATCAATGAAGTAAACTACCCCCACTTATCACTGGCTATTCAAGAATTCTAACAAGTACTAACTGAAAAAAACAGTGCCACACCTTCCAGCTAGATAGTACTCAATGCAACACAAATCAATTTAAATGCTGCATTATTTGATAAAAGTGCAGATAAAGATTTACTTAAATTCACTTATATGTCCAGTTGATTTGATTTCATATCCGTTTGATATCTATTATGTTTGTATCTATGGTGCGTTCATAATAGGAGGAAAGAATGTTAAAGGACATAGTGACCTGTTGTTGAGCTGATGCTCATTCTTCCATCAATATATCATTACAAACACTTACAAAAGGCTGTGTTCTGATTCTTAATCCCCTAGGTGGTTTTTTGCTTGGTACACCCTAAAAAAATTTAGATGCCATACATTAGTCCTAAGTGAGGTCATACTTTTAGTAAGCTTCCCAAATAAATCCTTGCAAATATCATCAGGGTCCCTCAAATTATTACCCATACTTTCACTTTGATCTGTAAGACCAAATCCATGTTCCTACCCAAATACCACTAAACAATATATAGTAATATCTAAAAATATTATATATGATCACACAAGCAAGCCCTAGCCCTAAAAAACAGATGGACTATTGATAAGACCTTAATCCAACTATAGTGGTACATACGATACAAAATATGAAAACCAATAATGATGTTCTGATGTCAAATTCACTATAAATTCACAAAAAATCTCAACCTACCTTATTGATATTCACCAATACTTGTCAGCCAAACTTGACAGATTTATACAAATTTGAAAATCATCCAGCCACATATGTTATTAGGCATAAAGTTATACCAGCAAATTATACATTTGTTCCCCTGCCTAATACACCCAGAATGCTGACTTCAAATTTTCAGAACTCCCAAACATAAATAACAATGATGATATTATTAGGCTCCAATAATTATTATGGCTGAAGGGCATTATGCCTAATATACTGAGGTTCTGTTCAAATCAAAAGACATCCCAATATTAATATTACAATAGTATTATGTACTTTTCCAGTTTGCTAAAATTCAAAAACATTACATAAGATTAATAAACACTCTTAGAACAATGTCGATACCTGGCAATCAGGTGAGGGTTATTCAAAATTTCTAATACCAAACTAATGAATGTGCACAAAAACACAATAGCCCAAAACGTCATGTTCTGGTTAGTCCAATGATAATATTAAATCACACAAGAACACGGCATCTATATCTCTGGTACAAATACCTCCAACTGACAAACACTATGACATCGTCAGTTCAAATGTTGTTATGAAGTTCCATCCATAAAGTCCATAAATAAGTAAATAACAGTGAAAGTCACATATTATAACTTGCTCCCATTATCCTGGAACAAAATACTTTAACTGACAAACGCTCCAACGTAGTCTGTTCCAACTGCCCAAAAGATGAAAAAAATCAAAAGCCAAGCTTCCAATATAGTCGCTGTTTTAATTAGGCAGATAACACAAAGTCACATACCATAATTGGCACCCATAGTCCTGGGAACAATTATAAATTGACAATAAACGCTCCGTCGTCAGTTCTAAATACAATGGTAATTCCCAGATACGAAAGGCGGAAAAATGACGCAGTACACACTCAAAGTGATTTTGTTAAAGTTAGACAGATGAAAAATCACATACCATAAGTTAGGCCCACAATCCTGGAAACAGTGTTACAAACCAACAATAGACTCTCCATCATCGTCGGTTTTGATTACTGTTGCAATTCCCAATTACAAAAGGCAAAAAAATGTCCTTCCGTACAATAACGGTCAACTTGCTCAATAGTTAGCCAGGTCTGACAATAACACGACGTTGTTGCTGATCAGTAATCAGCTCAAATGATGTAAAGGCACTCCTGGAAACCCTCTCGATGGAAAAAAAACACAGAAAAAAATTTGCAGCATATCTCCAAACAAAGTCAATATATGGCAGGAGAACACAATCGTAGGCAGATCACTATAAAAAAAAAACAACCCTTTTCAGGGTAAGACGGATCCAATAGTAACTAAATATTAACTAAATATTAACCTAATGAAAGGATGGAATATATATTCAACAACTTAGCAAAAAGTTACTTGTAGCCTTAGTGTTGATGGAAGAACAAAATGACGATCAAAGGTCAGCCACAGAAATACGAACGTCCTTCACTCAGGAGCCCCCAGCAAGAATGAAAAGGCAATAATCTCACCACAACGTACTCGCATGTAAGGCAGGTATAAAAGGCCAAAAAACCCTATATCAAAGTCAGAAATAGGCCAGCACCAAAGAGTGAGCATAAATCTGTTTATTGTGGCATAACCCAAAAAAAATCTAAATCAGACCAGTTTCGGCACCTTGGCCTTCCTCAGTGATACAACACTGACAAATTCAAAAAGCTCTATATAGCATCATTAATTAATTAAGGCTATACAAGTATTTAAAGTCACAGTGTCTTGAAATCTACATATACACTAACAAGGGGTCCTGCAATACACATGCGACCAAAATTCCAATAATTCACAAATGTGTTGAAATTTGACACAATACCCCATGTGAAGATAGGTGAGGGCTGCCAACCTAGCCAGATAGAATTTTGTAGATGCGTCTGTCATTTGTAAATATTAATATAAGCCACAGGCTTCTTCTCTTAAATATAAGAAAAGGCTGTTAAATGTGGAACTGCAAAAATGCAACAGTGCACTCTGCTGTAAGAAAGCTGATAAGTCAAGCATTGTGTAATTGTTTGATGTTAAAACTCGGAGCCGAGATGTCTGGATGAAGAAATCCTTGCTATTGTTTTGAAGCCAGAGTTAATGGTTAGAATTTACATGTATAATTTATTGTATTGCTCTGGCTTCCTGACCAGCTGCAAGATTAACATAGCTATTAACCCGAATTTCTGTTAGCCTGGGAAAACCAGAAAATTGTTAAGAATGATGTAAAGTGAAGCAGCACTGTTTGTCAATTTAGAGAGAGAGAGAGAATCAGAGGGCATTGAGCATTTGCCTTGAGAACATCCAACTCAACAGCACTGCCTACGCTCTATATGCAAGTATATTTTAGAACTGTGTTTTCTCTTAGATGTAGCTAGGGAATAGGAAGATTATATTAGTTTTTGTCTGTATCGATGTCAGAACTTTTCTACTGTATTATTTTGAGCATTTCTCCGTGATCTCTGAACTCTTGACTAGCACTGTGTTGTAAGAAGTACTGTCTTGTGTTTTTATTATTTATTATTAAATATTTTCAAACCTTTCAACTGTGGCTGTTTTGTGTGGAGGTAATTTAAGTTCTGGAGTATATTGCATATTATATATATATATATATATATATATATATATATATATATATATATATATATATATATATATATATATATACACACACACACACACACACACACACATACATACATACATACATACATAGAGACAGAGAGATACGGTAGAAAGCCACTCCAAATAAGCCTCGAGTAGCTCAGTTACATTTACCATTTGGATAATAATATTGCAGAGTAATAATTGGACACCCTTTGTTAAGGGCCTTTTTAGTAGCTGATATTAGTGGGTATTGGCAGCTGGTACTATCATATAGGCTGGGTAGAAAGGAGGCACAGCTGGGGGAATCTGTGCCCGCCTTCACCAGGAGTGTCTGTGCGGTTGTATATAACTCTCATCTCAAAGTGCGTGCGTTTCAGCTGCTTGGGCAGGGACACAAAGCACTGGTTGGACAGAGAGGGTGTTGGAGGTTTTAGCTTGCCCACTAGGCTGAGATCTGGACCCTATAGCTGTGCCAGTGGGGAGTTTTATTGGGGATCTGGAGAGAAAGGGAGAAGCCAGCAACAGACTGACTGTGATCTCTTAAGGGAAATTGCACTTTACTGTGTGTGTATTTGTTATCCTTCCCAATGTGGATATCTCTCACTGGTGTTAGTGATGAGGATTGAGGCTCCTTGATTGCTGGGCCAGTGCACGGCTGTCACACCCCACTCAGGCATCGTTGACAAACTCAAGAGGTTAGGTACAAACCCATATGTCACTAGGTAGATAGCCAACTGGCTCACAGACAGGACCCAGGAAGTTAGAATTGTCAAGTCCACCTCTACAAAGAGACCAGTCACAAGTGGAGTCTCTCAGGGATCAATCCTTGGACCACTCCTTTTTTGCATTTACTTCTCAGAAGTCGAGGCCAATGTCAGTGCAGATGATTGCAAATTAGGAGCTGTTATTGAATCTCACACAGACACAAATGTTCTCCAGGAGGGGCTAGCACAGACAAATAACTGGTGTCAGAGCCATGGACTAAAACTAAATGCCAAGAGATGCATAATAGTATCTTTTGGGAAGTCATTCATCCCTGGTAACTATTATATTGACACCACACAACCCAGTAGGCAGGGACTTAGGGACACACATAGATAGTAATCTAGCCTTTGATCATCACGTGTCTACAGTGGTGAGGAAATCATTTTATGTTGTGCAACTCAAACAAAGGTATGGCATCTAAGTCCAAGGAAGTCATTGTTCCACTGTAGTCAGCATTCATTAGACCTATCATTGAGTACAATGCACCCTTTGGTATGTAGCTAACCAGGCATATGCAAGTAATATTTCCTATGCAGACTGGCTCAAGCCCCTATCCCTGTATTCTGCCTCCTACAGACGTTTGAGGGAAGATCTATGCCTGGCATACAGGGGATTGTCAGACCCCCACTCTGATGGACCTCCTGTATATCCACAAAACAAACGGTAGAAAAATTACCCATTCTAAAGACTTAAACCTTGCCTGTGATATAAATAGGACCTGCTGGAAATATAAGTATGTATCCTAGAGACTACCCCATCCATGTGAAGCAGAGTTCCTCCCTAACCCAATTCAAGTGCAATTTGGACAACTGGATGGGAAACCAGAAATTCATGCCTGGTTTGGCACCTATGTCTCCAATGCAAACAGGTAACCTGTAAATGGTTCATCTCCCAGGTGCATGCTTACACTTATCAAGGGTATCAGAACTTGTCAGAGATTTGGAATGCATGGCTAGGCTTAGAGGCCCTTGTGGTTGTTAGCCTAGTAAACACCTATGAACCTAAAAAGTTGGATACCTTATAAGAACAGTAACTAAAATGGTTTCACCAGTCTTTGCTAGGCTGCCTTCCAACAGACCATGATACTCCAATCACCAACAGTAATCTATACACTGAGGGTCAGTAAAAAATTTAAAATCACAAAGATACCACAGACAAGCCAAACAAAGCTGGACATTGCTGAGAAGGTCTTTCATCATTTCACAAAACTAAGATTATCTTCCATTTAGAAGTGTAGATGGTGCAAGTGAGGTCTTCCTTGCAATCAACATCTTCTGAATCTCAGTGAGAATGTGTGATGGCTCAAAAGGAACCACTACAGCAGCTATTCTAACGCAATCACAGCACTAGAGAGCAACAGTCAGACCAGAATACCTCATGGTGATGTTAACATTCAAAAGACATCAAACTAGGCTTTTATTCATAGATTCATAGGCCAGCGACCTTGGGAACTTTTTAAGCCTGGCCAAGTTTTCCCCAAAACTTAATAACAACTTGTATCCACATAGGACATTGACAGCGAGGCATTTATAAGCTACCTCTGCCAAAAAGGGACACTGCCGTCAGACTATGTGCAAATTTCCTATTCCCCATCACTGGTCAAGGTTGCGCTTTAATTGAAAAAGAAACAAACTCAACTTCACATGGATGGGAAGTCTGTTCCAAAGGAGGGTCTGAGACACAATCCCCCCCAGCATGTTCTGTTTAAGTCACAAACAAATTCAGGCCCCTAGACCTTGCATTTCCAGTGCTGTTTGACGTATGAATATGCAGAAGCTTCATAAGTGTGGGGTTTTGCCTTGCAAGACAGGCATAGAGCACCCCTCAGCAATCTATAAGAGGCTGAGTAGAGAGAAAGGACTTTAAGGTACTCTGTAAGGCAAGTGTGTTATACTTTGCATTCTTTTTTTTAAGGAACCTCAAAAGTTGCTGTAGTTGCTGCATATGCATAGTCAGGTACATATTGAAAGGTGCATTGCACTTCATGATTGGTTTGATAAGGGCAGAGTACAGTGGGATATGATCTCTTTGGACTTAGATGGCATACTCGTAAGTTACACAACATAAAAGGATTTTCTCACCACTGTTGCCACAAAATAAAATAATGTACTGGTCAAAGGTAAGGTTATCATCTACATGTGTACCCAGATCCCTGACCAATGGGTCGCCTCTTAGGGTTTTATTAGCCGGAATGGTTCTTTTCCCAAAGGGTACAATTATGCATTTCTTACCATTGAGTTTAAGACCATGCTTTTAGTACCATTAGTCATAGATGGCCTTTCTTGAAAAATGCTATTGTCTACAGGGGAGTCCATGTTAACCCCTAGCTTGCAATCATCTGCAAACTTAGTAAGCCATAAACCGCCTGCGTTTGCTTCCACTTTACAGAAAAAGATGTCAAAAAGGAGCAAGCTCTAGGGGACTCCGCTAATGACTGGCCTCCTGGTGGGGTTGGCCTCACCTATTTTGATATACTGGGTCCCATCAGTGAGCCAAGTTGGCTAGCCAGTGGGTGATAAAAGTGTTTTATAGCTAATTTAGTGAGCTTGTCTATAATGCCTGAGGGGGTATTGCATCAAAAGCCTTGACCAGATCGAGGTAAGCCATATGCACACACTTGCCCTTATACATTGCTTCAGTGACCCTCTCAAAGAAACTCAATCAAATTTAACAGGCATGACCTTTTATCCAGAGTTTACAGGTTACCATGTCCTCATTTATCATGTGCACGATGATTCTTCCAATGACCTTACAAATGAGGCTGGTCAGATTTATGGGCCTTCAGTTACCCGGATTGGTGGCTGAACCTCCTGTGTGCAGGAGGAATGACTGTAGCAATATCCTATTCCTTTGACATAAAACCCGACCGTAGGCTCCAGTTGAAAAGTGATTAAAGTGGACTAGAGATGCCATGTTTCATGCAATTTAGTAAGCATCCCGGGATGCTAATCAGGGTCTATCAATGCAGTATTTTTGGCCTTGGAAAGTGTACTGATGACTTGCGCCCTAGTAATGGTTGAGGGGGCTGCGGTATTTGGCATTTCCTTTGCACTATTGGGGAGAGTGGAGAGAAATTTAAACTGAAACTGCCAAAAGGTTGGCAGTGGCCTCCAGTTCAGTGTAGGTGATGCTATTTACAAGAAGTTGAGCATTTCCCCTTGAGGTTTATTGACATTGGTGTACAAAGCTTTATGGTAATTCTTTGCCTGTTGAAGCTATTTTCCTCAAATTTGACCTTTGAAGTATTAGTTAACCCTCTTAGTTGCTTGTTTGGAATGCTCAGGGGGCTTTTAATATGTTGGGCTCTGTTCCTCTTACACTTGGCCAAGACTGTTTTTTTTATTTTGCTGTATAACCGATTGATATTTGTGATTCCATCAGGGTAGCTTGCCTTTTGAATTTGTCTTATTCTTAATGCGAGTGGGCACAGCTATCAGTGTGGCTGTAAAGGGATTTTCTAAATAGCACAGAATATGCTATGGTATTTACTGGATTTGAGGTTTGCTTAGAATTTACCCAATGTGTCACTTAGTAGCGAGATTAGCTTTGGAATAGTTCCTAAAGGTTTTTGGTTTTGCTGGGTCCCCGGACTTCATTTTTATTTTAAGCAATACTGCTTTATGGTCAGATCTGATGAGCAAGAACATTACATCAGGTGAGGTACATTGCTACCCCATATTTGTGAGCACAAGATCAAGGATGTTTGCACCCCTGGTAGGAGAATGTACCAACTGTTCCAGAATGTTGGTATTAATGAAGTTTAGGAATCGCTGGGCTTCTGCATTAGAAGTGGTGTAGGACTCCCAAATCTATAGAAGGGTAGTGGAGATCCCCCACAGACATTATACTGGGTTGAATGGTGAGGGACTCTAGTGCACTGAGACAGGGAGTGTGGGTTTCCTGGAACATGGAGGGGAGACCTATAGGTTGCAAGCATATGGTACGAGACCCTGTTTATGGTGAGCTGCACATGTATGACTTCCAGTGGGTAACATACTTCAGCCTGGATGCAAGGTTGTTTTTAATACAGACCAAAACAACTCCACCTTTACTTTCCTCCTGTGCAGTAGCTGGTCTAAAGGTGTAAAAGGCATTATAATCATGCACTGCCAGGGTATGCTCTGTGACTTTGAACCATGTATCTGTTACTACACAGATGTCTACATTTTCCAGGGATAGGAAGGCTTGCAAGGAGTGGAGTTTCTTGCCAAGACGTTTAGTATTGAGCTGTACCACCTTCAGATATCCCCACTTTTCAGCCAGCAAAGGATAACTAAAAGAACCTTGAAATTTCAATGTAGAAGTCACAAAGGCTAGGCATGAGGGATGTCTGCAGGAAACCTACTGCTTCACTAGAAACATCTAGTCCTCACCCATCTTTAGGAACAGCATTGCTTTTACAGTGACACACTAACTGCAAAAAAAAGATCATTCAATGTATCACACATCCAAAACACTAAAATCGGTTCATAGGTTGGTACTAGGCTATCGGCCCTAGGGCCTATACAAGCCTAGCCATAACAATTCCCTGGGTATTTCTTCCACCAATATTTACTTCCCTGGACCCCTGTCTAGCAGGGTGACTTACGTGATCCCCGGGGTAAATTTCCCATCTCCCATCCAATCATCAAAGTTCCTTTTGGAGAGGGCAAAGGAGGCACTCGGCTTGACATGTATGGGCAGTCTATTCCAGAGTATGGGGCGTCTCTGGGTCAGGAACTTATCCCTCCAGCATGTTTTGTTCATTGTGATGACAAGTTTTAGATCCCTGGAGCGTGTGGCTCTGAGGGATTGGGATTTCTTCAAGTGGAGCATGTCCAACAGCTCAGGGTTTGACATGGCCTTGTATGTTAAGCAGAGATCGCCTCTGAGTGGACTGAGTAGTACCACAGAGTATAGCTGGAGTTTTTTTTAGACCGTCAGCATAGGGCATCTGCTTTAGGTCTGTGATTCCTTTAGTTAGGTATTTCTGCTTTATCTTTTATCCAAGATTTGGAGAGGTGTGGAACCGTGAGCAACTATTATTTCAAAAAAGAGGGAGACATTTTAAGAAATTTTAATTATTTCAATTCTGCTTACATATCTGAATTGCACTTAAGAGACCTGTGTGGTAATAATACTTGTACTTTTCTGCACTGTTTTGCACTGTTCTGTTTGCATTTTTAAGTTTGTTCTGGGAACTTAGTCTTGTTTACTAACAGTTGGGGAAAACTTCTTTTCTACTTTTTTCAGCACTTCTGTTTCACAAGTAAAAGCTATCCGTTTGTATTTTAAACCCTGCTGGCCGAGTCTTGTAGTTTAAGTCACAGTAGAAGCAGAGCTGTGAATTGTCTTAAACTGTGGTAGAAGGTCAAGTTAGAGAATTGTCTCAGTTTTTTGAACACACACTATACTTCATATGTATTGCTATATATCATATAACCTAATTCAATTCCTGCCCGCCCCCCCTCCCCCACATATTTATTAAGCCACCACTTACAACATAGGCAATAATACATTTACATAAATGAAAAAACACACAGACACAATCCCAGTTGCTAACACTTTACATCACAAACCATACTAACACACTCCCGGTTGCAAACAATACACATCTCTAATAATCTACCCATTTTCAGTCAAACATTACATAGCTCATTAAAGTCCTGCCTTCTTTTAAACCTCATTCCTCCCCTGTATGTATTGTTCCCACAATTCACAGTTTCCTATGTAGTTTGCTCCTAACTTTTTCTTAAGGTCTCAATTCCAGCTGTTTTATGTCTGTCACTATATTCACCAATTCTAATATGGTTGGTTTAGATTTTGATTTCCATTTTCTAGTAATTGCTTTTTTTGGCAGCCATCATAATTAGACATAGCAAGGCCTTACCATCTCTAGGCAATTCCAATTCTGTATCATAGCTCAGAAAAATCATCTCCCACGTCACACCAATCTGCCCACCCAGCAGTCTCTGTCCCAGTTTGAGCTTCAGTGATTTTATACTCTGCTTATCTTTTGCCTGCTTAAAGTTGCATTCTGTGTCTTCCCCATCCAGCCACTAACACGTTAAGCTAAAGTTTTTGAAAGAGCTCCAGTATTGCCTTTGATTGTATGCCTTTCTAGCTAGCCTGTTTTTTTTTCCCCAAACCCTTACACCCTTATTGCTGCTGTTGCTGTTCTATAACAAGGCTGTCTCTGTGACCTCCACCCCTTATGATAATCTATTTCCAAATGTCCTCCCTCCCTTCTTTCATTACTATAGGCTGTTGTACAAGCTACTTATGTATATTACCACCCATTGTTTTCCATAGATCCATGATACAGATCGCCCACCCAGCAAACCAGTATCGTTCTTGAGTAACCCCCTTTACTAAATATTGTCTCCTGCTCAGTTTCCAGGAAATCAGCAAAGCTTAGTGTTCTTGCCTGCATTTAAGTAGCGTTTTACTTGTATCCAGTGCCATCCAGGCAAAGTTAAGTTCCTCTGATTGCTAAATTGCACTTCAGTTATTTTGAGTAATAGCTTCTATTATCTGCTTTTGTGTGTACATTTCACAGATTTTTTTTTGGTTAAAAAAAAATTGCTCTTCCTCGCACTGTTACTGATACAAGACTGTCTTGAAATTGCATTCAGCAAGGGATTTCTAGCCAATTGTGTACATGGTTTATGGCAGTACTGTGCTTTTACATTAGGAGAACCAGGCTTACTCATCTTGTGGCAGGAGGTGTTTGCCTGGTCTATCTGAATTGGGAAACCTCTCAAAAGGACTCAGTGTAATCATTTTATTGGCCATAAGGCTAAGTTACTTTTCTGCTTTTTCAGTACTGTTGGAAATGTTTTTGCATTTGCATGGTGTCTCTACAAACACCTAGAAAGAACAGTACACAAAACTGTACCCTATAAAGCAGCAATACAGTGCAAATACCTTGTGCATCAACAAGCTTAGACCAACTATTTGGGAGTCAATTGGCAATACCTATAGATTTAGTTGAATTCAGTATTATTTAAACATTAAAGTTAGAATTTTGCACTGCTTAGTATAATTTGCTCCAATAAAACACATTGAATAGCCTTCTAACCCCAATACACCACCCACTTGTAGATCACAAAGCAAAAGACTGGATAGTATGGATATGCAATTTCTTAACTTCTCTGTAACCAGCTTGGTGGATATGGGAGTCTTTAGACAATGTAGCAACTGTTTCATGTTTACTGACAACCGCTTAATCCTTAAAGAAGCAGACAGTGTGTGAGAGGTGTACTTGCACAATGACACTGGAGGCTAAACTCTCACAAAGTGCACATCAGGTTATTGAAACCACACATACAGCATCCACCTCAAAGTACACACCACACACACAGACTAACATATGCTGAGGCATTTAAAAGCAATTTTCCTAAGCAGCAAAGACTGGCAAGATCACCTGTTGTAAAAGCTATGCCTCAGCAAGCCCAAAGACATGCAGAAAAAACACCTAATACCACACGTTATCAACTCTCAGAGGAACCCCAAACACTAAGCCCCCTAAGGCAAGCAAACACTTCCCAGAACTCTCGTCACAGGAGACTCCATTTTAAGATACACCTATGCCCCTCTAACCAGGCTGAACAAGAAGCTGTTAGTTGCTTATCTGGAAAAAGAATTCGCCAAATTACATAAGCACTCAAGTCACTTTGCCACACCAGTATGATTCCATCATAGTCCACTGTAGGTGTAAATGACCTGAGATGCATCTCCCTGAACTATATGAAGAGACATTATGGAGCTTACAGACTATGTCTCAGGCTGGTATGAGCCTAGCACTGAGCAGTATATTACAATCACCGAAGATGATGCCACAATATGAGCAAATATTACGGATTTCAACAACTGGCTGTTTCTCATGATGTCATTCTATGGGGAATCCAATATTTGTCAACTTGAGAGGACATGGTTAACAGACCATGCTACTTTTCCAACAATGGTATGCACCTCTCCCCTCTAGGCTTTCAAATTCTGGCTACAACTTTATCCACCTCACAGTACCTTTTTAGGCAATGCCAAATTGATAAACCTACCAACATAATAAAATCAACTTAACTGAACTGCAAGGTGTTAATCTTCAATGCCAGGAACCTAAACAAAAAAACTACAATCCCTCCAAACCCTCCTCCCACTTGAGAATATAGACATCTGAACAAAAAACAGAAGAATGTGAGCACTCCAATGGACACCAAAGTTTATTCCAAAACAGTTAACTGTTTTGGAATAAACTTTGGTGTCCATTGGAGTGCTCACATTCTTCTGTTTTTTTGTTCTGTGGTTTGCTGTGCTCCAGTAGTGAATATAGACATCTGTACAGTTACCGAGACATGGTTTAAAACTGCAGAGAGTATCCCAGCAGTGCAAGCTTTCAATGCCTTCCACACTTTTAGACCAGTATCTGCACAGAAAAGGGCTACAAGGAGGAGTCTCAATATACATCAACAAACATACCGCTAGAGTGGTCAAATAGGATGACATGCTGGAGTTCCTCCATATGCAGATCACCACAGACAAACTCTTGTACCATATCCCAGCCAACTTGCATGCCCCAAGAAACTCACAATGCATACTTGGACCTACTGGAGACTTGCCATCAAACAACCTATTCATGGGAGACTTTAATTACCCCTTTATAGACAGGGAATCCTACAAGGCCTCAAATCTATAGCCACAGAGATTCCAGGACTTGATAAATGCAACTCCCCCTTGACCAAACAGTGAATATTCCTACTAGAAGCTCCAACATACTGGACCTCATGCTTACAAATATGGGAAAACGCTGCATTCCCCCAATGTCTCATCCTCCCTGGTAAGGTCAGATCATAAAGCTGTCACTTTTGAAATAAAGATAAACTCCGTAACACCATTAAAACCAGTAACAGTTAGGAACTGCTCCAAGTCAAATGACCTTTTAAGTGATGGATTGTCAAAATAGAACACCCCTCCAAACCCAGAGAACACAGCAGCCTATGCTGAATTGCGCTCAAAGACTCTGTACAACCATGCTAATGGATGCATAGAAGCTGCAGTACATACTAGAAACAAGCCCAGGACTAGCCCTAGAAACAAACCACCCTGGTAGCATCCCCAAATTAAATAGGATATACAGCAAATGGAAAAAAATATGGCAAAAAGCAGAAAGGGTAATCCCCAATAAAAACAGAAACTGTCTCAAATTTGCTAGGCAACTAAGAGGGTTAAGTGGGTCAAGCAAACTAAGCCATCTTTGCAGTGAAGATAGCCTCCCCAGGGGAAAGATAACAAGGTCTTCTACAGCTATGTCAGAAACTTCAAGAGCTGCACACAGTAATGTGCTGAACTGGTGGTTAATGGTGCCACATTCACTGAGCAAACCTGTTAGCAGACAAATTCAGTTCCAGCTTTACCCATCTTTCACCCCCCAGCCATCCCCTCAAAAATACCCTCAAACAACCCCTCCAGCTATAACTAGGGAGCATGTACTGGCTGCACTTACTAAAGTCAATAACACCGCCTCAATGGACTCTGATAACATCCCAGGATGCCTCCTGAATAGTCTAAAAATATGACTTATCAGGAACACTGGAGTCATCATTTAACAGTGGTCTTAAAACAGGCTTTGTGTCATGTGAATGGAGGACTGTAACTGCCATTCTCCTTCATAGATCCTGGAAACTACTGACCAATTAGTCTGACTAGTCTTATTTGCAAAGCCATGGAAATTATCAATAAGGACACAGGAGACCTCCAGACACTGGATCCATCCCAGTTTCACTTTATCAAAGGAAGTTCATGCTTACTCAGTCTGGTGGACCTCTTTGAAAAGATCACTAAGTCAATGGATGAGGGGAAAATGGTATATACTACCCACCTATATCTGGCTAAAGCATTTGATACAATTCCCCACTGAGGGATTGTCAACAAATTTATGGAACTAGGTATAAACCACTTTATAACAAGATGAACAGCTAGCGGGCTCACTGACAGGACCCAGGAGGTTAGAATCAGTGAGGTCACCTCCACAAAGAGGCCAGTCACCAGTGGTGTTCCCCAGGGCTCTGTGCTGGGCCCACTCCTCTTCAGCATCTACTTCTTAGATGTCAGAGCCAATGTCAAAGGCCTTTGGCTGACCCAAGTTTGCAAATGATTGCACACTGGGAGAAGTTACTGAATTCTCCCCAAGATGACAGCATCCTTTAGGAAGGTTTAATACAACAAACGCATGTTGCCAAAGCCATGCCTTAAAACAGAATAGCAAGAAATGCATTAAAGTAGCTTTTGGGAAGTCTATCACCCTGTGTAACTACGTCATCAATACAACCTCTTAAAAGTTGATCCACTAGTCAGGGTTCTGGGAATTCATGCAGATAGTAACCTAGCCTTCGCCAGCATGTGTCCAAGAAGTAAGAAAATCCTTCTATTTTGCTCAACTTACAAGCAAGGGCCTGGGCCCTCATCAGACCCATCATAGAGTATAATGCACCCTTCGGTATGTACCTGACCAGACACATTCAGCAAGTGGAATGTCCACAAAGGTTCCTTACAACAACAACACAGGGAGCAAACACAATGTCCTACGCTGATTTCCTCAAAGTCCTGTCTCTTTACTCAGTATCATACAGACTTCTAAGAGGTGATTTGCCAGGCTTACAAGATATCCCTGGACCCTCTTCTGATGAATATTTTACACATCCAAAAAACAAACAGCTTCAGTGCTAGATTAAAAAGACCAAAATTTTGCTTACAACATAAATAGGACATGTTGGAGAGAGAGATATGTTTCTCAAAAAATTCCCATTCTCTGGAACAGGCTCCACATCCATGTCCCTCCCTATCCCTTTTTAAAGGCAACTTGGACCAATGGATTTGTAATTAGAACTTTATCTCTGCTCAGGCTTCTATGTCTCTGATAGAGGCAATCAGTAAATCACCACCTATATAAATCAAACAAGTGGGTCACATTTGGGTTGCACGGCTAAACTTATAAGGGCCCTAGTGGTCATTAGCATAGTATACACCTATGAACCCTGATGCAGCCACAGCACAACTGAGGGAGCTCAAGCTACTAACTGCACATGTACACTATAACACCTTATTTCACACACACACACAGAATATAGACTGTTCCTAACAAAAATTCCCTAGATCACACGATAACCACTCCCATACAAGGAATCATCTCTCTGCAGAATAGGTTAGAAGAGATCTTACCCTCTGCTCAAGTACCACACTACAGTTTTATAGGTCTCATAAGGTCAGCATCAAGACTGCAGCCAGATCCTTCACACAGTAACACAGCTTCAATTTCCTATACTGGCTTTGCTAGCAGACTCAAAGCACTGGACAAACTAAACAAAATGTGGGCTCTACAAACCTCCACCAAGTCTGAAGTCAAAGTACATCAGAAAAAAAAGGCAAAAAACAGGAAATCCCACCTTCAGGCTATAAGGCAATCATCGGCCTAATCCAAGAAATATGGCAAGCATCAGAAGATGGTGCAAGAGGAAATACTAATTTCATAGCTATTGACATACACCATTCATAGCAGAACTCATGCATATGGATGTAGGCCAAAAACAGTGATAATTTTTCCTACTATAAGCACAGAATGTGTAACAAAAGAAGCACCTGAATCAGTCATATTGATATAGTCCAAGAAACCAAATTAAGCCCTTTGCTCTAGATAATGTGTGGAAGGAGCAGCATGGGTGTTATTTCCAAAATCACAAACATAAAAAGAACATCTGTCCAAAGAAGTAGTTTTGCCCATATGATTCATTTCCAAGCCAAAGTAAATCCCTCTCTAAAGCCAGTAGAGGGAATCCTGAGCGACAACCAACCAGTCATCCTAGCAGAGAAACACAAGGTTACATCGCTAAAAGGTCTTCTCTAGCAATACTAGAACAAACATAAATATGATGGAAATAGAAAAAATGGGAAAAAGCACCACCCTGTACTGAAAAAGTACAGGTGACATAAGTAGCAGCCTAGGAAACCTTCAGACAGTGGTATCATGGGGAGATGATGCCTTCTCAGTCTGGAGGATTTCATTGAGGTGGTCACCAAAGCAAGAACAAGAACAAAACTGCCCACCTTGACCTGGCCAAAAGCATTTGACAATACCCTGAATTGGGCACTGTAAAGAAGCTCATGAAAGTATAAATCCCTACATCACCCACTGGATAGCCAGCTGGCTAACAGAACACAAGTTAAAATAGGTGAGAGTCCCCCAGGGCTCACTGCTGGGCACACTTCATTTTGGCATCTACTTCTCTGATGTCAAAGGCCCCTAGTAGACAAAGCTCACAAACTATTACAAACTAGGTGCAGTCAAAATCTCCCAAAGACACTAATCTCTCCATGTAGAGTGTAGAAAATGTCTAAGGAATTCCTAAAAGCCTGTGTGCCAGTAAATATTCATCATAATTATCAATGTCATCTGAAAGCCCTATCAAGTAGCTGCATTGGGACATGAAGTCTTACCATGGGAAACTCCACACAACTGAAGTTGCCACAGAGCCAGGCTACACAATGACAAACATTCTGTCAGGGATGGGCCTGCAAACATTAGTGCAGACAATAAATGTAAGTGCTTCTTTGGCATTAAGCGCTTATACCCAGTGATGAAAAGCTATTCATAGGTGGTTTCTAGGCTAATGGCCCTAGGGCCTTTACAAGCTTAGCCATGCAACCTCCCACCCCCCCCCACCCCCACCGAGTACCCTAGTTAACCTTAGTTAGATGATCATTGTTTGCAGAGTGATAGTATGATCAGCACCAAGTGTCCATGATGGTCATAGGTGCCACCCCCGGTATGAATTTGCAGTTTCCCATCCAACTGTCAAGGTTGCCCTTAAATGGGGTCATTGAGGAGCTCTGCTTCATAAGAAGTGGGAGCTTATGCCAGAGGAGCGGCTATCTCTTGGAGACATATCTGTCTCTTGCACAAGTTCTATTAATGTTGCAGGCCAGATTGAGATCTCTGGACCAAATGACTCTTGTCCCATTTGATTTGCAGATGTGCAGCATTTCCATTACAGCAGGGTCAGAGACTGCTCTATAGGCCAGGCACAGGTCGCATTTCAGCAGCCTGTACGATAGAGTACATTGACATGGCTTTCAGTCTTTCCATGTAGGTCACGTCTTGAAGGCCCTGAATTCTCTTGGTTAGAAACCTATGTGGTCTCTCCAGCTGCTGTCGGATGAGGTGCATACAGAAGGGGAGCATTGTACTCAATCAGTGGTCTGATAAGGGCTTCGTACAGCGAAGTAATGACCTCCCTTGGTCTTGGATGCAATGACCTTAATTATGAGATGGGCAGTGTAGTAGGCTTTCCTTACTACTGTGGACTATGATCAAAGTTAGACTGCTATCAACCTGCGTTCCCAGGTCACTCACCATTGTATTTGAGCTTAGAGGGATGCTGTCTATCGTAACTAGCAGGGGCTACTTCTCTGCCAAACGGGATGAGGCATTTTTTTGCATTTAGTTTCAGTCCATGGCCCTGGCACCAACTGTTTGTCTGAGAGAGTCCCTTCTGTAATTTGATGCCACTGGGGGACTCTATGATTGCTCCTAGTTTACAGTCATCTGCAAACTTACTAAATCACAGGCCATCAACTTTTGACTGGACTTCAGAAAAATAAATGCTAAACAGTATAGGGCCCAGTACAGATCCCGGTGGTACACCACTGGTAACTGGTCTACTGGTGGAGGTGGATTCCCCAGCTTTAACAGTGTGTGTGTTCTTTTAGTGATCCAGTTTGCTACTCATCTACTGATGAATGGGTTGATACCCAGCTGGGATAGTTTCTCAATGATCTCCGAGTGGGGGATTATATCAAACACCTTGGCTAAATCAAGATAGGTGTGTATTGCTTTGCCCTCATCCCGGGCCTTGGTGACTTTCTCAAAGTAGTGCACCAGGTTTAACAAACAAGATCTACCCTTAATGAAACCAAACTGGGTTGGGTCAACAGTTTGAAGGTTGCCTATGTCCTGGTTGATAAGGTCCATAATTATTCTTTCCATGGCCTTGCAGATAAGGCTGGTCAGTTTAATGGGTCTATAGCTCCCAGGGTCAGATGATGGAACCCCTTTGTGCAAGGGGGATTACTGTTGCTGTTCTCCACTCCTCCGGCACAAACCCAGTGCTCAGGCTGTGGTTAAATAGCTAAGTGGTTCTGCTAGGTCTTGTTTTATATAATTTAATATGCAACATGGGATGTTATCTGTTGCCATAGAGGCTGTGTTTTTGGCCTTGGAGATCACTTGAATAACCTGTTCTTTGGAGATAAATGGTAGAGGTCAGGAATGCTATGGGTATAGCTGGAGGGGACGGGGTGAAACTGTCGCCAGATCAGTCAGCCAGCAGGCTAGCAATTTTCTTCAGGTTCCATGTGAGTTGTGCCATCCACTATAAGTTCGGCACACAGCTAGGTATTCGCTTTGAGGCTTCAGATGTAACTAAAGAATGCCTTATGACTGACCGACTCTTTAGCTAGGGATGCCACTCTACTCTTGTTACTTGCTTTAGAGAACTTTACAAGGTTCCTGATTTGCTTATTTAGGCTGTGTAGGATAGTCTTCCCTTGCTGAGTATGTTGCTTCTTATTCTTCAATATCAGTGTCTTTCTTTTGTTATGTTCATAGGTTCATACTAGGCTATCTGCCCTAGGGCATTTATAAGCCTAGCCAGAGTGTGTTTGGCTTTCGCCACCCATTTTAAATGAATTTTGCTATGCCCTTTTTTGAGGTTAGTATACCGTGCCTCTATCTAACAGTGACACAGAAGTGATACCCGGGGTAAACCTACGATCTCTCCCATCCACTCATCAAGATTCCTCTTGAAGAGAGTCAATGAGGGACTCTGCCTAACTTGGACTGGGATTTTATTCCAGAGTGAATGGAGCCTCTGGGTTATGTAGCTTATTTATGCTTGCAGTCCACCAAGATTGGCTTGTTTTTGCAAGAGGACCCAGTTTTAGTCTTGTCAGGTGCTGCTGAAACAATACATTTGCTTATGTGGCTATATAGGCCATTTGTGCACTTCCCTACATAGGAATCATTGTTGCCTGTGTTAGCAGGGGCTTTGAAACCCTTTATATCATCACCATTTAGGAGGTGACAGTTAACTTTAGATGTGTGTGTGTGTGTGTGTGTGTGTGTGTGTGTGTGTGTGTGTGTGTGTGTGTGTGTGTGTGTGTGTGTGTGTGTGTGTTTTTTTTTTTATTTTATTTATTTATTTATTTTTTTACTTTTGTTGGTCCTGCAAGGGGTATGAGGTCTGATCTTTACTTCAAACAAGATAGATTTATGGTCTCATTTAACTAGGGAGGGCAGCACACTGGAGGTAGAGCAGTAGCTCCCCATATTGGTAAGTATTACTATGTCTAGGATATTTCAGTCCCTTGTTGGGGTGCAGACTAACTGCATCACCCTTTTATGGTCTCCTTTTTATTAATGTACAGGTACTAATGCAAGGGTTTAAATTGTGAGAATTTAATAAAGGTGTTAAAAAACAATATGGGAAGAAGAGACAGGACAATCAACAACCAAGACAGGGATGAGATAAAACTGATTCATGACTAGGGAAATCTCTAAAAAAGATGGTATCTGTAAAGAAAGCTGGAAGTTAGGCAGAAAGAAATTAAGGATTTGGGGTGCATCGCTCAACAATATTTTGAATGGAATGGAAGTGCCTAAAACCTGGAACAGAGCAGTGGTAGTAATATCAAAAAAGTGTAAGGACCTAGCAGATACTGTATCAGATCATTTTCGATCTTGAACCATGACTATATGTAGTGTTTCTCTGTATCAGTCGAGACAACGGATAAAATCTACCAAGACTTATAAACATGAATCAATGTGGATTTATACAAAAGAGACTGACCTTAAATAAAATCATGATTATACCGAAGAAATCCAATTACAAGAATATACAATTGCAGGCAGGTCTTAATGCAGATAAAGCACGATGCTGTTGGAACTTTATGGGTACAGCAATAGCAGAATTTACTCTTCCTCCCAAAGAATAATGTGTGCGCATATGTATGTATGCATTATAAGAATTTAAATACACACACAGTAGAGTCTCGATTATCCAAACGTTGATTATCAGAACAGTCAATTATCAGGAACCAGCCTTCCAAAGTTTTCAGGTGGGAAAAATCGTAAAGTCTGAAAATGTAAACATTATATGTATTTGCCTGTGCATGTTATTTGAGCTTGTAGCTAGCTCGTGTGTGAAAAATATTCTTTATTGCCCACTGGAATCACTGAATGGTTGAAAAGTGTAATCCTGCATGCAGAAAAAAAACACCGTTTTAGAAGTTTTTTACCCAGTTCAATTATATGTCTGATCAGCCAAATAATTTGATTACCCAAACTACCCTAGGTCCCAATTAGTTCAGATAACTGACTCTCTACTATAAAAAGTTAATGAAAATACAGAAAGGTTCATAGGTGAGAATAAAGATGGAAGAGTGTCCTTCAAATAGACTGGGTTTGAGAAAATAATAGTTAGGGATCCTGCCCTACTCACTGTTGCTTGTATTATGCATAAAGCCCTCTGTTAGAGTAAGAGGTTCACAGATTCAAGGTCACAGCTGGTATCAATCCCAGGAAAGATTGGCTTTGTTTGCAGAACTATCCCGACTTGGCATAAATATGTTGGTATAGGGATATCTTGTACGGTTAAGTATTCTCTGGTTATAAGCTAAGTGAAGGTAAGACATGGCAGTGAATTTCACACTTAGACCCAAGTCAGTCCAGCAGTACCCATATTCATTAGGCATTTGAATTAAATAGGAAAACATTGTCAGCTACAGATACTTGGATGGAAACTAAACAACCGCACTTAAAAAAAACGAGGATTGGAGACCAATGACTAAAGATCTAAAGAAAGGATACAAACAATGAAAATGTTTTTGCCCCTCCTCAAGTGTTATACACAGCTCAGGCTTATTTATACTAACCTAAAGAGGAGTTATGGACATCAATTAAAGGGTTAAAAGAGGAAGGGAAAAGGTCAAGGGTTAGATGGGATAAGATGATTCTTCCCTTAAAATAGGAGGAAGATTTCACAAGACTCAACGATTTATGTTAAGGCAACCTAATTGCGACTTGTGTATATACAATCCAAACAAAAGGCTGTACAACCAAGGAGAAAAAAATGTCAGCAGGAAGGAGGGGGGGATAGCAGAGATAGTGAGATTATCTTACAGGCAGCAGACACTTACAGAAAATATTAATAATCACACAGAGCATTATATTTACTAACAGAGGGGATATTAAGTCTTGCCTATAGGGATACCTGCCAACAATGGTGAGATAAGAGGTGGCTGCAAGTAACTGGAGGAAACTGCCAAAAGAACTAAGGTACTGGGAACAGATATGCTAGCTAGGAAAGAGCTAGACAGTCTGAGTTCCATGCTGAGATAGGCTGCCTCATCAAGGCCTGATAGCACAGTGCAGACAGGGGGAGAGAGAGAGAGAGAGAATTGTATCAACAGAAATGGCAGCTCTGCAAACGCTTACAGTAAAACAAAGAACAGATAACTGAAAAAGGAATAATCAATACGACTTGGAGGGAACAATGGGAAAAAATCCGCAAGGCACCTAAATATGCAAAAAAATAAAAAAACACCTAGTGAAGTGTCTATACAGGAATTTCTATACCACAAGTAGACCAAGATTTTTCCTCAAATAGAGAGTAGGTATTTCAAATGTGGCAGGGAAGAGAAGAAACTGGACATGTTTCTTGGGAATGTTCAGATGTCTGTTTTAAAAAAAAAAAAAAGTACTAACTTTCCTGGTATAATTACTGGGCTAACAAGTAGTTATAAAAATGATTTAGGTTACAAGTACAGGATTTGAAAGTGGCAAGGCATATTAAGACTTTGTTGGGTTTACTGATGACGGCTGCAAAATCACTAGAAACTGGAAATCGAACATTAAACCAACAATATTAAAGAAATGAAGGAAAAAAAGACCGGCAAGATCTTTGTAAGGAGGAGAAATTAAGGTTCATTTAAGCAAATGGCATTCATGTAAATAGTACACACGAACAAGTGGAAGAACACTAGAAGTAGGTTGGCAGGTAAGAGAGTAGTTTACTGATGATGGCTATAAAATGAAAATCAAACATTAAACCAACAATGTTAAAGAAATAAAGGAAAAAAAAAAATAAGAGGCAAGACCTTTGTTTAGTTTACATCCAAGTATCTGTGCTGCCTCCTTCATTCTCTCTCTCCATCTCTCCTATCCATAGGTTCATAGGTAGGTACTAGGCTATCAGCCCTGGGGCCTATATAAGCCTAGCCAAATGTACCCTGGCTTTCGCCACCCAAGAAAATTATTTTCCTGTGCCACTGTCGAGCAGAGCCACAGAAGTGATCCCCGGGGTGAATTTCCTATCTCCCATCCAATCATCAAGATTTTTCTTGAAGAGTGCTAATGAGGAGCTTTGCTTGATATAGATAGGTAGTTTGTTCCAGAGTATGGGAAGTCTCTGGGACAGGAATCTATCCCTCCAGCATGTTCTGTTTATTGTGGTGACAAGGTTTAGGTCCCTAGAGTGTGTAGCTCGTAGGGATTGGGATTTCTTTAAGTGGAGCATGTCTAAAAGCTCTGGGTTTGACATAGCTTTGTGTGTTAGGCAGAGATCGCCTCTGAGTATGCGATATGCAATGAAGTAAAGCTGCAGTTTTTTTAGACTGTCTGCATAGGGCATCTCTTTGAGGCCGATAATCCTCTTTGTGAGGTATTTCTGTGGCCTTTCCAGTTGTTGTAGATGTCTTGTGAGGTACACACCAAAAGGGGCATTGTACTCTATAATGGGTCTAATGAGTGACGAGTAGGGGAGAACAATGACCTCTTTTTTTTCCTGGATGAGAAACCTTTTGTGATGAGGTGTGCCACATAGAGGGATTTCCTGACTACTGTGGCGATGTGATTATCAAAGGAGAGACTACTGTCCACCTGTGTCCCAAGGTCTCATCACACTTTCGGTGTTAAGTAGACTACCACCTATGTGGTAGTTCATGGGTACTGAGTTTTTACCAAAAGGGATGACAATGCATTTTTTGGCATTGAGCTTGAAGCCATGGCTTTGACACCAGGCATCTGTCTCAGCGAGGCCCTTTTGTAGGATGTCCACATCTTTTGGAGTTTTGATTATGGCTCCTAGTTTGCAGTCATCTGCGAACTTCGTTAGCCAAACACCTTCTGTGTTGGCCTGTACTTCAGAGAAGTAGATAGCAAACAGGAGATGACCCAGGACTGAACCCTGTGGTACTCCACTTGTCACTGGTCTGAAGTTGGATTTGGAGTCTGCTACTTTCACAGTGTGGGTTCTGTCAGTGAGCCAGTTGGCAACCCATTTTGTGACATAGGGATTTATACCTAGTTAAGTGAGTTTATCTATAATTCCAGAGTGGGGGATGGTGTCGAAAGCCTTGGCGAGATCTAGATAGGCTGTGTGAACCACCTTACCCTCATCTACGGCTTTGGTGACTGCTTCAAAGAAGTCTATCAGGTTTAGGAGACATGATCTGCCTTTTACAAACCCGAACTGGGTGGGGTTCTGAGTTTGGAGATTACCAATGTCATTGTTTATAAGTTCCATGATGATACGCTCCATAGCCTTGCAGACCAGGCTTGTTAGGCTAATGGGGCGGTAGTTTCCAGGGTCTGTAATGGCTCCCCCTTTGTGGAGTGGGATAACTGTTGCTGTGCGCCATTCAGTGGGCACATAGCCTGAGGTGAGGCTATGACTGAACATGGTACTTAGGTGGGCTGCCAGTTCATTCTGTAGTTCATGTAGAACACAGCCTGGGATGTCGTCGGGTCCCATGGATGCTGTGTTCTTGGCTTTGGATAGTGTTTTTTTACCTGTGCAGCCGTGATTACAGGAACTTTGCATTCTCCTGGTATAGAGATGGGCCCTTTAGGGGATGACAGAGGGGTAAAGTTAGCACTGAACCTATCTGCCAAGATTGTTGGCAATATCAGTTGGTTCTGTATATTTAGTGCCATTGTGCTGTAACTCAGAGCAGATCTGAGTGTTGCCATTGAGATTCTTGACATAGCTATAGAATGCTTTGTGGTTGTCTTTAGAGTCAGTGGCGATTTTGTTTTCATAACTAGCTTTGGAGGATTTTATGAGGGATCTCAGCTTCTTGCTGAGGCTGACCAGGGAGTTTCTCCAATCATGGGATTTTACTCTTTTTTGCAACAGTTTCTTTCTTCTGTTGTAGAGTTTGTTTTATGGCAGGGGACCACCAGATTGGCTTCCTTTTTTGGAGCATAGCATCTTGGTTCTGTTAGGGATTGCACGATCCATGCACTTGTGTAAGTGCTTATAAGGTGCAACTGTGTAGGATTCAGCAGTCATACCTCTATTGTCCTGTCAGCATGGGTGTCATGAAGTTTGCCACTTCTGTCTTAAGAAGCATGAAGTTGGCTTTGGAAAAATTTTTTACTGTGGTTTCCCTAATGGGGGGTGGGGGAGGGATGTGGATGTCTAGGGTGATTAGCTTGTGGTTGGATCTGACCAACGAGGAAATGACCTCTGGTGTGGAGCACCGTTTGCCCATGTTGGTAATGACCAGGTCTAGGATATTGCTGCCCCTGGTGGGGGTGTGGATAAGTTGATCCATGGCATTGGAATTTATGAATTCCAGAAAACGTTGAGCACAAGAGTTGGTACATGAGTAGTTTTCCCAGTTAATGGTAGGGTAGTTGAAATCGCCCATTATTAGGGTGTTAGGTGGTACTCTAATATTTTCCAGTGTATTATGAAATGAGGAGTGGGAATCCTGGGGCATAGTGGGGGATCTGTAGCAAGCTACAATTTGGATTGTGGTCTTGCCCAGAGTTTGTTGCACTTGGATAATTTTGGATGCATTATGCTGAGCAACTAGCCTGGAGGTGTGGATATCCTTAATGAATATGGGCACGCCTCTGCCTTTAGTGTTTCGGTCCAGGTTAGGTGGCCGAAAGGTGTGGTATGAATTATAGCCTGGTAATGCAGGGGTACACTCTGGAGCCTTGAACCAGGTCTCTGTCACTGCACATATGTCTATGTTCTCCATTTTAAGGAGTGCCTTGAGAGAGTGCATTTTGAGGTTTAGACTTCTAGCATTGAGTAGCAATACCCTCAGATTCTTCTTGCCTGTACCTGTTAGGGTGGTGAATTTGACATTTGAACCTTGCCTAAAAAAGGCACTATAGGGGTGGCTACAGCCTTAGCCAGTATCCGGAATCCCAGGGACGACAGGTGCAGGCCATCTCTGGCAAAGCATCGTGGCTCGTCGATCATCTCATCCCAGGCAGACAGATACTGGATCCCCATAGAATGACACCAGAAGCTTAGCCAATTGTTGAAGTCAATCATTTTGTCCTTGTACTGTGGTATCATTCTGGGTGATGGCAGGATGCTACTCAGGGCTCCCACAAATCCCTCATCTCCCATTCTTCTATCACCCCAGCACTTCTCTCTCATCACTATCCCTATCCTAACTGCCTCCTCATCTAACAATGTAGCTTTTCATTGTATTTCTTGTAATACTTATAGCTTCTATTCATAAAAATGTCTAGTCATCTACCTTAATATAATGCATCTATTACTTGTTTTTCTTGGAATATTGTGTTTTTCTGTTTATAAAGTTTGCTCATTTCAGTCTATGAGCATTTCTCCCTGGGCCTCCACTGAAAATGGGTTCTTTTTGACACAGTCAGATCGTTCCAGGAAACAAAAGTCAAATAAAATTAAAAAAAAATAAAATATAAACACGATTTTAAAAATTGCAGATACTAATGATACACAAATTCTTATTTTACAAATTTGCTTTCTATCAAAAATGTAATCTGAATTTTCCTGAATGCATGCACATTCACATTCTATTCAAGTTATTGTAAGAAGCAAAGTTGTTTATATAAAGTAAAAGTAAATAACTTGGCTAAAAAAGCTTCTCAATCAAACACACTTTTTAGAAGAGGCTTATCTTTTTCAGTACCACTATCTCATCATGCCTTCATTTTAAGACTGCCATCAGCCAGACAAATCTTGCATATCACTATTACTGTACAGTCATAAAAGGAGCCAAGCATATTAATTTGTGCTACCTATAACTAAGCAGTCTTATCAGTTTATACAATTATCCTTGTGTACATCAATATGTAGGTGCTCTTTGAGACAGAATAATTAAATTGTTTACTTAACACACTTAGAAAATGAAATAAATATTCTCACTCGGATATATATATTTTGAACACAAAAAGAACTTAAAACAGTTTAACTGTACGATTCTAGCACTTCTTGGAGTTAACTGTAATCTATCTTCTTCTAAGTTGTGATCATTTGCAATATCAAATAACCAAAAGGCAAGAGCTGAAGGTACATGTTCACTGACTGAGTAGCAAGCTGTACCTTTTGGGTCTATATTATATGCTCAAAGTTTTAAAACTTCGACGCTCATATAATTGACCCTCTATGAGCGAAGTTTTAAAACTTCGAACATATAAAAAAATAAATAAAAAGAAAAGCTTATTTTTTTTTATATGTTCAAAGTTTTTAAACCTTCACTCATATAGAGTCGATTATACAAGCAAAGTTTTAAAACTTCGGGCATATAATATAGACCCATACCTTTCATCTTCAATATTTGTAAAAAATTTCTTTCCTGCTCCCAGGCTTCTTTAAGTACACTAAACCTTCTAAGAGGAAAGCAGGGAAAGCCTACAATAATTGCCAAGCTAATTTTCAAAGGAGTCACATGAAGAAATGCCAGAAAAGTGTCCTGGGATGTGTCAACACTATGTTACCATAACTCAGCCCACCAAAGTTTATCATCTGTCCATTTTGTTGTCCTATGTCCTCCTGGGCTTTTTCCAACGACAGACACTGGAATGTGCCCAACTCCACATTAGTGAAAGACTTCTCTGAACTAGGGTCAAAGAACACTTCTTCCAATTTACATTTCAACCAAGACTACTGAATGGGATTAAAATAACCTGGTGTTATGTACTAATGAACTAAATCAATTCTTTCTATACATTGTCCTCCACATTTGTATGTACTCTTCTTCAAACCACAATTTCTTTACATTATGTAACAGGTGGAAAAAAAGACATTGGTCCAGTTTACATGTAATAAATAAAACTGGGATCTATAGATGATGTAATGAAAGGAACAACCACAGAAGTGCCATCTCCAGAATGTAACGGGGTGCAGCTACCAGAATTCAGTTCATCAAGAGGGGGAAACAGTAAAACACTTGGAGTAGAAAGGGTTTTTTATCACAACCTACATGTTTGATCAAAAGTCTTGTCAATTAAGCAAAGCTTATATCAGTACCTTTTATGGGATGTGATGTGTCAACAGAATGCATCAGCCCTGTAGTGCCCACCTCGGGCGATAATCCAGAAGACAGTAATCATATTCAGTGGCACAATCCAGGACTCCAGAGGCACAAGAACATTATCCCCTGCAGGACAACAAACCATAACTGGATATACAGAAAGAGGAAAATTGAAGGTTTAGAGATCCATAATGATACAGAACTTGTCTGTCATCCATGCATCTAAGTCCTCGGAACAGCTTCTGCAGCCTTAGTAGTCTTCCTAAGGACTCTGCTAACATGGCCTGATTTATCAGTGAAACCCTTCCTTAAGGAACTGCTACAATCTACAGAATGTAGCCAAAGTGACCACATCAAGAATCCACTGTGATGCTTCTTTAAAATCAAAAAATATATGAAGCCCATCTCTCCCCCAAGGGACATCTCCAGAACACAGTGAAGTCTGCTGCTAGTAAAATAACCCAGGCTACTTTGCCAGCATTGTAGACGAAAAGATCATGAAACTCTTAAATGCTTCATCAAAAGACAAGAAAGACTGTTCCTATTCCGTGGTTGGCTGGGTCTAGCAGATGAACTGGTAGAGGGAACAAGATGGAGATCATAGACCTTCTTTCAAGGGTTAATGACCATTTCCTCTTCAACAGGTCCGCAAGCAGTTTGCTGGAGGGAAAAAAAAACATCTCCCAGAAAATAATCAGCCATGGTATTATTCCATCTTCTTGAAGAAGAGCACTATCAGCAAAGTACAGTTTTGTACCTACCATAAATATAGATGTTCGAGTGCTAATACAGCTGCAGCAATCACAGATGGGTTTTCTGCCATCAGGCAGGTCCTCGGTCGGCCGAATTCCAAAGTCTAGGTCCGGCGTCGGTTGTTGTCGCTTTCTTTCCTGACGTCAGTGCGACAGGGGTATATAAGACACAGCCGACGCCATTTGCTTCAGTCATTCTTGCCCCAGATGTCAGGTGCCCCCAGAAGGAAGGCAATACATAAATTATATATATAATCATGCAATGCAATATAATCAAAAATCAGTGGTTGCAAGCAAATACACCATAGAAGGATAACCCAATCAGGTTGTATGAGGAGGTGTTAGCCACTAGGCCTTTACCAAGAGGGGAAGGAGGGAGGGAAACCTGTACTGCAGCTGTATTAGCACTCGAACATCTACATTTATGGTAGGTACAAAACTGTACTATGTTCATCGTGCATACAGATGCAGTAATCACAGATGGGTAGAATCCCAAAGCTACGCACAGGGTGGTATGCCCTAGGTGGAACTGGGAGGAGCCAGAATGCCCTGCAACACAGCAGTGGCAAAGCCTGCTCTAGTTTTGGAGTATAAAGGCAGGTGGTAGTGTTTTATGAAGGTATGCACAGAACTCCAAGTGGCTGCCTCCAAAATATCTTTGGTAGGAACTCCTCTGAGGAAAGCTGTAGAGGTAGCTGTGGCCCTTGTGGAGTGGGATCTGATGCCTGTAGGAAAAGATTTGCCATGAAAGGAGTAACAAAACCGTATACAGTGGCCTATCCATTTTGAAATTGTCTGTTTGGAAATTGGCTTCCCTTGAGCTCCTACAGCATAGGACACAAAAAGTTGTTCTGATTTTCTGAAAGGCTTTGTTCTGTCCAAATAGTAACATAGCTGTCTATGGATGTCTAAGGAATGTAGCAGCCTTTCCCCTTTGTTTTGAGGATTGTGGTAAAAGGTAGGTAAGTGTATGGCCTGATTTAAAGCTACCCTGGATACTACCTTAGGCATAAATGACGGGTTGGTTCGTAGGGAAACCCTGTCCTGATGGAAGATGAGAAAGGGCTGCACAGCCATGAGGGCTTGTAGTTCCGAAACCCTACGAGCTGAGGTAATGGCCAGAAGGAAATCTGTTTTCCAGGACAAATATTGCAAATCTATTGAGGCAGCTGGTTCAAAGGGAGGCAATGTTAATTTTTCTAGAATGTAATTAAGATCCCAGGCTGGTATTGGTTGTTTCCTTGGAGGTCTTATATTCTTAGCCCCTCTGAGGAACTGTCTTAAGAGTGGGTGGGAGAATAAGGGTGGATCAGTGTTGTATTCTGCAGAAATGGCTGAGGCATGAATTTTGATGGAGGAAAATGAAAGTCCACTGTTCAACAGCTCAGCTAGATACTGTAATATCTGAGGCAAATTCATTTTTCTAGGATCCTGGCCTTTTTTCTCATTCCAAGCGCAAAACCGTTTCCATTTTGCGGAGAAAGTCTTTCTAGTAGATGGCCTTCTGGCCTCCAAAATGACATCCTGCACCTCTTTGGAGAGTAGGGTCTGTTGTGGTGTTAAGGAATTTTCCATGCAGCCAGATTGAGTGTTTTCAGCTGACTGTGAAGAGTTTTGTAGCTGTGCTGAGTCAGAAGAAGAGGCATTAGAGGTAGGGTCCAGGGAGGAGTATGTGTTAGGCTCCTCAGGAGTGGGTACCAGTGTTGTCTTGGCCAGTCTGGAGCAATCAGTATCATCTTCGGTCTGTCTGCTCTTGCTTTCAAGAGCACCTTGGGCAGAAGAGGCAAAGGTGGGAAAGCGTAAACTGTCCATGCTGCCCAACTGAAAGAAAGGGCGTCCACTCTCCAGGCCTTTGGATGAAAGGTCCTTGAACAGAACTTTTTCAATTGATGATTCCTGTGGGAGGCGAAGAGATCTATGTCTGGCCTTCCCCACGCTTGGATTATCTTTGTAAACAGTTGAGGATGCAACTTCCATTCATGTGGGTCTGTCATATTTCTGCTTAGATTGTCTGCCAGCGTGTTTTCCAATCCTGGCAAGTACTGTGCTTGAAGTTCGATTTGTCATTCCAGAGCCAAGTTCCAAAGTGACATGGCTAGCCTGCACAGGGGGTATGAATGTGTTCCTCCTTGTTTGTTTATGTACCACATTACTGTGGTGTTGTCTGTTCTTATCAATAATTGCCCTGGATGCAGGAGGTCCTTGAAAGCTGTAATTGCATTTATCACTGCTAGCATTTCTTTTTGATTGATGTGAAGGTGCTTTTCCTTTTGGAACCATTTGCCCTGAATGCACCTGTCTGTCATGTGCGCCCCCCAGGCGTAGTCTGAGGCGTCTGTTGTGATGACTTGATTTGCTTGAGGCTTGCAGAATGGAAGACCTGTGTTTGTTTGGCATGCTTGGGCCCACCACAGAAATTCCTTTTGCAAACATGGGATTATTGGTATTATTGTTTCCAAACTGTGGCTGTGTTGAGACCATAGGTTTTTTAGGTACCATTGAAGTTTCCTCATATGCAACCTTGCACATGGGATTAAAAGAATGCAAGATGCCATGAAGCCCAGAGCCTGCAGGATTTTCCTTGCAGTGAGCCCGGTACAATTTGCTAGTATTTTGAAGTACTGAGTTAGTTGCCCCTGTTTTTCTGGCGTAAGATAGGCCATCTGGGTGTTTGTGTCCAAGTTGGCACCCAGGAAAGTTATTTTCTGAGATGGTGTTAGCCTGGATTTCTCTTTGTTGACTGTGTATCCCAAAGAATTCAATAACCGTGTTACATAAGCCAGATGTTCCAGAAGTATGTGTTTGCTGTCCGCTTGGATCAGGCAGTCGTCCAAATAAGGGTAAATTTGTATCCCTTGAAGTCTGCAGTAGGCAATTACTGATGCCAGGCATTTCGTGAATACTCTGGGTGCAGTAGATAAGCCAAAGGGCAATGCAGAGAATTGATAGTGGATTGAACCTGCAAGAAATCTGAGGTATCTTCTGCAGCTTTGTCTGATTGGGACATGCAGGTATGCCTCCTTGAGGTCCAATGTTACCAGCCAAAACTCCTTGCCCAGCATGGGAAGAAGCTGCTGTAATGTGAGCATCTTGAATTTTGGTACGAGTAGAAATGAGTTTAGGATGGATAAGTCCAAAATGGGTCTTCAGTCGGTTCCTTTCCTTGGTACCAGAAATAGTCTGGAATAAAAACCTTGACCTTGTTCGTGAGTAGGTACCTCTTGAATAGCTTTCATGTCCATGAGCTTTGAAATTTGTATTTGAGCCTCTGCCCTTTGATTGTGTGGCAGGTTCGGCATGCCTCTCTTTTGGAAGAGTGTGAAAATGAAATCTGTAGCCTCTGTTTATAATGTTCAGGATCCATTTGTCTGTTGTGATATGCCAATTTCTTGTAAATAATGCCAGCTTTCCTCCCAAGGGTGCTGCCAGCTGAGACTTGCTTGACATGAAAAGGGGGGAGTCATTGGGTTTGTTTCCTGTATTGTTGTGCATTGTCTTCGCCACCTCTTGGTGCTGGAGTTTGCCATTGTCTGCCTCTATATGATCCTTGAGATTGTCCTCTGCCTCTTGTGCGCCTGTATCTACCTCTTTGGGGCTTGTCCGTGGATGGAAAGGACCAGTTTTTAGAAGGCCAATTTCTGCTAAAACGTGGTGGTTGAACCTGTAGAAAAGCTTTGACAGTTTGCATAGATTTAGCTTTTTCTTCCATTTTCCGTAGTATCTCCTCAGCATTAGTACCAAATAGTACATCCTTTTGTAAAGGGGCATCTAGTAGTTTAGCTTTAACATGATCAGGCAAGGTTTGATCCCTAAGCCAGGCATGTCTACGAATGACTGATCTCCTGTAACAGCAGCTCTACTTGAGGCCTCTAGGGCATCATAGCCACATTGTAAGGTGTGTTTACCCACTTGTTCTGCACTATGCATCATATCCTGCAACTCCTTCAAATCTGGTTGTTCAGGTTGTGACATTTTATTTCTTAATTGTGATAACAGAAACTTCTGATATTTAAGCATATGGAACTGACAATTTAAGGCCCTCATGGCTAGGGTGGCCGAGGTATATGCCTTTTTCCCCACCTTTCTAAGGATCTAGACTCTCTTTCAGAAGGTAGTGGATTCTTAGCAGTAGAGGCCTTCATTCCCTTGGGGCCTTGAGAAATGGTTTCAGGGTCAGCATTATGGCTTTTGTAAAGAAATTGGTGCGAGTTAGGAACTCTGTAGTACCTATCAGGCTTGACTGGGGCAGGAGGCAGGGAATCCGGATTAAGGCAAGCCTCCGAGTAAACATCAAGTATGTCCAAAACAGGAGGTATCGCCAGAGGTCTGTGCTGAGGTAACAAAAGAAATTCCCTAAGTCTTTTCTTGGAATCAGAAAAGTCTTGGCCTTCCCAATGGAAGTGTTCCCTCAAGGTGTGCAAGGTTTCCCCAAAAGAAAAATCCTCTGGGGGAGATACAGAAGGAATGGACTGCTCTGCATCAGAATCTTCAAAAGGGGAGTACGAGTGTTCCTCTTCATCAGAATGTTCTGAAAATATGGAGCCCTGGTCAGAAGAGGAGAATCTTCCTCCACTCTGGGTCTCTTGTCTGGAGGGGGTTGGGAACTCCTGATAAGAGTAATTAAATCCTCAGCCATTTTTAGCATCTGCTTTTTAGGCATGGGGCCTGGAGATGGGCCCTGTGCAACAGGCCTCTTGGGATGCATGGCTGATTTGGACTTAGTAAAGGCCTTTGTGGAAAAGGAGGATGAGGGTCTAAAGACACCATGGGTGGAAGCGGACCTGTCCACATTAGGAGGCTCAACACTCACAGTGGCTTCGGTGGTTGTAGTCTGGGTATGGGCCGAGGCACCTGCGGTCTCGGTTACAGAAGACACCGCCAAAGAAGTGTCGTCGGTAGTCTGGGGCTGCGTAGGTGCCTCGCTGAGAACCGGACCACATGTAGCCAGTTTTGGCGTGGTGTCTGTCTTTGTCCTTGCGTTTTTTGGACAAAACGGTAGTCGGAGTCTCCGACGACATTTTATAATCAAAGGCTTTACCAAAAAAGTGCTGGGCGAACTCTGCCCGACGCTTAATAGTGCGTTTATTGAAAGTAGCGCAAAAGCGACAGCCCGAGACCTCGTGGTCTGGGCCTAAACAAGGTATGCAGAGGGAATGGAAATCCTTATGCGGTATTTGCTTCTCACAAGAAATACAATTGTTAACTTTGTCTGACATCGGTCTGAGGCAAGAAAAGTTTCCCCAATGGGGTACTTAGATTTAAAGAAGACTTCGGTTTCCAAATTTTCGTAATTTCAGGAGCTGGCCGACCGGCACTTGCGAACTGCTTCTGCTTCGGGCACCGCGCGGCAAAAAAGACTGAAGAAAATGGCGTCGGCTGTGTCTTATATACCCCTGTCGCACTAACGTCAGGAAAGAAAGCGACAACAACCGACGCCGGACCTAGACTTTGGAATTCGGCCGACCGAGGACCCGCCTGACGGCAGAAAACCCATCTGTGATTACTGCAGCTGTATGCATGATGAACATCATAATCCCACTGGAGGGGACTCCAGACAAAGACCACAAGCAAAGCAGAAGCACAGTCAATATTACAGGACATACAGTATACCATCATGAAATCCGTTTAGAGTTTTAGAAAGATACTAATCAAATAAAAGGGTAAAACGCTTGTGTACCACAAACTAGTAAACCAAAAGGATTATAAAGAAACAAATAAAACAACAAAAAAACAAACTTTAGCAAAAAGAAAAAAAGGCAAGGGTGTAGTAAAAACGGTTTATTCACAATCCAAGTATATGTTAGCACTTTCGGGCACACTAAATGTGCAACCTTCATCAGACAAGGAATTAAATTAATCAAGGGTTTAAAAACCCCACTTCAATGACATCATTACCTAAGTGTATACCATGGCAAAATTTAAAACAATTCACCCCTTACCATAAATACTATACAATACATACAATAAAAAGAACCTTCATATATTTTATATATTATATAAAAATCTCCTTCAGTTAAAATGATGAATTAAAAAAAAAAATATATATATATATATATATATATATATATATATATATATATATATATACACACACACACACCACATATATATATATATATATATATATATAAAAACCAACATTACATACATAAATATAAATTAAACTAATAAATATATATATATATACATACACACACACACACACACACACGCACACACGCACACACGCACACACACGCACACACACGACAAATGAAAAATGTATGTATAGATTATTATCCAATTTTAGCATCTTTCAAGAGACTTTAATTTGAGTAAACACTTCAAAGAACTTAGTTCATTTAATCCGGGAAACATGTAAGCATTTAACAGTTGCCACCACAACT